>NW_025113107.1:10846244-11188744 GCF_010416935.1 Polistes fuscatus | reverse complement strand
CGTGGCTCAAGTCGCCGCTCAGGTGGAAAGCGGAAAGGCTGCTGCTGCCGGGAACACTTTAGGTCCTCTACCGGATGGTTGGGAACAAGCACGAACACAGGAGGGAGAGATTTATTTTATAAATCATCAGACGCGTACAACATCGTGGTTCGATCCTAGAATTCGTGAGTCTTTTCAATATATCGTCTTTCGTTATCTTCTTTATTTCTTAATGATATATATATATATATATATCTCTTTGATTTTCTATTGATCCTCGAGTATTCTCCTAACTAAACTGTGTTTTCATCTTTCAGCGACGCATCTTCAACGAGCCCCGTCTTCCGGTGCTATGCTGCCACAAAATTGGCTACAGCAACCAACGGCTGGTGGTATACCTAACAATCAATCATTGCAAGTTTGTCAACAGAAACTACGTCTTCAATCGTTACAAATGGAACGTGAGCGTCTGAAGCAACGGCAACAGGAGATCATGCGCCAGGTTGAATTCCTTTGAACAATTTTTTTTGTTAATTGATCAAAGTAACTTCGAGAATATAGTATATAACTCACTAAACTCTTTGCTACTTATATACCATGTAGCAAGAATTGATGCTCCGACAAACTACCACGGATGCTGCCATGGATCCATTTTTATCAGGAATCAGCGAACAACACGCGCGTCAAGAAAGTGCAGATAGCGGTTTGGGTCTTGGCTCTGCATATTCGTTACCGCATACTCCAGAAGATTTTCTAGCGAATATCGACGATAACATGGACGGCACCAGCGGTAAGCTGTTTGTCCATTTTGAAAATCGTTGGAAGATCGGTTTTGCAGTATTCGATGCGTGTTTCGTAGATGGTGGTGCTCCCATGGAGACTCCCGATCTCTCAACACTGAGCGATAATATCGATTCGACAGACGATCTCGTACCATCGCTACAGGTAGGTTACCTTAATATCTAACTAATATAAATATCTATTATTATATTTAAGTTTATACGCCATGATAATCAGGTATATTATTTTAATTTTAGCTTAGCGAAGACTTCAGTAGCGACATTCTCGAGGATGTACAGTGTTTCATAAGTCCTAATACGATAAAACCTGGTAACGTGCTCACATGGCTCTAAGTATGGACAGACGCGGAATTAGTTCGTATAATACCGTAGATACTATGCTCCTTCTAATTACGACGAACGGACGATATTAGAATTTGTCTTCCAGTAACGGCTGACCTCCCCTCCCCCTCCGCCCGTTCGTCAAAATTCGAGTAGAGCAAGGAATCTAATATGAACTCGTGCCGCGCGTTATGCTATCTTCTTGTCCGTTTCATGGGACCGTGCCGAGACTTTATATATTATGTTGTTAATTCGCACGGAAGAAAATGTACCGGGAGATTTTCTCGTTCCGAAGGAAGAAGGAGGGATGCGTCACTTAGAAGAAAAAGAGTAACGAGAGAATCTCACGGTTCTCGTAATCTCCCCACGGTCGTAAAGACAAACGGAAACTCGACATGGAAATACGTGAGGAGCGCAAAACTCAGAAAGCGCCTAGCAACGAAAACGTGATGATAGGACCAACGACAAGACTCCAAACGCGACACCAACGAAAATAATCGTCGCTGTTAAGAACGGCTGTTGTTCTTCTTCTTCGACGATATGGCGCCAAATGCGCGTTACATACACCTCTTTATACTATTATATTTGCGTAATACTCGAAGAGTCGTGCCTTCCCACTCGTTCTTTCTAAATCACACACACACACACATTGAAAACTATGAAGAAAGTTATTTTTTGTTTCCTTTTTTTTCTCTTTTTTATTTTTTTTATTATTTTTTAATTTTATTTTTCTACGGATATGCTTCTCATTCGCCATCGATAACGCACAATTTATTATTTGCGACCGCCTCATGATTATCTTTTTATTTTCTTTTTTTTTTTTTTCTTTTTTCTTTCTGAACTTTTTTCAATGTTATTCCAAATGTGTTACGTGCGAGAACGAAGGCACATCTTTTTGATGCGCTTACAATCCATACGTAAAAACATCAAAGATCTTTGGACTACAATTTTTACAACGAAAAAATAGTTTTGAACTGAAAGAAGTAAATATCGAATATTTTTTGTCTTGTTTGTCTTTCTCTAAATACGACCGTTGTAGTCCATATTTCATAAGCAAAATACAACGAAAGCAAATGATATCGTAACGGATTCGTTTAGAATCGTAGTCCAAAGTAGATTATATATATATATACGTATACATATATATATATATATAATAATAATAATAATAATTCAATTTCGATCATACTCGGAGTATATTTTACGAGCGATTATATGCTAACCGAAGTGCCTTATCTCTGCAATCTATTTTCGTCGGCGATCCTCGGTCGTCGCTTTTTAAAGCAATAACCGTCCATACGAAACCTTGATGTGAACATGTGGTAATTGTTAAAGTAAGTAATATGTTTTAAACCTTCGTAATGTTTCACTGAAAAGGGATACACAGGAAATGAATATATATTTTTTTATATATATAAAGTCTATACTTGTTACAAATTGCAGTTATATTGGTATTTTCAAAAATCATGTTAAATCGTATTAAAAGTTCTCTTACGTTTTATACTATACGCGATTATATAATGGAGATTACAAAAGATGGAAGTATAATCATATTTATAGATTCTATGAAATAATTTAGCGAATAAGAAATTTTGCGCGTAAACTCGTTTTTTGGGGTGTGATGAGAAAAATAGCGGGTTTGTGTGGGGAGGATTATCGTTTAAGTGTACTTTCTGTTTTCTCTCTAAAGGAAAGAAAAGGGAAAAAGATATATATATAACGACGTAGCAGAGTTATTACCGATAATCAAAGTGACTTGGTAAAGAAGATAACTCCCGTATAGATATATAATTAGTTATGTGGCAGCTTAGAGTATACAACTATAAAACGATGAATGACGTGGCCACTTGGCATCGCCTAACGCATCATCATTTTTCTGTTTTTCGATCGTTGACGCGGATGACTCTTCTTCTTACTCGAACTCATATCCGTGAGAAAACTTGATTTAAGAGTGCGTCATCGTGGCCAAGTTGAATCATCGAAAATAGATCGTCGTGTACTAGATATATCAATTACGTATATATATATATGTGCATACACATATATATGCACGCAATTGATATATATATATATATATTGTACAATGTTTGTTTTCTGCGCAAAGACGATCAAGCTCTCCCATCTTTTCTCGTATTTCATGAAAAGTTTTCGGAGATGCGTTCGTTATATTCATTTCGTTATTCGCGAAACTCAGAAATTTAACATATTTTTTGTTAAAATATCAACCTTGCGAATATCGAATATACAATTCAACTCGTATGAGATAGTAAAAAAAAAAACAAACAAACATACAAACATACAAACAAACAAATGTTTACTATACATAGTCACGAATCTATTCGTGTACATAGTATTCACGTTTATATTTGACATTATTCTGTTATCAGATGAAACATTATTCTAGAACGAAATTGCAAACTAGCTTGTAAGCTTATAAAAAAAAAACTACTGCCGTTATTCACGGCGAGAATGTATTACTTTTTTATTTGATTTGATTTTATTTCAAAAACTTTTTTTTGTCTTTTTTACTTTTAGTTTTTGTCTATATTTTTTCTTTATTTTTTAATTATTATATTATCAAGAATCAATCCAGTTACTCTAAAATTGAGAATAGAGACGAACGATAAATATAACGATTCGTATTTAGTACCTCATGTTATTCGCCTAATTAAAAATTTTTTATTGATTCTTTTTTATTGATTTACAAATTTTTAAACTCTAACATATACTGCATATATATATGCGTATAATAACTTTATATATATATATTTACACTTTCATTGAATTCGTTAACAAAAGTTACAAGAAATATATATATTCGTTAGATAACAATCAACGGTGAGGTACAAATATTGAGTCGATAAATATTTTTTACTATTAATAAGTATGAACTGTTATCTAATATCTTTTTCGAAATCCTGTTGTAATTACGGGATAATGGCTGATAGATAGTCATCATCTCGTTGCTAGTTATTGCGGCGATAAGTTAATTATATATATATGTGTATTTCTCTTGAATACGCCTATTGATAATTCTAATTACATATTTTTTTTTTCTTATCGTTTTAAGTCGAATATGCAATAACTTTGTAGGTAAGTTAAAATAAGTTCGTCGAGAAAGATCGTAGGCTATGTTAAACGGCGATCCGCGAGCGAATAGGGGAATAAAAAAAATGTTTTTTAATCTATTAATAACGATTTATATCTTTTTAATCGTCAATATTTGTAATCATGCGTCGAACGAGTTTTGATAGATAAATAATCGTAATATCTTCATTAAAAGAATGAATAATAAACCAATTACGTTCATTCTTTTTGTTCGCACACGGGTCGACGTTCATTCGAGCCTGGTTTTATGATGTATTATTTTAATTATGAATTAACGATAATCTTAATTTTACGATAGTGTATCTTGCTTTTAATCTTAACTGAACTTTATTTACGTTAGAGATGAACATCCGTAATAACGGATTAATGTTCGCGAAGTTAAAGAAAAAAAAATGTGTTGGACAAGAAATTATGTAAGATGATAAGACGGTACACATTAAGAGATTTTTCTCTTTCTCTCTCTCTCTCTCTCTCTCTCTTTTCTCTCTCCCTCTCTCTCTCTCTTTCTATCTCTCTTTTCTATTTCTCTCTCTCTCTCTCTCTTTATCTTTCTCTCTCTCTCTTTCTCTATTTCTCTCTCTCTCTTTCTCTCTCTCTCTCTCTCTCTATCTTTCTCTTTCTCTTTCTCTTTCTCTTTCTCCTTTTTTTCTTAGATGGTGAATGCGCATCCATAATGTACGTATATATATGTATATATATGTTCGCTTTAATGCACATATGTTTATATATGTATACCTACATGCATATGTATACATATATATATATATATATATATTTATATACGTATATCTAAGATTATGTTTACAAGAAGCAATTAGAAGTGTAATATCAGTATTTAAATATGCTCATTGGCGGTCATTTGTCGCGTACGTTTTTATATTGGTAACAAGTGCCTTAGAAATAACGATAATAATAAATACGTTGTTTACTTACATACAAACGGGGAATGAACAATTATTTTATTATCTTAATTCCTTTCCCAATTTAATCCTTCGACTGCGAAACCCTGGTAATGGCAACTAAAGTTTTTGCGCTATGAAGAATAATTTAGATTATTTAATAATTATGTAGTATAGTTATAATTATATTGATTTACCTGAAGGTTTATCAAAAATGATGATACAAGTTGACTGTAAAATGTAGAAATGAATTTTAAAATAATTTAAATAGAAATACTAATATTGTTTTTAAGTCTATTAATTTGTCTCGACGAATTAATTATGAATAACAGTGAAAATATCGTATTATTAATTATTATATTAGTTATATTATTTCGAAATGCGAACAAATTTAACCCTTTTGTTACGACATATATTACAGTCGTCTATAAGTATTGTTCCCATCGAGAAGACGACTTCCGTTATACGTTTATAATGGGCACCCTTTGAACTGGAAACTTGAGCCCTATAATAAGGACTGTTCCTAGTCAAAAGGTTAAACAATTTCTTTTTTTATTCTTCTTCGAATATGTGCGAAGATTTTAAATCTTTTCTAATAGAATTATTTATTTTTAAATAAGATCTTTTTTTATTTCACAGCATACTTAAATATATTTTTTCTTTCGAAGATCTATCAAAGACAAAAAATGTGTGCTCCACGTGCGATAAAAATGAAACTCGTATTATCGTGTGTAACATTAAAACAAGCATATTTTAGTTTAAACAATACAAAATATTAGTAAAATACATTAAAAGTTCACCGTAAGACTGGCTCGTTGTCCTTTATGAAAGTTTATTTATTGAATGTTGTTTATATTATTTTCCAAAAGTTATATATATAATGAAAATAATATTCGTAATAAATAGAATGCATTTTTCTGAAAATTTTATAAACGTATTAACCCTTAGCGGCCACCGCGAATGACTAGTTACCCCAGGCTTAGAAAAAGTGGAATTAGAAGTCTTAAACCTCTCAAATTAATACAAAAAACGATATCTGCTGGTGGCAGACAAGTGTAGAGATATGACTTCGCTACATAATAAGCCAAAAAAATGCATGAAAACTAGAATAATGCGTTCTAGTACAAAATTATTTAAATGAAAAAAAATATTATTCGCTTCAAGAGTTCGTTTTCTCGGCCTGGGGTAACTAGTTATCCCAGTATGACCGCAAACGTTGTTCAGTACAAATATTTTTTTTTTCGAATCGACTTATTGTGGTGTTAATCGACGAAATAAAGGTAAGTTTTTGATATTTTAGTAAAAAAAAATTTTTTTTATCCTAATTATTATGAAATCTAGTCTGTTTATGTGAAATGTGAATTGTATATCCGCATATCGGATGTTCGACTTGTTACAGACTGGTTTGCGATTAACATCAGTTCCCTTTATGTACGAATTGTGCTGGTCGATAAATATGACTCACATTTATTATTTCTTGTTCATTTATTATAAAGATAATATTTTTTCACTTTTCTAATCCCAAATATGTATTTAAAAGCTAATAAAATGCAAAAGAAGCCAATTTCATGATTTGTAATTTTTTTTATTTTTCCCTCCAGTAATTTTGCAAAATAAATATATATAATATATAATAAATATATATTATTATTATATATATATATAATTTTGAATAATCGGCAGATACTGTTATTTTTTTATGGTAGTGGTATATATTGTGCGGACCATCCCAAAACTCTAGCCGTTAATATTGCAAAATGGTGGAGTTATGAATTTTTTTTCCGAAGAAAGCCATTTTTCCAGAATTTTGACCTATGTGATCAGGTTTAGAACGCCATCTATGAATTAACCAACTTAAACTATAAGAAATGTTGAAGAACTCTTTAATGAACATGACTCAATCAATTAAAAGTCTTAAAACATTTACACATCTTGTCCAATTGGGTTTTTCAGCGTGGGGTAATGAGTTATGGCTGTGTGTCCGCTATGTGGCCTGGCTGAGGTGTGGCCGCTAAGGGTTAATGTATATATATATATACATATATATTAGATTATTTAAAGAGTATTTTTCAAATAATTGTAATTGGAGATAAACATAAGTTAATTAAATAAATTAATATCTGTATAAAATAGTATTACGAATACAATGATGTGAATTTTTATAACTCAGGTAAGAAATATTATTAAATATTAACTCGTACATATATAGAACAATAATGATAGTTTTTTTTATTTAAATAATTTTTTACTCGAACGCATGTTTCTGGTTTTTTTTTAGCAAAATTTACACATTTCTTTAACTTTTTAATTATATGTTAGTATCGCGATACTCGTATTGATGTGAGATAAAATTAGAAGTGAGGGAGAGGGGGAGGGGGACTGGTTTACGATTGCAACAGGCAACATGTGGTTGTTCGTGTGATTTTACGACGGTTGATTTTTTTCTGAGTTTCCATTTTTTATTGCATCAATCTATACAAACAACAAGAAAAAACAGTTTGATAAGAAATACATAAAAAGTACTTTTTCTCTATTGTTTATTCTTTTTTATTATCATTCTTGAAACATAATAGGTGTCTTAAATGTAAAAAAAGATATACTTCAGAAAAAAATAGACTCAATGGCTTTTGGAACGAACTTTCTATCTCTAAGGGGTAATAATTCATGTGTTTTTTATTAAAAATAACGGTCCAAGTTCTTAAACGGAGCAAAGCAATAGTCGGAAGAATGAACGAAAGGGTTGTACTAAATTCGTCGTTTTTTTTTCTTTTGCGAGTTAACGAAAGGTTGAATAAAGAAACAGAAGAGACAAAAAAAAAAAGAACGCTTTCGTTCTTGAGAAATTAGTGTTGAAAAAAATTCTTAACCCTTTCCTTCGGGACTTTATTTACCGAAAAAAAGCGTTCAGGGACACAAGATGTTTTTATACAAGATGTTTTTTTTGCTTTTACGTTTTATGATTTTCTCCGTGATTACTGGTTTTACTTAAGATTTTTCTCGAAAGGATAAAAAAAATTATATTGTCCACCCTAAATGTCTTTTCTTTTTTTTTTTAGTTAAGTCCACGATAAAAAAAACGTTTCGTTCTGTATCACGGGATAAAAAATGAAGAATCTACGTGAATCCTTTTTTTTTCAAGTTTTATTGACGTTGTCGAAACTGTTGGGAAAAGTAAGAATTTGACAAAAATGTTGAAAATATTAACCCTTTCGATACAATGGTCGACTGTAGTCAGGCATTTTGAAAACCTTATTATTTTCAAATGCATTGCAATATTGTATTTTTTTTTTTATCCTTCTAAACTATAAAATTGTATCTGCTGACAACTGATCTATAAAGTAGAATCTTATTTGTTATACAAGTATTCCTATACGCTAATGATATTAACGATAAAGGGTTAAACGACAAATTCCTATCTTTCTCATTTTTTGAAATTTTCTTTATTAATTAAAACAAAATTCTAATTCAATGCTCACATTTAATTACATCCCGTTCCGTGCCACTAACTAATTAAAGTACTTACGTTTGTGTATCGAAATGATAGCAGAGATTTGATTGATGAATCTCACAGGTAGATGTATTCACCTGTCTCACCCTCGAATTAAGTAGCCCTTTTTTTTAATCGGGTATAAAAAGTCGACGAAATCGCAGGGCTTCATACACCCTTCCCCCATATAAAGGTATACCTAATGGGAACGATAGGAGAAAAAACTCCCCTTCTTTCAACAGGTTGATACCCATTGTGTAACTAGCTTGTAATGGGAGCTCGAGTATCATAGATAAAAAAATGTTTTCAACTCCTGTACCCTCAACAGGTCTCCCCTCATTGAAAAAAAAAGATTCACATTTGAAGAACGGATATAGTACTTCAAGTGTATGAAAGTCAAACATTTTGTTAACATTTTTATCAAATAGCATTGAAATTATGAAACGTAGTGTATTTAATGAAAATGTTTTACGTTATAAAAATAAATACGTAAAATAATGATTTACGTTTTACGTTTGAATTATCAAAGAACAAGGATTTGAAATATAATATATATTTTTCAAGAAAAAAAACATATAAAGGATGTATAAAGTTAAAATTGTTTAAATTTATTTTTTTATATCCCTAGTTAAAAAAAGTCAACAAGATATATTCATCATTTTAATGGTAATAAATTAAAAATGTTGCATAATAAAATAATGAAAGATAAATCAATCGTTCGATAAAACATTTATTATTATCTCGCATATAAATTTCCGATAAAATGATAATATTTAGCATTAATACGAGAATAAAAAGAATTTGAAAAGTTATCCAAAAGATTGTTATTATAATAAGAATTACATTCATAGGTCTGAGTTTAACAAAAAAATGAGAATCTTTTCGAGACGGCAAGCCTTTGAAGGTCAAAAAATGGAAAGTTATTAAGGCATAACAAACACGTAACAACAGAGACAAACTAGTTCGTTCGTTTGTAGGGCAGATTATTTTTTTTTTTCAGAAAAACGAGAAAAACTCAGCGGTGTCCGTTGAGTTTGTTCCGCGTTCCTAGTAAAATAGAATGAATAAGTAAGTAAAACGTTTCTATAAATAGGGTCGACGATGTTGCAGCTGAGGCGAAAAACGGAAATCATTGGAACATGCGTGCATTTGGGGTCGTATCGTATGTCGACGGAAGGTAACAAAGAAAGCTAAAAAAAATGGAAAAAGGAGAAAATAGAAAGGGGAAAAAAGAGAGAGAGAGAGAGAGAGAGAGAGAGAGAGAGAAGGGATAAGACGAAGTCGAAGGAAAAAAGAAGAAAAAGTGATGGAAAAGGAAATGGAAATGAAAAGGAAAAGAAAAAGGAAAAAAGAATAGATCAGGGCCAAAACCATTACAAAAAGTGGCCAGAATTAAGGTATGCGCCTTGACCACCAAGATTTCACCCACATTCTGTCATTCTCTTTGATTTTCTTTCAACAACGACGCCTTAACTCCACTTCTTTTTTTGAGCACCTCTGCAGCAGTGATGTAGGAGGGTACTGTATTCATGCTCCGCCCTTGGATGACGGACGTTAGCCCTTAGCTTTCGATACAAATAGAAGCGCCAACGAATGAAAATAATCGGCCTGCGTAACGGTCTGTGGAAAAAAAAATCAGTTACTTCGTTCCGAAAGAAAAAAAAATATAAAACAAAATAATAATTTTTTCAATCTCTCCCCTCACCCTCCCCCCAAAGAAAAAGGAAAATATTCTGTTTAAAAAAATATCGTGATTTATATTGGATTTTAATTAAAAAATTGTTCAATTAGGTAATGACCGAGTTTATAATTTTTTTTTTTATAATATCAACAAGACAATGCAATTTGTAATTTTGGTTAATTGACACGTTGAGTGCAACGCCAATTTTGGTATACTTTTCGTTCAGGCGGCAAAAAGACGATTACCAGGAGACAATCAGTCAAAATTTATCTGGTTATGTAAAAGTTGAATTTAATAGAAAAAAAACATTTATTGATCATTATGTTCATTTATTATAAACAAAAAACATTTATATTATTTTTATGTTGAATGAAATGCAATTAAGAAAATTATAAATATTATTGATTTTATTTTTTTTTCTATGATCATTACAAAGTCGATATTGCGTAATTTTTAACTGGACTAACGGCAGAGAGAAAAAAAGAAAGTTTGAATAAAACGAAAAAAGATTTGAAAGGAAAGCATAACATTTAGAAAATAATTCTTTTCTCCTAGTTAACTCATGGGGTTCTGATTGATGCGTCTTTTGCTCTAGAATTGAAGGATCCAATTTGATTTTGCTGATGCTGTCAGTTCAAGGACATTGCCAATGAATGTTTTCAATGACCGAGAACTGGGTCATCGATTGTATTCGAATATCTCTTTTAGTTAATCATAAATAAAGGCTTGGGCAATTGTTATATAAATTTGAATCTTTAAATCTTGTTTTGCCGACTAGCATTGTTAAGTTGTCATAACATAGTTAGCATAAGAAAGAAACATTTGGACTAACCCTTTCGTAGTACAACAATTCCTTCAGTTTCCTTATTTTTGTCAATTATTTACACCTCGAAGAATAAGATGTATTTTACTGCATGTGTTTTGTCTCTAAAATGAAGGAAAAACGTTAGAAAAGATTTTTCAGGGTTATGTCCTAAATAGTAAACAATGTAACTAACAGACACTTTAAATTAAATATATAAACAAGAAACTTGTAATATAGACAAAAATAATTAAACTTATTTGAACATAAGACAATTGTTCGTTATAATTTTTATATTCGTACAGAAAAATTCGTTTTATTAATTAATATTATTTATCTAGGTATATCATTTTTTATATAACTTTTTCTTTTCACAAAGAAAAAATCCTATTTAAAATGTTATCGGTCATTTCGCTTTATTGTAAGCAGTTTTTTTTATTTCCTTCCTTTATTATTTTTTTTTCTATTCATAACGCAACATTACAGCAATTACGTAGATATACAAAAGTATGTAATAACAGATTAAGCATAACGTCTTAAAAGTCTACTAACGATCATCCCCATGTATTTATTACAGAAGTGTGCGCAAACCGACGTTGCCACGCGCTTCGGAAAACCGAACCGAAGGTTCGAGGGACGAGACCCTCCCTTCTTCGTTCTTTTTCTCCGTTATTTCCATTCTATTTTATTTTATTTTTGTTTTTTTATTTTACTTCCACGTTCCTTACCTAAAAAGAATTCTTAGGAGAAAAGAAAAGAAAAGCCGATGGTTAAGGATAAAGAACGAATCTAAGGAGTCTGTAAAATAAATTTCTAAGATATCGCGGAATCGTTTTTTCGTTCATTTTTAATATCAACAATTATTGTTTCCTTTATTTAAAACGTTTATATCACAAACTATAACAAAGCAGCTTATTATTTTCTCATAAATCAAACATCATTGTGAATAAATCGTTGTTGCATTTTTTTATTTTTTTCATCGTAAAAATATTTATCTCGTTGAGAGAATTGATAAGATTTTAATTAATTAAACAAACTTTTTTTTTTTATCGTTTCAAATGATAGAAAGAGAGAGATAGAGAGAAAAAAATATTTAAAGATGAATATAAAGATCACAGAAGTCAGGATAGTGGGAATAAAAAAATGTGTTTGGGTGATGTTAGCAGATGAACCATAAGTATGGGTAGACCCAGCACGAGCTTGGGTCAGCTGTCAGTTGTTTGTCCTTATAGAGGGGTGCCATTTATGCGCTCGAGCCTGATATAAAGCCCATCAATATCTCCACCATATAAGTACCAGTGGCTATCGTTAAGTTTTCTATAGATTCTGACGAATTTCTTTTTTCGTACCTGGACCGCTTTTTCCGAGCATCTAAAGCGTCTTCTTTTGAAAAGAGACTCTTTTCTCAAGGTGGTATGAGATAATCTTTGAACTTATTTTTTATCCTCTCCATTCAGTTTCTCTTTTCTTCTAAAACGCGTTGGTCTGTTTCGAGAATATTTAAAAAGTTACAAAATATACGCAAATTTTCGATATTAGTATTGGCGGTTTCCTTATATTGATTTCATTGATTGTTAAAAAGTGTGAAAAATATACAAAGGATTTATATATGAAGGATTTAAATACGAATAATGTGCATGAATTTGTTAATTATTATTGTTACATTATTATTGTGGTATATTTCTTGATACTTATAGTCCACTCAAAAGGGCCAAACTTCTGAAATTTGGTGACCAGGGGAGAATTCGACCAGCGTCGTAATTTGACGACGCTGAATCGAATGGTGCTAATTTTATTGCAATCTGATACCGGGTTCTCGAGAAAAAGGGTAAAAAAGGGTAAAAATGAGTAAAAAATGGCTTTATCTTAGAATCTAGGCATTTAATCGAAAAAGTTTCAAACAAAAGTTGTAGAGAATTAAAATATATATAAAAAAAATTTTGTAAGGTTTATCTTCGTATTTGCAAAAATAAGCGAGAAATATTGGAAAAAAGGTAATTGTAGAGTGGGGCGCAAGTCCCGCCTCTCAGACGGCTTTTACACGCGAGCGGGCTGTGTGCGTGCGAGCGTCCGTGTGACTAATACACAATCCTTGGGGCGCTCGGCCCTGAATGAGAGTGCCAATGAGAGAAGAAACCGATATTTCCACCCTTTCTATTCGTTTAGACGATAGCGAGTATTTTTTTTCCTAGCCATCCGCCATATAGCCCAGTGAAATTTGGCCAGAGTGCCTTAATTTTTTCCATACTGATGCAATCTTGATATAAGGGTAATTTGACGACACTGAATCGAATGGTGCTTTTTTTTTTGCAATTTGACTTCAGCGTCTTAAAAAAGAAGGTAAAAAATAGCCTTATCTTAGAATCTAGGCATTTAATCGAAAAAAGCTTCAAACAAAAGTTGTAGAGAATTGAAAGATACATAAAAAATGTTCTAAGGTTTATCTTCGTATTTGCAAAAATAAGCGAGAAAGAGTAGTAAAAGTAATTGTAAGAGTGGGGAAGCAAGTCCCGCCTCTCAGTCGGCTTTTACACGCGAGCGAGCTAGTGTGCGTGCGAGCGTCCGTGTGTACTAATCCATAAACGAAGGATCTTCGGCAATCTTTGGGGCTCTCGGCCCTGAATGAGAGTGCCAATGAGAGAAGAGACCGATATTTCCACCCTTTCTATTCGTTTAGGCAGTAGCGAGTATTTTTTTTCCATTTTTTTTGGCCATCCGCCATAGTTGAGCGTCCTGTATACGATTTTTTCTTTTGGTAGCAAGCATTTTTCGTTTTGGCCGTCGAGTGTCAAGCGTTCTGTATATCTATATATATCGGCTTATAAGCGTGGCGTTTTTAAATCGAATCTTGATGCTTATGGCACGCCGTTTCTTTATTTATTGTCAAAAATAATGAACCTTGAATAAAAGAAAAACAATAATTATTTCTAATTTTCTTAATAAAATTTATATTAAATTTTTCTTTCTTTTTAATTTTGTTTGTTTGTAATCCTTCATGTAATAATATTTCACAGAAATTGTCACTTTGTTTTTCAAGAGATTATTTTTCTTTTAGATTGTATATATATTGTTGAAATTGAGAGAATGTTTAAGCCGATTAATTATGTATTTCTAAACTCTTTTGTTGCCTTTGTTCGGCAATACTTGAAACCTGTCACTTGGGCTCAAATGTTTATGTCCTGTAACTTATGTAAATAACAGAAAATATTTGGTTGTAAGTTGTTGCAAGTTTAGTATTAAAAGTTGTAAAAGATTCTCAATAATATTGGTCAATACTTTTTTAATTATGAGATAATTTGCTTTCCTAATTATTAAAATTATACCTATAAAATAATATAACGTTAAATTATTATTAATGTTATCATTAACAGTATAATTAAAAGATAAGAAAATAAATTGACTAATTAATTAGTATTAATTACCAATTAATTAAGAAGAGAAAATGAAATGAAATTTGATAAATTATGTAAAAATATTTATCTATCCGTATATTACTCACAGTAAAATTATAAATGATAAGATTAAAAAACCTATTAGGAATTTTTTCCACGGAAAATATGATAAAAAAAAATATTTGTGAAATCAAAATTGCTTTTTTATATATCACTATAATGTTAATAGTGGTATTATTAATAAAATTATGTTTTAATCTTTCTCATTGGCATATTATCTTTTCTCTAATGCATCGTTTTCACGAATAGTTTTTTAACGATGAATAATTAACAAGTACCTAATAAAAAATAGATAAAACCGAGTAATTTCGTAAACCGTTAGTCCATTATTTTTATTTGTATTATAATTAGTGTGATGAGAATTAGCCTATTAGTAATCATCATTTCCTTCACTTATTGATTTTCGTCTAATCAATTTTCAATTGATTTTTGTCGAATCGTCAGTTTTTGTATTTAATAAATAGTTGCAAATGGAATTAAAGTAACGAAAAATTATGTAATATCTTACGATGGCCCCCCTCTGTGAATTAGGTCATTCCCTAGGGGGGCTGTTACACTTTGAAAATCACTACTACAAACTTTGTCGAGAAAAAACTTTCTCGTGCAGTTCTGGGAACAAGGAACCGGTCTGTTCAGAAAATAGGCCTGATTTATTTATAAATTTCTATTCGTCCTTCAGTCCTTTTTGATCTTTTAACATTCTTTAACTATTTTCCTTTTGACTGCATTGTAATTTATCAATAGATAGTTCCAAATATTTTTACTAATGCAGAACCAATAAAAGCTTGTAGAAACTAAGTATCATACTAGTTTCTCACTTACAGTCAAAATAATAAACGAAGCGCAAAGCGAAAGATTTAAATCTTAATTCTTATTTATTTAACATTTTGATGAGACAATCAAAAATATTCGGAACTCTTTGTCTCTCTCTCTTACGGTAGGATTAAATTTTTTATTTTATATTTCGATCATTTAAAATGCAATTGTCTTGATTATCGTATTTAATTGTATAAAATGTATATATAGGGTGTTCCTAATGAAACGGGTTAAAGCTATTAAATATATTATTAAAAAATCGTATTAATTGTAATAATAATATCAATGATAATGAAAAATACGAAAGAAACGCATAAAAAATGAAATCACGTGTTAGTTTTTATTTTAATACGTTATCAAAATTTCTATTGTATAAGCTGCCGATTTTAAATTGTCGAGATAATTAAAAGGACGAAAGAAGAAAAGAAAAAGTAATAAAAAAGTGAAGGGAAGGTTAAAAGGAAAGTGATAATGTTTGGTTAGTTCTCGAAATTAAGATCAATAAAGCATGTAATTTACTTATTTTAAGTCGACATTTTTTAAGAGGACGATGGGAACAAAAAAAACTCTAAAAAGAAAATGAATAGAGGCTTTAAAAAACGAGTGATAATTTTTGGTTAAACCTTAACATTAGGATCGATTAGGCGTATAACAAACGTGGTTTTCTTTTTTACGACAAATCTTGTCTCCCGGGGCGTTTACCAGATACTTTTTTACGAACTGTTATTTTTTCACTTCAGGTATAAAAAGTGTCGATCATAGTGTTTCTATTTTTTTGACCGCTATACATGCCATGTTCTTTTTTTTATTTTAGTGTTTTATTTTTCTTTCATTCTTTACCGTGGTCAAGTCATTTTAGCGCTTGGTAAAAAAGCCTATGTTTGATAATTTTTCATGGGGAATATGGTAAAGTGGCAAGACACACAAAATTCGTTTGTAGAATTTAATTTTATACACTTTTAACATTCGCAAATTTTTTTTTATTGCAATTTTTCACAAAATGATATCACAGCTCAACGAAACGAAACTCGCATCGAGAAAGAAAATTTTAACAATTCGTGACAGATTCACTTGAAATTTTATACTGGATCTATATAATTACATTATTTAGGAAAATAAGTAAAGGATTTGAAAAATGTATTTATATAGAAAAATATCGAATATTTACTTTTTCGATGTAAAATTTTACGAAAAATTGTTTTCATAAAAAAGAATATATTCTATATTATAAAAAAACTTCAAAGTTAATAGATTAACAATAACGTGTTATGCTGATTGAAGAATTTTCAAATTCTACGGATTGAATTCTTTTTTTTGAAAAGAAAGATATTCGAGAAACGTGAATAAAAATATAGAAAATAGAGATGTTTGAGAAAAACAGATCAATTTTCTCTTTGGGTAACTTTATTATTAAAAAAGGAGAAATTCTGTTAGAAAAGTAAAGATATTATAATAAAAGAAAACCTTGTTTTAGAACATTTTCAAGGACTTTCATTGTTAGAGGATTTGCATTTATAATTCTTTTTGTGCAGGCTCAGTGGTTGTACCTTTTCTCATAAAAATAGGTTTGTGTGATAAATGATACAACAGGAATTAAATGTTGCTGTTACAAACGTATGTGACAATTGTTTAAATTTAAAATATTTGCTTTAGTTTAGCAAAAATAACAAAGATTTATTTATCTCGTCAAAGATATTCAATATAATACAATATTTTTAAACAATAATTTCTTTTAGAATCGTTAACAATTTGTTTACCGTAAATTTTACAAATAAATAGATAATTGTTTAAATAAAAATCAATAAATATATATATATATATATGTATATATTTCACTTATTGTTGGAAATTATATAATAAAATCAAAATGAAAATAACAATTTTCTTAAATTAAATAATACATTATTCGTTGTGTATAATAATAATGCTAGATGTGTAGAATAGAATTAGTGTGAAGTATTATGAAATGTTATATTTTTTTTTAATTTAATCGACGCGTGGCGCATGCGCTTTGACAAAAATCAAACTGGTTTAAATTTTAAACATTGCAACCGACAAATACGACATTGTCGATTACAATTTGAATTCGATTACAGAATGTATTTTGTTTATTTATTACCGGATAGCAAAACTATAATAATTTTTTCATTTAATAATTTTGTTGAATAACGACATTTATGTTAGAAAATAGAATTAATCGTTATTTAAATATAATACATTAAAATAATATATAACAATTATAATTAATATATAATAAAAACTTTATATTCTAATAAATATTTTGTCGTTGTAACATCAGCGTTCTTGGAAAATAATTAAGAATTAATTAATCGGATTGTATAATATTTAATGTTTAATAATGTACGATGTTATAATAACAAAAAATTATTTCTTTCCAAGATAGCTGAGTGTTTAGTAATCGTTTATACCGCCATTTAATTTTTCTACAATTTTTTATAACTTCATATATTTAACAAGAAATTAATAGAGAAGAGGGGGTTCAGTACCTTAGGTGTAAACTACTGGCACAGGGAAAGGAGGGGATGGACTGGGGATAAAATTTATCAGGAGTGGGGTTAAATCTTAGAGAAGGGGGGGCTAATAGTTCGTAATGTAGTACGCCCCCTTGTTTATAAACAAGCTTCCCACTTTACAACATCGATAATCGATTTTTGATGTTTAAAGTATCAAGTCAAATTAAAAGAAAAACGCGAGAAAAGAAAATATTTCTTTCCACAAGTGTTTAATGTCCTTTTGGTAGCTTATGGGTAGAATTCAAATAATTTAAAACGCGATATTTTTTCCTTATTTAAAAATTGTGATAATTCAATATTACCTTCATTTTATATATGTTTTATAAACGAACATTTTTTTTAATATATTTGTTGATATTAAATAAGGAATTAACAAGAAGAAGGTATGGTGAACGAGAAGAACGAATTCTTCGAAAAAAGATTTTAATTATCTGGACGCAGATATTTCTTTAGAAGAAAAACATTGTCTATGTCGCGAAATAAACGGTTAGTATATTTTCATTTATTTTTCTGTTTGTATTTTTTTTCTTCTTTTTTTTTTCCATGATTATCCTCGATCGTTAACTCAAAAAATATACCATAACTGTAATATAATATCAAGAATTATTCTTTTTTTTTTTTTCCCCAACAAATCTAAAGCTCGACCGACGTTAATGTATTTCTAACGTTTAATTCTTCGTTTAAAATTAATTACAATGTTGAAATCAAAATAACATTTAGGAAAATAGAACAAAAGTACGTTTCTAAGGATGCTAACATTTGACTTTGATTTTGATACTCTCTTCTATAGTTTATTAAATGTTTATTAAAGTTATTTGTTGTTAAGATTTTATTGAAAAACATAAATATGTAAGATAATAGTGCAATCTAACGGAGAATGATTAAGGAATAGCAAAAAGGAAGGGGGAACGGTGCGTTCGCTCCGCCTATCCCCACTTTTGCGACACTTTAAAATCAGCTGAGATGGTCTCTGCGTAATATAGTCGTGTCTAGTCATTCAACTGTTCGAGTGGAGAGCTTAATGTTTTACAGTCAACCATAGGCCGTAGGATAGCTGAAAATCTACTGCGTCTAAACGAATATTTTATCATTTTATCTTATTTTGTTCTCGCGTGTTTTATTTTTTTTCCCATTTGTTATGTATCGGTTTTTAGTAGATACGATTCTTTGTGTTAACTAAACATATATAAATTTATACAAAGAAAAAAAATATAAGAAAACGGCCGGTTTCAATTCTTTGTTGAAGAAGCATTCGTAGTTAAACATTCGAAGAAGCCAGTCGGAAATAAAAACGAGAAAGTAATCGGGTAAGCGAATAATAAATTAAAGTTATATTTTATTTCTTTTTTAAGTTGTTTAGTTCTGAAGATGTAATTTCAGTTAATCTTCAATCGCGATTTGAAGTCGAATAAGTTTGTCGCGCGGTTAAATTGATCACGTGTGGATAAATTTAAGTTGTAAGTCGTATAATAATTGGTAACGTAAGTTCAGAATATTGCAAAAGCGTGAAGGAAAATAATAAAACAGAAAAAAAAAGAAAGGAAATATGGCTTTATGTTAGAAACATAACCGAAGGAAAGATTTGTGGAAAGTGATAGACCGTGGGATTTCAAGAAGCTCAATTATTTTCACGAATATTTGCGATTTCTATTATTAAAAAAAGTCATAAAGATCATTCGTAATTTTTAATGGAAAAAAATAACTGTTTTTTTTACTGTATATTATAGTATCATCAACTAGTGATCAACACATTCAGTTATTCATCATTCGCGTATTCTCGTTCGTCGCGTCTGTTCTCTTCATGGGAATCATTGAAGTCTCTCATCGCCGAGAAAATTAGATCAAAATAACGTTTGCAATATGTTTGACGAATTTTCTTCGCTTTTTTTCGAAATTCTAATAGGTCATGTGCAATTTTTTTCCCTTTTTTTTTTTTTATTTAATATCTGAAGAGATTTATTTGTCCTTGGCTTTTTTTTATACTTTCTTCTCACTTTCCCTCGCTCCTTTAAAATTTTGTACGAATATCCCGACATCTATAATATTTAAATGCGTAAGAAAAGAAAATTATTAAAGAATGGAAATAACGCATTCTTTCTATTCTTCTTTTAACTTTTCTTCTCTTTTAGCAAGGTCATTCTTTTATCTTTTGTCCATGGAATAAAGCTATTATATATTTTTTGAAAGGTTTGAAACGGTATAATTTACAATTTAGGTATGGGTTACTAGGTTATTTTGAACTTGGAATAATTTGAATTTTCCTTTTATCTCACCTTTAATCAAACTTTTTCTAAAACTTTTCTTTTTTTTTTGTTTTCTATTCATTGTTTGCAGAATCCGAAGTCCATCGAAGTTCAATTTTGTTCAATTTTATTCTAAAAACCTTGACTTTTTAACGTCAAATACGTAACTAAGCAAATTAGGAGCTTTATTTGGTGTTTCAAGCTTTAAATATTTTTAAATAAAATGATAAGAAATAGTATTGCATGCGTCGTTAATATACAAAATCAACATGAATTCCAGCATTTAAAAAAAAAGAAGAAATATTACGATCAATTTTCTACTATACCATTTTGGAATTTATCTGATATAGTTATAGTGAGTAACAATGTGAACCCCTCTGTCCCTCTCACCCCTTTTCACTCTCTCTCTTTCTCTCTCCCTCTCTCCCTTGCTTATTTTTTATTATTTTAATTTGTCGTGTTAGTAAATTGTCGCGTATATTTTTCTTTACTTATGCATAAATAACTATCCACTTATTTCCTCATATGTCCCATAACAAAGCCTCGTAAAGTTTGTAAAGTTGATTGTGAGTTCGTGAATGATTTGGCAACAGTAACAAATATCATTATATCTTGAACAATGTATTTTTTTTTATAGGATAACGTAGAAACTATCGATTTGAATTGCAAATCAGAAAACATGGATAACAAGCAACGATCATCCAGTGATTCTAGCGAATTAGGATCTCTGGGAGATTCTCAAATGGGATTATGTGCTGACATGAATACCGTGATGAATAACAACGGTAATGAAGAGACTTATTCGTGTCCCATTTGTCGCACAGTCAATTCTGATAGGTACGTTGAAAATGATTTTTCTGTTTTTTCTTTCTTTTTTATATTATTCTATAGGAAAGTCGAATAAAGTAATATGAAAAAGAAATTAATTGATTATTAGAGAAATGATAGTATAAAAACATATGAAGATTATTGAATGCTAGCTTAATAAAATGTTTTTGAAACGAAATAATAAAAATGAATTTTAAATGTGATTATATTATTTTTGCAGAACTAGTCACCTCGAGCACATGGCCACTCATAGGTCAAAAGCAAATAATAAAACGAAGACATTCAGTTGCAGACAGTGTCAATTTATTGCAACAACAAAATACGAATATTGGGAACACAGCCGAAAGCATATAAAACCGGAGAAGTTATTAACATGCTCACAGTGTCCATTCGTAACAGAATTCAAGCATCATCTGGACTACCACATGACAAATCATAGTGGAGTTAAGCCATTCAAATGTGATCAGTGTTCTTATAGTTGCGTTAATAATTCCATGTTAAGAAGTCATTTAAAATCTCATTTAAAGATTTATCAATATAGGTGTGCTGATTGCCCCTTCGCATCAAAATATCAACACACGTTAAAAATTCATTTAAGAAAACAGAATCATCAGCCGGCTGTGATACTGAATGAAGACGGAACACCTGATCCTATTAAATTTATAGACGTTTATGGTAGATGCCGAGGACCAAGGAAAAACTCTAAAACGGCGAAGCAACGAAAGAAAGCTGTTCAAACGACAAGCGTCGAACAAACTAATGCAATACCGAGTATGGTAGCTCATACTCAAGATTCATCTATGGGTTCTCTCGTTGCTTCAGTGGATTCGGCAAATTCGATTGGTCCTTTTACCAGTGGCTTAGTTAATGACGTTATCAACGAAGTGAACATTCCCGATCAGCTTCCGGTTATGGTGAATAAAACAACTTCACCTTCATGTTCGAATCAATTATTGTCAGATGGAGAATCAAGAAAACAATTATCTCCAATGGATTTTAATACATGTGGGTCTGATGAAAACAGCATTATTAGCGATCAGCAGCAATCATTTACCTTGAAAAAAGGAAACAGTAGCAGTCGACGAAAAGGTAAAGCATACAAACTTAATCGTGAACTCGTCATTTCGGATAGTTCGAGTGAAAATGAGGAAAGAAATAAGTCGAACTGCTACAGCGGGGTTTCTATAATAAATGAAAACAACTATCCCAACTGTAATGATCGTTCTAATGATCGCTGGAATAATCTTTCGCATGAAAAAGATCAATGCGAAAATAATTCATTAGATCAACCTATAGATTATTCGATGAATGGTCCACGATTTCATAGTCCATCGACTTCGATTGATTCGATTGTTAATATGGATTCTACGAAGTTCCTGTTATGTAAATATTGTGAAATAATGTTTCTTCACGAAATTATGTATAAAGTGCATATGAGTTACCACGGGACAGAAAATCCATACGTTTGCGTTAAATGCGGACACAATGCCATCGATAAGGTGTCCTTTTTCATCCACATAAGTACATCTAGTCATTAATAATTATTTATTTAAAATTGCTTATTTTAATAAAAGTTTAGAAAGGTGTCGTTAACGATTTATATAAATATTATATAATGTGAGATATTTTTCTAATTGTTAAATTTTAATGTTATGGAATAGAATGTTACTTTGAGTTAAGATTTGTAAGATTTATAAGCATCGGTTGATTCGTGTTTATTATATATTTTGATTGGACTCTTTTAATCATAATGATTTAATATATTATTTATTTGTACGACCGAGCTTTTTCTTGTCCAATCGGTTGATAATTTTGTTTGTTTATTTTAATTTTGACATTTAACGTGCAAAATCGTTAATTATTTAAAAATTAATATATTGTTTTGTTAATTATTCTAACATGAATTAACTTTTGTGCTTGTAATCTCTTAAATGGACATAATCGTTAAGATTTAATATTATGTTAACATTCTATTCTGAGTTACTAAAAGTACTAATATTGTTTTTGTAAATTTTATATGTTTATCTTTGTTTAGTAGTATTTTATTGGGTTTATTTTTAGTATTTTGTTTTATGTATCTGTCATTGAATAAAAATATAATGTGTAATTTGATATAATATTATTATGATAATATTATATAAGAGAATAATAGCGGTATAAACACTACGAATTGTAAATATTAATTAGGAATTAGATCAAAATAGATCGAATTTTTAAATAATTTTGGTCTGTTATCTGACTGATTTACATTTTTTTTAAATTTATAATTATTCATCAGATAAAATAAGAAAGACTAAATAAGAATAAATAATTATTTACTTATTAATATTAAATCGATAAATGTATGAAATATTTCCTTATATACATGCTATCGAAATTCGAACTATTTTGACCAAGTCGATATTTAAGTGTTTCTCCACATAAATTTTCAATTATTTTCAATGACGAATCATAGCAATAGACTTACCTAAATCCAAACCAAAAAATATGTGCAATATTCGTGCAAAAATATTTGATATTCGGTAAATGTGTGGATATAAAATTTCTGGAAAATTTATCAGATCGACACCTGCTATCGGGTCCGAATCATTATTTTCAAATGTGTAAATCAAACGTATCTTAAGCATCCTAATGGTCTTTTAATTTTTATTTTCGTTCATCTCGACTAAATGAAAATATTTATTTTAATTTAAGCGAGTATTCGTGGACACATTGTTGCAACAAACATTTGTTCACGAATATTCATTAATAAA
The DNA here is from genome assembly GCF_010416935.1 of Polistes fuscatus. Classification (NCBI taxonomy): domain Eukaryota; kingdom Metazoa; phylum Arthropoda; class Insecta; order Hymenoptera; family Vespidae; genus Polistes; species Polistes fuscatus. Next base: position 11,165,041 of record NW_025113107.1, on the reverse strand, counting down.
TATTCGTCGAATTAACGAATATTATTGTCTACAAATACGTAAAGTCGGGTGTAGAGAATTTTCGTTATTAGATGATTAACATTTAGTCTATAAGAACAAAGATAAAATGATTACTAAGTGCCTTTGATGCGTATTAATTTACCAGTTCAATATAGAAAACATTCCTGTTTAGTTATACATATCGAATAATTGATATTCAACTAACTTATCACGAACTATGTCGGATTGAATTACAATGGAGCCACAAGAATGCTTTATCAAATATTTATACACGAAAGTATATAATATTATCGCACGAATATATTTTTACGCATTTGTTAAAATTGATTAATACATTGTTAAACGTTAAGACACCAGATTTTCAATTAAATTTTATATTCAAGAAGGAGATCATGCTATTTTCTTTCTTACACTGTATTCCCCATCATCAACATCGCTTAACTTGTACCATCGATAAGGCGAATGAAACAAAATTGGATAAACTTACTTGAATCATCTTTTCAAAACTTTTCTTTCGTTTTTTACGTACTGTTAGTAATTCCGATATTCTCTTTGATACTTTTACTTTTTCGAGGATTAACCATTCATGATTTGAACGTCGAGATCATTAATTTTTTTCTTTGCTTATTTTCTCTGAAAAAAAATAAAAAAGAAAATAAAAAAAAATGAAATTTAAATTATCATCTTTAAGTACGTATACATATATATATAAAAAAAATATATATAAGTCGTGTATCAGTTAACTATAACATGGGTGCTGTCGGGAAGTCGGGAAAGGGCGGTGAAAAGGTCTCGCGTTACTGACGATATTTTTCATTTTAATCACACCTATTAGAGATATCGACAAGTTTTCTTGTTTTTATAATAAAATTTTGAATAAAATATGATAGAAATAACAAAAAAAGTAAAAGAAAATAAAATAATTATATTCAATGGTCCATATTTGTAATAATCAATTATCAGTTTTCAATATATTTAAAACGACCTTTACCTAACTTTCAATGAACATTTCTCATTATTCAAATACGAATAGAATTTTCCGGTATACTTAATAATACGAATCCGGTATTATGTGAAATAGAAATAGAACAAGTAAACATCTCCCCTTTCCCTTGTGTCAATGAGGGCACCACTCCTGATCTTTGTACAATGCTTACGTGGCAGTTTATTTCATCTAGAGAAACCATAATTATTGTCTTGGTTTTTCAAGGAGAAATTTAGTGTCCTATGTGTATTTCTCTCGACTAGTGTATTTACGTGGATATCAACGAAGATTTAGCAATAGATAGAGTAGGTGGGGAAAGAGGAAGAAAATAATAGTAAATTCTTCGATAAAAGGATTGTTGCATGATCTTATTTCGGAAGAAAAGGTATGAACTATATCAGGAATAGTGAACGTATTCGATTATATTTTATCTTTAATATTTTTCTTACGATCTTTGACCTTTCTTTTCTTCTCTTTCTTTTTTTTTTACTTTGAAAAATTTCGAAATTTGATCGAACTTTTTCTAACGACTCGTTTACGTTTCAAATTATTTATCTATAAAAATCGAAGATATATTTATAGAAAAAAAAGAAGAAAAAAAGAAAAAAAATTAAAGAACAAGAAAATAATTACTCACATCTCTCGCGAAATTAATTTTGACTTTTTTTAATCTTGATCCAATTCGTACAAACACGATACGTGCGTTTTCCGTCTAATCTGATTGAAATAATGACGATCCTGCAGAAATATTATTTCGAATTTTGTCGAGGAATATAGATATGTGTATGTATCCATCGTAAATTTGGAATCCTTCCTCGTACGAGTTAAATCAGGTGAGATTAAATAATAATAATAATAATAATAATAGTAATAATAATTTCAAAATTATTTCTAGTCAAAAACGGTTTCAATGAATTTTCTTTGTTAGATAATTTGTTATTTGTCACTATAATATTATCGTCCAGCGTAGTCTCTAATCTCAAGTAATTATTTCGTTCAGACGAAAAACTTTTATTTCCGATGAAATACTCGTGAAAAGGATTGAATTAACTAAGTTAAACCGTGCGTAAACCATTGAGCAGAAACGTGTGCGATCACGATTATGTTTACGAGGATACTGATATTATCGTGTCCTTTGGTACGATTTTATTTGTAGTAGTAAATGGTTTAATGACATAGTTGTGTAAATGTGTTACGTTATATTAAACCGGCGGTCGATAAAATCGTTCTAAGCGACACTTATATCTAATTCTGATCTAATTACCGCAGGAGGCGTTGCTTTCATTCGTAAACAGGTATTTGAATTTAATACATATCGAAAAATATATTTTCCTTCTACTAATAATATGATACTAGAATTTGAACGAATGTTAAACGCGGTGTTACTTAAAAGGTTTCAATAAACCTTATCTTAGTTAAATACAACGGTATTGGTTCACGTTAAAATCAATCTCCTTGTTAGTGTACATTGTATTTATCTAAACGCCTGCATATTTGACCTAAGGGTAAGTTGACGACGTTGAATCGAATGGTGCTAATTTTATTTAAATCTGACACCGAGGTTTTGAGAAAAAGGGTAAAATAGGGTAAGATATGGCCTTATCTTAGAATCTAGGCATTTAATCGAAAAAAGCTTCAAACAAAAGTTGTAAAGAATTGAAAGATACATAAAAAATGTTGTAAGGTTTATCTTCGTATTTGCAAAAATAAGCGAGAAAGAGTGGTAAAAGTAATTGTAAGAGTGGGGCGCAAAGTCCCGCCTCTCAGTCGGCTTTTACACGCGAGCGGGCTAGTGTGCGTGCGAGCGTCCGTGTGTACTAATCACAAACGAAGGATCTTCGGTAATCTTCGGAACTGAGAGGCGGGACTTGCTTCCCCACTCTTAAAATTATTTTTCCATCTTCATTCCAATTTTTTTCGCTTATTTTTGCAAATACGAAGATAACCCATAGAACATTTTTTATGTATATTTTAATTCTCTACAACTTTTGTTTGAAACGTTTTTCGATTAAATACCTAGATTCTAAGATAAAGCCATTTTTTACCAATTTTTATCCTTTTTTACCCTTTTTCTCAAAAACGGCACCACTCAGATCAAAAAAATTAGCACCATTCGATTCAGCGTCGTCTATTTACCCTTATATCAAGTTTTCACCTTCTTTCCTGAAATCGCGGCAAACGGCCCTCGTTGACTGGAGTATTAGTATAATACTTAGGGATGGATGAACCGCTTGAGAAAAAAAGAGAGGATGAAGAAGAGAAAAAAAGACTTCATGCCGTAAATTTGAAATCCCTTTGCCCGCGCATCGTAAATACTTGACAGATTTCGTAGTGTCGATTTTTCTTGTCGCTCGTAAAAATTCACTCTCATCACTTTTTCCCAAACGCGCCAAAAGAAGTATAACTTCAAAAAAAAATTAACCGCTCAAAATAAATTTTTTAATTATGACAATTTATAGACGTATTCGTAATATTTATCATTATTTTTATTGAAAATTTAAAATTCCGTTTTTACTCTATTTTCTAAGTATTTCAGATTCGTTTGTCTGATTTGTTTAACCCCTTGAGTACATTTGACGTCTGAGACACGTCATTCACTTTTTTTCCCTAGGAGCAGATGACGTGTCTAAGACGTCAAACCAAAAATTAAACTTTTAGGTACAATTTATTTCATTTAGTTTTATTTTGTTGTTATTAATTTATTTTTGTTTTGCAATTCTAATTACTTGAAGACATCTTTATACTACATATGTCACCAATATTTTAGAAATAAATACATTCTTACCCAAAATGTACTGCCTTTACATACTACTCCAAGCAACCAAAAATTATTTTCGTTCCACATGCAAATATTTTCTCAAATAAATCCGTACCCAAGGGGTTAAAGTCGACAAAATAGTAATAGAAGTATTTAAAAAATTATCGTTGAGCTCTCATTTGTGACGTAGGTTTTTTTATTGCTAAAAAATGCATCGATAATAATGTAGAATTAGTGAAAAAATTGGGCCATTGGACCGACTGGACCGGGATTCGAACCCGGATCTTCCGCTTTTCGGGCGGCTGACTGCTCTTTAACCATTGAGCTATCCAGGGCCCGTAGTAGCGAAAGGGTTAATAAGAAAAAAAAGAAAAAGAAGAAGTAAATCCAACAAATAAAGCTGATTTGGAATGTTTGAACTATTGATACAATAAATTTTTCATGTATAAAGGCGAGTAAAATGCTCTTATTTTTTTTTTAACAAAATTTAAAAAAGAAATGAAAGAATTAGACTTTATTATAATGTTTAGGGAAGAAGAAAAAAGAAGCTTGGAAGAAAGGGTTCTAGTAATAGTAGGAAAGCACTCACTGCAGTTTATCTATCTACTTATCTATCTTACAGAATAGAAAAATAGAAACGAGAACAGCTTTTCTCAGAAAAAATAAATTTGAGGTATACTATATAGTATAATATAACTAGATACTTAATCCGTCTTTTCTATTTCTAAGAAAGGATTATTTCTTTCTTTTAGAATTCTTAGAATTCCAGTGTAGATTTTCAAATGTATTATTTGTTTATTTATTTTATTTATTTAATAATATTTTATTGACCCTAGAGCCTAGGCTCCCTAAAGGCCATTAATTACAGTATAGTACAATGTAATGTATAGATAAAACAAAATGGAAATTAAAATTATGTAATTATTATTAAACTTATCATTATATTAGTAGTAACGCACAGTAAGTAGATAAAAGTAAAAAAAAAAAAAAAAAAAAATAGTAAATAATAAATAAAAAAAGTATAATGTTTCTATAATAGTAGTATAGTAGTATTTGTTACTATAATTATATATATTTTTTATATATTATATATTTATATATATCGTTTAATTATATATTATATATATATCGTTACTATAAAATAATATAATTATATTAATTCTTTGTTGCGAATTATTTGTCCTTCGAATTTCTATAAGTAATCTATCTTTTTTTGAAGAAGAAAAATATTTAATTATAACATTTCTTGTTTCCCCAAAAGAATACATAGAAAAACTAATATTTAATTTACTATATATTTCTCGCAACGTAAAACAAATTTGTAGAAATACGTCGAAATTCTGTCGGAAATTATTGAAATTAATTAGCTATAAAGATGGGTAATTGAATAAACGATAAAAATATCGAATGGTGCGTGAATCTGACAGGTAGATATATTCACCTGTTTCACCCTTCAGTTAAACAGACTTTTTTTAATCGGTTATAAAAAGTTGACGAAATCGCGGGGCTTAACACACCCTTCCCCCATATAGAGGCGTACCTAATGGGACCAATAGGAGAAAAAAACTCCCCTTCTTTCAACAGGTTGATACCCATTGTGTAAATGGGTCGTAATAGAAGCTCGAGTATCGTGGATAAAAAAATGTTTTCAACTGGTGTACTTTCAACAGGTTTACCCATTGAAAAAAAAAGAAAAAAAGGTTCACATGTAAAAAATGGATATGGTACTTATCGTATATGATATTTCATATGAGTTTGTCTATAGCAATACATTATCAAATTATTCTTTGATAGGTAGTTTATTTTTTTGAAAAAGGTATCTTTGCAAAAGATATTATTAAAATTATATCGAAATGAATTAAAAGGTAGTGCATTAAAAGGATATTCTCAATTGTCACGAAAAAAGATTATGGTCTTTTTGTTAAATTCTATTTGAATAGATGCATTTAAAGGCACACGTTCATGACGCTGCAAAATAATCTGCAACGACAATAAAAAGTAACAAAAGAAATAACTTAAGAAAGAGACTTTTTTTTCTTTTATTCAGCATTCTCAGACATATGATTGATAGTTTCGAAAGAAGAAAACGCGAGTCATCCTGAATAAATTATTATTAAAAAAAATATTAATATTTAACATTTTGCGTGGATCCTTTAGTGGAAGTACAAATACGAGGATCTAACTAAAATATAATAATATTATTTTATTCCTAATTGGGAGAAAAACATAGTAAGGGTCTATAAAAAGGGAGAAAGCACGTTAAACCTTGGCACGAGCCGATTGAGAAAGTCTGTTCAGAATTGTCTGTGTGTGTGCATATGTTGTCTACGTATACTAGAAAGGCCGTACTCGTTACGTGATTTTCCCGAAAAATGAAGTGCTCTTCTACTAGCTTTAGTCTAGAGTCCTACGCCGTGAAGTTCCGCGTTCCTTGTAAAATAGTGAATGCGTACGTAAAACGCCTCTATAAATAGGGCCGACGACGTGCAGCTGAGGCGGAAAACGGAAATCATCGAAACACAAGCGCATTTGGGGTCGTATCGTATGTCGGTAGGTAACAAAGAAGTAGGAGAAAAAAATACGAGGAAAAGGAAAAAAAGAAAAAGAAGAAGAAAGAGGAGGAAAAAAAGGAGATCGAGGGAAAGAAAGAGAAATAGGAAAGAAAGGGGAGAGAGAGAGAAAGAGAGGGAAAGAGAGAGAAAGAGAGAGAGAGAATAAGACGAAGTCGAAGGTGGTAGAAGAGGGTAACAAAAAAATAAGGAAAAAAAAAGTCCAGTAGGGTCAGGACGTTTGAAAAGTGGCCAGAATTAACGCGTACGTTTCAGCCACCGTGCTGAACTCACCCTCTTGTTCACTCTCTCTCTCCCTTTGCTTCTCCCTTCCTTTTTCTCATTTTTTTTATCACTCTTACTCTCTCTCTCTCTCTCTCTTTCTCTCATTTTCTGTTCGACAACGACCCTTTAACTCCGTCTCTCCTGGAGTACTCCTAGCAGAGGGTGGCAGCAATATACGAGGGTGCTTCGATCCCTCACGCTCCGCCCTTCTAGGACGGACTTGCCCCTCGGGATCCGATACAAAAAAAGTCTATAAATGAAAATGATCGGCGGCGATTCGTGGAAAACCAGCATCCTCGTTCCGCAAAACCAAAACCGTATACGTTCGTTATCTTTTCTCTCTCTATATATATATATTGTTTTTTTTTATTAATATATATATTATATTTTTTCTTATATATATTTTTTATTAATATATATATTATTGTTTTTTTGTATGTTTGTGTGTGGTACAACTATGGAGAGTAGAGGTAAGGAGAATCATCTTATATGGGAGAAAATTTAAAAAAGTGTCTAGCGTATGCTATAAATAACAGTTCAAAAACCTTCCAGAATAGCGCTAGTGTAGATAAAGAGTATGGTATGAATATAGCAACTGTAGACGATTTGAGTTATGCAGAAGTTTTTCTTTCCTTGTTTATTTCTCAATCCTACTGTAATAATATCTGGGCGTTTCCTTTAATATTTACCCTGATGTTAATGTGGCGCCACCCTAATTTAATGTATTTGACGGGCACTTTTTATATACACAGATGATATTCTTCTTATCTCTACACTCCATAGGTACAACTATATATATTTGAAAAATCTGACCCATCGAATCGACGCGCTCTCTAGTTGCAATAGAAATCATTTTCATACTGCATATAGTCCAGTCAATAAGGGCCAAACTTCGCAGTTTCAGGAAAGAAGGTAAAAACTTGATTAAAGGGTAAATAGACGACGCTGAATCGAATGGTGCTAATTTTTTTGCAATCGGGTGTATTGTTTTTGAGAAAAAGGGTAAGAAAATGGCTTTATCTTAGAATTTAGGCATTTAATCGAAAAAAGTTTCAAACAAAAGTTGTGGGGAATTTAAAAATACATAAAAGATGTTCTATGGTTTATCTTTGTATCTGCAAAAATAAGCGAGAAATATTGAAAAAAAGTAATTGTAGAGTGGGGCGCAAAGTCTCGCCTCTCAGTCGGCTTTTACACGCGAGCGGGCTAGTGTGCGTGCGAGCGTCCGTGTGTACTAAACACAAACGAAGGATCTTCGGCAATCTTCGGGACTCTCGGTCTTGAATGAAAGTGCGAGCGAGAGAACAAATCAATATTTCTCTCTTTTTATTTATCATGCGATAACGAGTATTTTTGTTTTGGCCATCGATTGTTGAGCGTTCTGTATACGAGTACGAGTGAGACAATAAACCGATATTTCTCTCTTTCTATTTTTCATTTGGTAGCCAGAATTTTACATCTTGGCCATCGAGCGCCGAGCGGTCTATATATCTATATATCAGCGTATAAGCGCGGCATTTTTAAATCGAATCTTGATGCTTATGGCACGCCGTTTCTTTATTTATTGTCAAAAATAATGAACCTTGAGTAAAAATAAAAATAATTCATTTTAACAGAAACTATTATTATTTAGTTGAATGTAAAAATAATGAATTAATTTGGCGTCTCGCCATAAAATTAATTAGAATAATTAATTGATATAAATTCTTAGCCTCTCAAAAATTTATTGCTACCGGAAGAAAAAATATAAAAAGAGAAATATCAGTTTATTGTCTCACTCGTCAATTGCAAATACTTTTTCGTTGATTTGAATTTTTTCCTGTTTTTTCTTTTTCTTATGATCTTTCTAAATCATAATAATTATCTAATGGTAGAATGTAAAAACGTTCGTACAAGAAGAGATAAATCATTTTTTATGAAATTCAATGAAAAGCATATATCATTCGTAGAATAAATCAGATGATTTCTTTTTTTTCCTACGATGGTCAAATAGTCGATAACGTTCGATCGTTGACTGTGAAAAACGATGGGAAAGAGAGGGAGAGAGAGAGAGAGAGGGTGAAAGAGGGTGAGAGAAAACGAGACGGTCATTAAGACAGGGTAGAAAGAAGGGTGCCGCGAGAACGGCGTCCCATTCTTTCTAGAAAATCGGTCACGAAGAGGGGCGGGGGGAGTGGGGAGGAGGAGGATGGGGGAATTCCCATTGCTATGCCTTCTCCTCTCGAATATAGAGAGAACGAATCCGGCTTCGCGAATCCTGTTCGTTGATGGTCATTGCGAATGGACATGGGCATCGATGAACGTAGACGGCTGCTGCGTTTCGGCCGTTTTCAAAAATCTCTTTTAGTTAGGGAACGACGAATGTATCTGGACAATGGTCACGTATGTGCTGATCTATAAATCTTGTATTGTCCAGTAGCAATGTTTAGTCGCCCGCATATTAACCCAGGGGTGAAAAGGTCGTGCACCCGGTATTGTTCAATGGGTGACCCCTCTCGTGTCATACTGACCCCTCCAGCCTTCTTATTTATCGGGTTGGATCTCGCGGTACACGGCGATTTTCTGAAATTCGGTTGAAACGGTGTGCCTCGTGCGTAGTATAGATACTATGACAATAACAAATTGTTATAGGGTTTCCGATTCCGGTTTGAAATATTTTTCTCACATAATCTCGTAATTCTTATTGTATATTCTCTATAACATAAGCGTAATTATCTACGTTTATTTTAACCAATTCGTTTAGCACTTTACTTCGTTGACACTTCTTTTTTGACGATATCTTTTTCTTTTTTTCTTTTTGCCCACCTAAAGAGGTGGGTAAAAAATTATAGTGCATGTTCTGTTTATCCTTTTTTTTTGTTTTTCTTTTTTCTAAACTTGTTCCTACCGCCCTCTTGAAATAATCTGTCCGAAATGTCACAAGTCAAATTGCTGTTATACCAATTACGAGAATACAACGGTTTTTCGTTATCTTCTGTATTGACTTGAATAGACGTTGCATTACATATTTTTCGTAGGTTTTCCCTGCGATCCAATGTAACAGCCTGAAATAACTATTGCCGATTTAACAAAAGAGACACACAAGGATTTTCACAATAAACGTTTTGTTAATCTAATAGATTCCGATAGATTTTTTTATTTTCGTATTTGCAAAAATAAGCGAGAAATATTGGAAAGAAGATGGTAAAACATGATTTTAGGAGTGGAGACAAGTCTTGCCTCTCCGTGGGTTTTTGTTGGAACGTGTTTCCGCTCACGTTCTCAGTAAAAAAATGGCAGTGTGGCCCGTTTTGATTGGTCTATAATATCCTCTCCCGTGCGTGGCCTGCGATTCGATAAAATTCAGTTGGATTGTCCAGTTGGGACTAGACAGGTCTGAGGAATGCATTCGTTTTTCAGCTACCTTTGTCTGGCCCTTTCTTTTTTTTCTTTCTTTATTTTTCTCCATGCCATTTGCTATATAAAAAGAGCTATAGTAAAGTGAGAATAATGGCTAAGCTAAAGAAATGATGAGTGGAATTCCAAAGGATTTGTGGTAAAATTGGGACTAAGAAACTTGAAAAATTGTATACGTCCATCTAATATTTGCATAGGTTATTTTTTACTTCATTTCATTTGCTTGTTTTTCCTTTCTTCTTTTCTTCTTGCACTTTCTTTCTATTTCTTTGCACCTATCGTAAAATCAAATTGTCAATTTTAAAATCGACGTTATCCAGTAAATAACATCTCTACTTATTGTTACTTTTATTGTTTTCCTAATCCTAAGATACCAATCTTGTTATCTCATCTCAAGATACCTCCTAATTGTGGGAAGGTAAAAGAATGCTCTTCGATGAGTGTTAGCAGATGAACCATAAGTATGGGACAACCCAGTATGAGCGTTGGTCAGCTGTATTTTGTCCTCATAGAGGGAGTGCCATTGTAAGAACTGCTATATCGACACACTGACTATCGCTTTGAATTCTATAGGAATTATTTTTTTTTCTATCCGTTGACGGTTGATTCTTAAATAAAAATCGGACATCTCGTTGATCTACGTGTCCTTTGAAAGAACCAATGGAGCGTTTCCTTTTTCCAAGTAGGAGGTGCAGCTTGAAAACTTCTTTTTCTTTTTCCTTCTCCGTTTTTTACCTCTACCCTCCTTCCTCTGATATTTTTTTCCTTTCTTTATTTTTTAAACAGGCAGGTTTTCTACTTTTGATCTCTTTCTTCCCTTTCCTCTCCCCTTCACCCTTTTACCAAGACAACTTTCTATTAGGAAAGTTTGTAGATTATAAATGTTAATAAAACGTTAAAGTTTTTAGTTAACATTAGTAGTTAGTTAACATTATTTTATATTTTTCAAGATATCGTTATTGTTTTTTTGAGTAAGTAATAAGATAAGACATGAAAGTACATAGTATTTTAAAGTACATATTATAAGAATATCTGTTAAAATATTTTAATACGCTTACCAATACAATTTTTTCAATGGCAATGCGACAAAAAAAATGACAGATACGAAAGTACTTATGATATATTTTAAATAATGATTATAGTTTTTTGTAATGTTATATTTACGGATAGAAAACGAATAAGAATAGATATTTTCTATCGCGAACATTGTTGTTTATCCGCCATGATTGGCAAGGGGCGACGTAGCAGCGAGGGTCAACATTTCATCCCCTTTCACATTTTGTGATGTTCGAAAACCTTTGTTCCGACTCATTGTTCATATGGACTAACATGTGATACGTGCTAGCCGACGTTACAATATAAAATATATAAAAATCATTAAAGAGGTTTTAACATGCAGATGGCAGGGAAAAAGAAAGTAAATTCCATTTTTTTTTTTGCAAGAGATCAGTCCGAAAAAAATAAATCGAAAAGATATATATATATATATATATAGAATCTATTTCAATACATTTGACTACCTGAATATTTTACAAAAAGCGATTCTTATGGGTTCCCTTCATGTGGGTGTGGGACGTGTTGCAGTGTCGTTTAAACAGCTGCACTTTAACCCCTTTCATATCAACGAGATACTCTCCACGCGTTTTGTCAGAAAAATATTTTTCTCTTCCACCCTATATATAAGCTAGATTCTGAAATAGGCGTTAAAACCGACTAGTTATTTTTGCAAGATTATTTTATTCTCCCAAATGATTAGGAATAAAATTGTCAAGGATAAAACCAATCTTTTCGGATGACCGAATCAACATTTTTTTTTAACACACTGTATAATTTCATTTGTTCTTTTTATTCGAAATTATATTGATTAATATATAATATTATATTTATTAAATTAATTAGCTAATTAAATATGAATTAGGAGTTTATTTTAATTAAAATACAAAAACGGATGGAAAATTTGAATAAACGTCCTAATGTATGCACGCGTTAATAAACATTCTTTCCTGGAAAATAAAAAAATAATCTTTTTTAAAGAAATTACTTTTTCCATTATCGCTTTGTTTTATCTTATCTTCATGTCTTACAAAATGATTTAAATAACACGGAGTTCTTAAAAAAACTGAACTTTAGTAATGTAGAAAAACATGAGACGAGTAAGTTATTATTGCGTTATCTTACTTTTACAAATATTTCCGATATGATTAAATGTGATTCATAACGTTTAGAAAACATATTGTATGTTAAGAAATTTAATGACATAGATAAAAAATGAAATAGAAATATTTTTATTAAAAGAAAAGTAATTATCACAATCATGGGTTATGTTAATTCCCATAGTTTATAAATTCACCTTTACTCCTTCTCTCTCTCTCTCTTTCTCCCTCTTTAAATATTTTTTTATTTATATTTTTATTTCGTTTTTATTATAATGAAAGTGTGATGCTAATAGGATTTGTGATTTTGTAATTATTGTCACTTTCACAAAAATTGAAAAGAAACGGAAAATTGTTAACACCTTGATACGAATCTAAGTATTGTCAAGGGTTTAACAGAACAGTGATTTACAAACGAAATAGTCAAATATGGATTTTAAATGAGGACATGTATTTTAAAAAATTTAAATAGTTGAATCTTACATAATAAAATCCAAGTAGTTTTCTTTCATTGCACAACAATTAATTTTACTTTTAGAATTAAATCATTTCATTGGTGTATTGTTGCTATTCGATACGATAAAAAAGAAAAAATTAATGTCTGATCTAATTTTCTAAGATTCTTCTTGACCTTTTGTTATTTTTCTTTTATCCTTCTATCTTTTAACCAGCTGGAACAAAATACGAAAATATCGGCAAGATACAAGGGCAGCATCAGAAGTCTAAAATTAAATGTATATTTGTCACGATTCCGAATACATTTAAATATTCGTGTACTTAAGTTGAAAATTTATAGTCGATAATTTTTTAGGGGATATAAAAAATGAAAAGATAAGAAAAGAAAAGAAAAAAAAAATACTTAAAAAAGAAATACATAATGCTTAGATAATTATGACGATTAAGGTTCGAATAGCTTCTAACGTGCTGCTTTTGTAGGAAAAATCTTTTTATCTAAGAAACGTTAGGAAGCTATTTTTTTACTACCTATTCTTTGGTAGGTTTAAAAAAGGTGCATGATGCCGATTATTGTGTGGGTACTTTATTGTCCGCATCGTATGCTACTATGCTTCCGTTTCTTTTTGAATCTTTTTATTTCTTTTATTTTTGCTAAAAGTTGTATTCTTGTATTTTTTTTCTTGCTTTTTTTTTTTTACATATATTTGAATTATTATTTATACTAAAAGTAAATAATTCGACGCGAAAAATTGTATTCACTGATAGTAGAAATATTCGAAAGTGTTTTTCAAACTTTCTATCGTATTTTTCTAGAAAGGAAATAGAAGGGCGAAAGAAATAAAAAGTAAGATATAATGGAGAACAAAAGGAAAGGTTAAAAAGTTCATTAATCATTTATTGAACGAGATGAAAGATTTATTTTATAACTTGAACTAATTTTTAAAACAAAATTTTCTGTTTGATTTTATTTACGTAAGATTCGTGAAAATTAGATAAAGGAGTTAGAATAGGAGTTAGTTTTTAAAGAAAAAGAAGAGTTTATAAAGAACCCTGTTGCGAAAAAGGTCTTTGTGAAGGTCTTTCTTTCTTTTTTTGTTAAATTGAAGAAAGGTTCACTGGGGAATATATTCTTCACTTGGACAATATATTCTTATGAATACTTAATTAATGAAATAATGCACGTACAAGAATCAATTGTGTTACATTTGAATAATTCGGAATAATTTATAACACTATTCTGGAACGTGTCAGAATCGTTTAAAAAAATGTTTGTAAGAAAATTTTTCAAACCGTAAACATTTGGAATAATTTTGTGTCGAGAGCAAGGCCTTGTTAACGGTATTCATTTCCGTCCTGCAGATACGAGACGTCTGTTCTTATGTGATAAATATTTTCAAAAGAAACGAAAAAAATATCTATCGATAAAACGCGATGCTTTCTTTTTTTTTTTTTACAATTCTTTTTTATCTAACCAAGCTCAAATTTCAAAGAAAGAAAAAAAGAGGAAAAAAGATAAATATTGCTAGTAGTAGAAAAAAATGTATATTTCGTTTTTTTTTCGTGAAAAGAAAAAAATATGCGTCGTTCCCGTGTTACATAAATAAATAAACGCATAAAAAGATTCGTATAACATGTTTCGACATATTTATTGTTTTATGAAGATTATAAGGATTATGAGGATAACAACAGGATTAAGAGTATGAAATGATATTATGTTTAACAATTTTCGTTTGTTTGTATTCTTAGCAAATAAGAAGGTAGTAAGAAAGAAGAGTTTGGAGATAATTACTTTTAACGCGTTATTCATACTTTGGTGACGAGTATACCTACTTTCGTTGTTGAATCGAGGGGGAACCTTTAAGGACAATCCTTAACGGAGTTAAATTCGTTTTAAAAATCTACCTGAAAGTCGTATTAACTTGAATACGAAGAGCGTCACCCATATTTGGACGTCGCCACGTGGCGACGAACGTGTTAATATCCCATACATTTCTATTCTTCCGATGATATAATTTGTGAAGAAAAAGTTTGAGACTATACAATATAGAATCCAGATTTTAATCAATATTGAAAATTTCTTAAGATTTGTGTGAATATTATGTTTATTTTCGATGAACCTTCGAATGGTGAATGTTACCAGCTAAATAGTAAGAATTTTCAAATGAAATATAAATAGTAAGAATGTTACCAGCTAATAGTAGTATAATAGTAGTATAATAGGCCTCAAAAATTTGATCTAAGGGTAATTCGACGACGCTGAATCGAATGGTGCTAATTTTTTTGCAATCGGGTGTATTGTTTTTGAGAAAAAAGGGTAAGAAAGGGTACAAAATGGCTTTATCTTAGAATTTAGGCATTTAATCGAAAAAAGTTACAAACAAAAGTTGTAGAGAATTGAAAAATACATAAATACGTTCTGAGGTTTATCTTCGTATCTGCAAGAATAAGCGAGAAAAAGATGGTAAAAGATAATTGTAGAGTAGGGCCCAAGTCTCGCCTCTCCGTCGGTTTTTTCCTGCGAGAGAGCTAAAAAATTCGGGCCAACAAATATTTCTCTCTTTTTATTTGCTCGTTTTGTGATACAATAAGGATTGACGGGCACGAGATCGTGCCTTACGGGACGGAATGGTATTTTCTGTTAATGTGAACTCACAATAATGTGAACAACTATGTTGATTGAATATAAAGAAAAGAATTTCGAACACGAGGAAAATCGATAAAATATGAAGAATTTTGTGTCCGTCTACTCGTGCTTTATTACTATTATGAAAAGTACTTATTTTATAATTTTAAGGAATTTTTTTAGCGATTTAAGTTAAGATTTTTCGGAATAAGATTTTTCGGAAGATTAGGTTTGAAATTTAGGTTTGAGATTTAGATAATCAAGTATATTGTTGACTGGAACAGAAGAATATGCTTAGCAAATCCCGAATAATAGCCAAATACCCAGTTGAAGGGGTCGACAAGGGCTCGTCTTTAAATTTTTGTCGTAGGGATCAAATGTCACAAAGAATTATGCGGAATTATGGACGGAAGAGTTCTACTAATGTTTCTATTTCTATTGTTTTCTTAAAAAGAAGATTTTAACATTTTGCTAATAAAATGAAAAAAGAAATTTACAACAAGATAAGATAATCTTTATTTTACTATTTTACTTTTTCATAAATTTTGTAATTTTGTACTAATTTTTGTACTTTTCTTACCCAAATAAAAAATATAATCAAACAAAAATAAAATCAAACATTGACAATTGTGATTTGATATTGGATTCAAATAAAAATTCAGACCTTTTTAAACATGAAATTGTTTGCGTATGATATATAATTATCTTCAAAAATATCGACACAAATCTATTACGTTTAGTAAATATTGATATTAAAATTTGTTTACAGGGACTATAATTCAAATTTTGTTCTTCTTCTTCTTCTTTTTATTAGAACTTCGTCCTGTTATAATAACTTTTTTTTTTATTGCTATTTCTGGGAGCTATTTATTGTTTTCACCGAGGGTAAGTTTGCTAGTCTCACCTTCGAACCCTCTCCTTTGTCTGGGCAGCTCTAGATGTTAACTAGGCGAAGTCTTAGCGTTAACTGCACATAGTATTTCCACCAAGCGGTGGTTCATACATCCAGGTACTAACCGTGCCCAGCGCTGCTTGACTTAGTGATCAAACGGGGGAACTAGTGCTTTCAGCGCGGCATGGCTATTTTTTCTTATACAATAATTGTTTTTCCAATTAGTTCTGGTTTGAAGAATTGCTTTCGATATAAAACGAATAAAGGGGAAAAAAATTTAAATATAAAGTTAAATTATTTTCTTTTCGCTTGAAAAAATTCATTCCTGAAGAGGTTAAGATCGTTATAATAATCTGTTGAGATAAACAAATCTTCTAAATTTAAATGTTAAAGTTTCATCCACAGTAACTAACCTCTTGAAAAAATGTTCTTACTTGTTTCGGTGAAAGTAGAAATAACATATGGAAATACGGTTAAGACGATTACTCTCTTAGTTATACCTTTTCCACAACTATAATATTGTATTTGAAGTTATTATATTTGATCGTTAATATAATGGGAATGTGTAAAGCTTTTGAAAATGGACGTATTTGAATATTTTATAACTAAAGCTTCTATGCGATTTTAATTTTGTAAATTATCGTAGACCGTAAGAAAATAATTAAGATATTATTTAAGATCTATACAATTTTCTATCTTTATTTAAAACTTATTAATTAATTAATTAATTAATTAATTAATTAATTAATTAATCAATTAATTAATTAATTAATCTTAATTAATCTTAATTAATTAATCTTAATTAATTAATTAATCTTAATTATTTAAAACTTTATTTAAAACCAAGATTTAATTCTTTCACGAGAAAATCTATTCCTATAAATATTCACAAATTTCATTATTAGTTCAATTCAAACAAGTAACTATTATGCGCACAAATCATTATATTTTCTATCATGCTTTCTATATTTATTTATATTTAAAGGAATACTATAGGGCTCGTATAATTCTTTAACGCGAATAAATCGTAATGTTTAAATATGAAAATTACTGATCGTTAAATATTATTGTTTTTATATCAATTTTGTCGTATTAAATTACGATCATAAATAACTTTGAATTGTTACAAATCGGAATAAGTACAATGATTCGTATTGTATTGTGTTGATATAATTCGAAAGGGTGTCATTAATAATGTTACTTATTAAAATTTCTCGATATACACGAACAATACTTTTGAAAAATTGTAAAATTTAAACGTTAGTACTGGAGTTTTAATAAGCCTAGGTTAGTAATCGTAATACAACCGGACAAAGGATGGATGATGCAACGTGAAAAAATAAGACGAACCAAAATATATAATAATTTAAAAAAAAAGAATTATATATGTTTATCGAGGTTAATATTTGATTTATCGTGAAAAAAATTAACAGAATAATAAAAATTACTTTATAAATAATCATAATATTAAGCCAAAATATTGAATAGTCATTATATCTATTAGTAAAAATAGATTTCACTTTTATAGATATTAAATTTTTTGTTTTTATCCGATTATGATTCATATTTATATAATTAACATATTTGTGTAGGAAACATATTTGTGTTGTTTAGTATTAAAATATTTCTCGTAAATTAATGTTGTACGATGGAACTGGTTTAAATACCTTTTAATATTTCTTTAGAGTTGCATGACGCGTGTTAAAAAATAAATAAAATAATTTTAACAAATTGACAAAATAAATTAATTTCTTTTATCAAATTAAATATAATATATATTTGAAAAGAAAAAAAAATTCGTTTTGTGTTATAAATAACATAAAGTAATCGAATATAACTAATCTATTGTATAAGGAAGATTTGTTATCTTCGATATTTCATATTACAATGAATTTCTATTTCTTCATAATTTCAATGAATATTTTTTCATTGTAATATAAATGTTCTAGGAAAGTTATTGAATCATACATATGTGTATATGAAAGTTCAATAACAAGAAGCTTTTATATTTTGTTAGTTTAAACTATGTTCTTATTCCGCCGTACAGCTGTCGTACAGTTTCATTTTTCCAAATAATTAAATTATTTATAATATTACCTGTCAGTTAAATAGTTGACGTGAAAGATATATTCTACAACAATTGGTCCTAAAATAGAAAAATAGACAAAAAAAAGAAACCCTAAGAGAAAGATTAAGATAGAGAAACAATTCGAGAGATGAAATGGTTTTAACCCTTTCGTTGGAAAATTTCTAAGGTAAAGAATATAAAGGTTTTTTTTTTAATATAATTTTCACTCTTTTTCCGATACGACTCTTTTTCCGACTTTTTTTCTTACTTTCTTGTAGAATATAATTTTTGCTTTATATCATTTTTATTCTTTATACAATTTGCACTTATTTTTATAACTGTTGCTGGATATCCTAGTTTGAGATTGTTCAAACGGAGAGAATATTTGAGAATTGTTTGTTTAATTCTTTTGAAATTTGTTACAATTTTTCCGTTGGATTGATTGTTTACCTCGAATGTGTGTTTCTAGAATCGAGTTAATATGATAGATCATATATATTTCTTTTTTTTCTCAATAAAATTCTTCGATATAAATATTATATATATGATTCGAAGAAAATAAACGGGAAAAAAAAAGGTTTAACGAACGGAAAAGGGTTGGAAAGCAAAAGTAAATATAAAAATGTTGAAAGTTAGCGTAAAAAAGAAAAGAAAAAATCGAAGAAAAGAAAAAGTGAAAGTACATGACGAGCTGCCGTTATGTTAGATGGCTGAAAAGATGGAGTTATGTTAAAAAAAAACGAACCGAAAGGGTTATGCTACAGAAAAACTTCATAGAAAGAAAACTAGGATGATAGCTTTTTTAATAGCAGATTTTTATATCTACTAGCGAAAACTGGCGGCAAAATATTTCACATTTAGAGAGAAATTTAGGGCGGGTAAGTCTAGGGAGTAGGAAGTCCGACGGACCTATAACGTACTTCTTCGTTGGAAGGGGAATGTATAGGGAAGGGATCTAGCAATATATGATACTGTGTATCCCCAAATGAATGAGTATTCCAAATTGGAACTCGAAAGATCATGGTTGAAACCATTATCGAAAGATCGGTACTAATCAGTAGTTTAAGTTTCAAATAAAAACAATTAAAGGACGAAAGAGAGAGACAATAGATAGAATTGTGTTATCGTATGTTTCCTTTAAGTGTAAGTTTAAGTGTATGTGTATTTCGTTTTAAGATGGCATAACTACTGTCGTCATTTTCGAAAGAAGATTAAGTGACCTTTGTGTTTCTCTAGTTTTGTATATCTTAGCTAATGTTGAGAAAGAGGGAGGAAAAGAACGAAAAAAAAGGAATTCTGAAGAAGGAAGAGTTATAGATCCTTCTTCTTAGATCAAGGATTCTTATGTTGTGAAGATCTTCCTGAGGAAGTAAAGGTATTTCTTAGTTAGAAAGGTATGATGACCTTAAGTAATATTATTTCCAATCTGTTTTCTTACCCTTCATCAAAATTCTAAAAAATACACCATCAGTGTGACCGCAGAATCCTTTCTTAAATATTTTTTTATTAAGCTTAAAAATAGCTTTCTTTTAAACTGCTTTTAAACCGCCTCATACCATTTTTAAACTGATTTAGGTATAAGAATATTTAAACAGAAAAATAAGGTACATCTTTCTCTAAGTTTAACTATGTTTAACTATATTTTTTTTTTTCCAATTTTTCTTTTTCTGTAATATAGAATTTATTTGAAGTATTACTAAGTTGTTATAATGTGTTTATCTTTACTGTTTAAATTTGCTTTAGAAACGTACATCTATAATCTATATATATTTATATACGTATATATATTTGTATGTATTTTCGAGGATTGAGAGTCCTTCGTACGAGGATAATATCTGATAAGAAAAAATTATTCGTAATTTAAATGAAAAAAAATTTTAGTCGAACGTCGAAACGTTTTAACGTCGAAAACGTTGAAGTTTATTTGCTTTTACGAATTCGTCCGTTAGATCTTTCTCATCTATTGTTTTATTTTATTTTGTTCGAAAATTTGTTAGATCTCGAAATCCGGACGTGGCAAGGTTTTTCAAATTACTTTTTATGTATTTTATCGATACTCATCGGCAGTTGTTTTTTGTTTATCCAATCTCACGAATAAACGAGTCTTAAAATTTGTCATTCGTTACTTCGTCTTAGAACAACTAATTTATATATAAACATTTGAGGAGTTATCTTTCTCTGTCTTTCTTTCTTCTTCTATCTTTCTCTTTGCCCGTGTCTTTTCCGCGCATGTTGCCATTTCTTCATTCGTAGTCATTGAAATGATATTCGAACATTCAGAACACACATACATTAACAACGTCCCTTTGCCATAAATTCTCTATTTACGAAAATTCGACATTTAGTTTAACCTTCGGTTCGACATCTCTATTATTTCGGTTCTGAAAGAAAATAATTTTCTAGTTGTGAAAGTGGTAGAGTCAAAAGGTAAATCACTTCTCCTCTCTTTCCATTCTATTTTTTCTCTCTCCTTTCTCTTTAGTTCTTTCGATTCCAACGAATCAAATTACGTCAAACGTCACGGATAGTTTATAATTTTTAAATGAATTTCTATCAAATGTTTGTTTTGTTATTGTAAAATTTTTCACTCGGAATACTTTTTCTTTCTTTTATTTCTTTTTTTTTCAGAAAACAAGTGATTGATTTATAACACCTGGTCACTAAATAATTTGCATGACAATGAGGATTCAGTTTTTGAAATTGAAGGATCTTTTCTTTCTACTTTGAACTTTGAACTATTTCGAAAAAAGATATTCTTATTTATTTTACGTCACTAGATTCAAATAAATAATGGCCAAATTTACGTCTTTTTTCTTTTTTTTTCTTTTTTTTTTTTTCTAGGCACTTCAGATCTTTAGACGGGAAAAATAATTACGGGGTAGTAAGCATGTAAAATAATTTTAATATAAAAATATTCCTATCAATCGATCGTAAATTTCTTAATTATAGTTCTTTATTATAGTTCTTAATTATAGTTCTTTTTATTCAAAGTGTCCTTTTATTTTTTTTATTTACTTAATAATTATATTCTTTACTAGTAGAAAATTTATAATATTCTCTTACGATATTAATCCTTCGTATAATCATTATACACGTGCCTACTAATTATATAGCAAACCCGTTTTAAAAAATCATATTCTATGAGATATCCAATTGATTATTAACGATTATTTATCAACAAATGTCCGAATCGATAGTTAATTTTATTCTTATTTTGTTTAAGTAAAAAACTACAAGATGAGAGTACATTGCGATGATGAAGAATCCGGGATACGTTTGCCGAATCAGCAACAGCAGCAGCAGCAGCAGCACCAACAACAACAGCAACAAACTATTGTAGAAGAGCAACCCCATCATACTTTAACCACGCCCGCTTGGGGTAGTTCTGATACAACTGTGGTGAGTAATCGTCTGAATCTCCCTCTCTCCGCCTCTCTTTCTCTCTTTTTCTTTTTCTTTGATTTTATTGTCCTGTCCTGTGCTAGTAAGCTTTAACGTCTATACCTACTTTCACATATACATAAGTACCTACTACCCCTCCTCATTCTATCACCCTTCCTCCTCTACGTACTTTGGGAAACTTCCCCTTTTTTCCAATCGACCAAAAACTTCGCTTTTCTATCTTCAATAGAGTTCTCTCGATGATCGAAAATAAGCCGGTGATTCTCTCTCATAGCAAAAAGAGGAAACCTCAGACGACAGGAACGACTCTGGTATGTCTCCAGGAGATTATTCAAGTAATTCAACATCTCCTATGAGCGGACGATCTTTTTCAGTGGCTAATTGCAGTCTATCACCCGAAAGTGTTTCCTCGCCAGATTCCATTCATTTGGAATCTAATTCCGGTTACAATACGCAAGAAATGTTTAATCAATGCAGAGTATCGCAAGATTTACGACCCAATGGAGATTCTAATGCGACATCTAACGACAGCACTTGGTCAGATTCGTTTCAATGTCCCGTTTGTAATGATGTCAGTACAAATAGGTATGTCGGTGCAAAAGTATTCTACCATGTAGAAATATATATATATTTATAAAAATATAAATTATATAATAATAATAAATTAAACTATATAAAATATATGGATATTATTCCAGGATATATATACATCATTAACTTTTACCGCCAAGATAGTTCCGAAAGTATGATAGTAGCAGAAAAGTTTATAAAACAAAAATTGCATAAAAAATTTGGGAGTATAATATGACGTCAGTTTTTTTTTGCTAGGTATAGTCGCTTCCGAGATTTTGAAGGTCAAGTTTATTTTTTTATATAAATAATAAATAATAAATAAAATGCTATGTTTTGCATATATAAATAATAAATAATAAATAAAATGCTATGTTTTGCATAAATAAATAATAAATAATAAATAAAATGCTATGTTTTGGTACTTATTTTCTGATAATGACTATCGTGGCAAATCCAACTATATGCAACTAATGTTTACTGTTTAAATAAAATTAATTTAAATTTAAATAATTAAAAAATGTAATAAAGTAAATATTTATTAAATACGGAGGAATTCATCAAACCTGACTATGTCCGACTGTTCCGTTCTCTGTCGGACAACTGATGACAACTGAACAACAATGACAACTAACGAAATTCTGATAAAACCACGAGGCGGATGAGCTGTATCGTAGCTGGCTAGTTCGTTAGATTTGAATTTCGTTGGCCTTCAAAAATCTTAATATTGCACATCATTGGATTCGATTTAACAGCCGTTATCAGAAAATAAATGCTAAAACATAGCATCCCATATAAAAAAACAAACTTAATCTTTAAATCTCGGAAGCGACTACATCTAGCAAAAAAAACTGACGGAATATTGTAGTACCCATTTTCCCATGCAACTTTTGTTCTATAAACTTTTTTGCTACTATCATACTTTCGGAGCCTATCTTGGTGGCAAAAAAGTTAGTGACTCACCCTGTATATAAATTACATATCTACTTAATATATAAATGAAATATAATATTTTGTTATAAATAATATATATATTTCTACAAGGGTTATTATATAAATTATTATCAATTGGATTAATTAATAATTATTAGACAAATGATAATATTATTCGTTTGCTTAATAACAAATTCTAAATAAATTGTTATATTTTCAGAGATAGTTTCTCCGAGCATCTAATAAGTCATTATGGCAATAGAAGTGAAAACATAGATATTAGAAGAAACGGAACGGAAAGTCCCGTTCCGGGACCATCTGGAGTAAGTAGAAGACGTGGTTCGCGTAACCGAGGTGAACAATCGGAAAATCATGAAACCGAGGAGGCTGGTCTTCGAGTACCCCGTGTCAATTCCCAAGGAAGAGTCAAAACATTTCGTTGCAAACAATGTTCATTTCTTTCAGTGACCAAACTTGAATTTTGGGAACATAGTCGAGTGCATATAAGAGCTGATAAGCTACTTACATGCCCAAATTGTCCGTTCGTAACTGAATACAAACATCATTTGGAGTATCATTTAAGGAATCATTATGGCTCGAAGCCGTTTAAATGTGATAAATGTTCCTATACGTGCGTCAACAAATCTATGTTGAATAGCCATCTTAAATCTCATTCTAACATTTATCAGTACAGATGTGCTGATTGTATATATGCAACCAAATATTGTCATTCGCTCAAGTTGCATTTGAGAAAATATACTCATTTACCCGCGATGGTACTGAATGCGGACGGTTCACCAAATCCATTACCGATTATAGATATTTATGGGACCAGACGAGGCCCGAAAAATAAAACTAAAGCTCAAAGGCTTCATGTTAAAACTACCCGAGCTAGCAGAGCTAACCGATCTGAGAATGCGAGACGATCAAATGCGCAAGAAACAATAGTAACTACTGCTCAGACTCCAACTACGATTTCTTTAGAAACTTCAATGAATTTAGCCATCACCGGACCTTCGACCAGTGATTTGGTAAGTGATGTAAATAGTCAAACTAATGGCGTTGTCAATGATGCGAATACAGTTAGCCGTTCTCCGTTAATGGCTTACAATCCAGTTTTAACTGATATATCGGTACCGAATCAAAATCCTGTTGAAGAAACTCAGGAAAGGTTGATACCATTGGATCTTAGTGTACGCGAGCAATGTAATTCTAATGAAAACACCAATGGTATCGATCAATCAAGAAAAAGATTGCTTCCTTCGACGAAAGCAAAAAGTACTAGCAGACGAAAAGGGAAAGCTTATAAACTTGACCGTAGGCAAGTTATTTCGGAAAACGAGAGTGACGAACTTATAACATCTGAATTAAGACGCCGTTCGGAGTCTACTACAAGAGTAGAAAATCCTATACCCAATTTAGAAAATGGCATAGAGAAACATCAATCGGAAGGTTCTTCGGAAAATCATCATTCGGAAGATAGTTCGGAAAATCATCAATTGGAAGGTCCGAGAGAAAATTATCAACAGGCAGGTTCTTCTAATAATCATCAATCGAAAGGTTGTTCGGAAAATCATAAACTGGAAAATCGTTTGGAAAAGACTCAATCGGAAAATTGTTCGGAAAATCATCAATCGAAAGGTAATGAAATAAATTATTTGGAAGAGCTTCCATGTTATCAAATAGATTATCAGGTTCCATCGTGTTCACGTGATCCATGCCCCGCGACGAATCCTGCATCATTTGTCTGTCGGCATTGTGAAATAGCATTTGCTAATGCACTTATGTATTCGGCGCATATGAGTTTTCATACTCCTAAAAATCCGTACACTTGTAAACAGTGCGGCCATGAGTGTAAAGACAAAATAGATTTTTTCATACACATAGGTAATTCGGAACATTAGATAGGTTATCAAATTGAATAGTTATTAATTTTTCCTCAGGTATTTTTTTTTCAATATTACGCGCTTAAGTTTCCTAATCTTACCAAAGTTTACGTAGTATTCGCCAATATTAATATATATTAGATAATATATTTAGAAAATTATAATAAGAAACAAATGAAATTAATAAAGACGAATAAATCTAGCTTTGAGAACATAGAGCAAAAAGAAATTTCATTTGATATAGCTAAGTTAAACTTAGAAATGCTAATATTTAAGCGTAGAAGAAAATAAATTATTTTTGATATACTAGTCATCGTATTGTAAGTTCTTTGTAGGAACAATTATACGAACAATTAAAATAGTACAATAGCTAGTATAGATGATAAAATAAAACATTAAGAATAATAATACACTTAAATAACGTACCTAAATAGTGAAAAGTTAACATATTAATAGCTTTATTATTAAAGTTAATATATAATAACTGTTTGTGATTTCATAATCGTATGGTATATATGAATCTATAGTGAAAGATATATCTTCTAAAGCTATAGTGTTTTGCGATGTTTATTATTAGGTATATAAATAATATATACAAGAATATATATTTTTTGATTCCAAAGTATTTAACTATCTAAAGTTGAGATAGAGTAATTATTATTTTTTGTATCATAATATAGGATAAAAAATTATAGAGCAATCGAAAAATGACTGAAGAAACTTTGTGCCTGAGCTTACGAGAATTCATGTGCCTTTGTTAGATTGTGGTTCCAAGTTTGATCAGACGAATCGTGATGATAAACATTTTCTTTTTTGATGGACGACATTTTTGTTTGTATCCTATCGATTGACCATATGATCTTCTTTTCTTTATTTTTTTTTTCATGTTTTTCCCTTTACGTTGACATTTAACGCAAAATCGTTATTTACTTTTTCCCAACAATTGTTCTTCTTTTTTTTTTTTTAATTAATTCATACAACACGAATCACGATCAATCGTAATTACACGCGATTCTCGTTTTCTCAATTATATTAAAATGGCACGAAATATGTACAATGAAAATAAATAGTTGCCTTAAATGTATATCTTTAGTTTATATCACATAATTTCGACCTATATAATAATTATATATAAGAAAAAATTGCGATAATTAATTTGCCGACATTTTATTGATACATTAATATCAATAAACAAATAATCTATGCATAAATTTTATCACTACATTGTTAAAAAAAACCAATATCTGTACAATCATTGAAGTGAAGCATCTAAACGAGAAAACAACTAATTAAGAAAAAAGTTACAAATTATAATTATTTATTTTTAATGGTAGAATTAATAGCATCGAAATTTTTTTTGTATTCTGTTTTATCGATTGCAAATTGATAAGAGGTTGCAGTCCTACTATTAATAATTTTTTGTATATTAGCGAAAGGTAAACGGAGATCTAAATGATACAAAGTGTTGAGATATAATTTGAATATTATCGACTGTTGGAATATGTCGAATATTTCAATATTTTGTTTCCGTTTAATCAACTGATTCGAACCATTTCAATTGCGTAATATTTCGCATATATAAATCTACATTAAATGTTTACTGAAAAAATTAAAAAAAAGATGATAAATTCTAAAGTATCATCAAAGTATTAAGCTGATAAATGGTCAAGGCGTACGTCGTACCATATGACCATTTGGTTGACCATGTCGGTATTTCAGGATTCTACTGACAATTTTAATAATTGTTATTGATAAATCATGATAGTAAACTAATGTAATACAACAATTAAATGATGGTATATTGTATTTTCGATTATATACAACGTTCGAATAGAAATGTTATTTAATTTTGTACACTAATCTCATTAATATTCTCCAAAATTTATAGAATAATTTATCGTTAGTGCTATTATTCCGAAACATTATTAATGAGAAGGTTCAATTAGATGCAATGTTCATTTTTTCGTTTCTTCGTTGTAAAAAAGAAGAGACTTATTTCTCCGATAATTTTTCTATCGAACGTCAAACCGTATTAGATAATAACACGCCAATCAATTGTCAATCAATATGCAAATTTCTACAGACCGACACACCCATGGGAAATTTCTCGCCTAATTTCTTGAACCATTGGATACTATAAGCCCTGGAAAAGGTCTTAAATTAATAAAGTAAAAATTCGATCAATTTTTATTTCATTTTCTAAAAATTTTCTTTAACTCTAAAGTGATCTCTATTAACTCTAAGTTACTCTAAGTTAACTCTAAGTTCCTCAGTTCCTTCATGCAAAAGATAATTTTTAAGTGATAAATATATTACGATCTAGTCAATTAGAATGTATTTTCTGTTTATGTAAAAGACAAGAATAATTATAATAATAAAAAATAAAAAAAAAGATGGAAAGAAACATAAATTGGAATAATGTTTTATCTGTGTGTGTGTGTAGGTGTGAAAAAAAAAGAAAAAACACGTACACGTTGTGTATAGTTTAACTCTGAAAACGTGGATGCTGCAAACGAAGCTCTCCCTTTGTGATTTGCTAACGAACCGATTAAGGGACGAAACGAGCGGATAAAATTTAACAGAAAAAGGGTAGTCACGTTGTGACAGAGGTGATGACATTTTTGAAGCGGGGTGTCGTGACATTTAAAAGCGAAGCTTCTAATTTCGATCGATGGAAAAAGAAACAAAAAAAAGAAAAAAACTGATGTGTGTACTTATGTACGCACGTAAGAAGTTATACTTCTTTGGCGTACCAAAATGAATATAACATCAACAACCTCAAAAATAACTGCAAAAAAAATAAGTACAATCTTATTTATTTATACATGAAGAAGAAGAAGGGTTTAATTAAAATAAATAAGAAATAAAATAAGAAATAAAAAATTAAGTAAGAAATAAGAAATAAAAAAATTCATCAAATAATAAACTTTGAGGTAAATTTTCTTCGTCAGGTGCAATACGTAAATATTGTTCTTCATCCCACATTAATGTCGGTTGGTGCGCCGTAAGACTCTCTTCTACAGGAATGTGTTCGCTGACATCATTTTGTCCAACTTTGTCGTGAATTTGATTATCATTAAAATATTAATCATCAATTTTAATATCGTACATTCTATACAATGGAGACGGTATTAAAAATTGTAGCCAAGCTTTAATTGTACGCTTGTTAACAATGCCATGTAAGTAACTAGATCGGTCAATTTTCTTACGTTTAATATGTACATTTATACAATAATCGTTATCGATATTTCTTTGAAGAGATTTGACCATTGTATTAACTGAAACAGGCAGGTTAATTAATTGACCATAACTGGCGTATTTACCATTCACATGTCTCAGACGTCTGATCTGCATAAAAGAAATACGAGGCGAAATTAATCTTTCAAAAACTAAATATAAAGGTGGTAGATGCTAAGGTACATCTGGATATTTGAAGCCGTTATATGTTGATATTAGAGGAATATTCTTCTTGTTTAAAGCTTGTATGCATGTATTACAAAGCTTAGTATTTTCCATAGGTACATTAGGTATAAATTGTATTAGAATATCCTTATGTTCATTAGATGGCTCTTTTAAATCCTTTTTAAACCACAATCTGTCACATACTGAGCATGGATGTTCAAATGCATTGCCCAAGAATTTTATTTTAAATTCCTTATCAGCTCGTTTAAATTGATGATAATTGCTATATGGTAAAGAAGGATCTAAATCCATATCAATTTGCTCGCCAGTGGAATGATTAATTACTAACTGGTCTGAAGAGTTAGAATAAATAGAGTGTACATCTGATTGAGGTAATTCCTGATCCATGATTGTGTCTTGGTTTAACGAATTGCGTTCTTCATCCGGTACAATGTCTTGATTAGACAATACATGTATAATCGAAGGATCAGCTAAATATTGATTATTTCGTGCTTGAGATCGTGAACTTTGCTCCATGTTTGTTAATGTAATGTTTTTTGATGTTATACGATGATGACACGGCATAAAAGAATTTTCCATATGCACATCAGCTCGCACAGTAATATAGTTGTGATAGTCATATTTTGCAGTAGACAAATCTTGAAGAAGTAAAAGTAAAAAATAAAGACTAAATTCCCAAACGTACTAAAAGAAGTATAATTTCAAAAATAATAATTAGCAGTACTATTAGTTATTGCTGTGAATTTTAAATTATATAAATTTGTACCGGTAATCATAGGCTGAGCCGATGGTTCAGAAGTCACTAATAAATTCGAAGTCGATGGGGCGCATAAAGTTCCATTCGCAGACAATTGGTTTTCTTGAAGAAATAAATGTAAAATAAATGTCAAAAAATAAAATAAATGTAATAACTTCAAATAACTTCAAATAACTTTAAAACATAAAGACCAAACAAAAAGAAAAAATAATTAGCAATAATATTAGTTATTGCTGAGACATTTAAATTATTTAAATTTGTACCAGTAATCACAGGCTTAGCCGATGGTTCGCAAAGTAAATTAGAAGTTGACGGAGTACATAAAATTTCATTCGCAGGCAATTCATATGCTTTTTGAATCATTTTTCTTCGCAGCCAATGAACCCTACAATGTTTTGCATTAGCACGCATTATGTTTTCCTTATTTTCCTCATTATTTTCCTTATTTTCCTGATTCCTTTTCCTATGAAGACGATAATCTCTACATTTCTCTGCATTAGTTTTAGGCATATTGAAAACTTAAAAAGAAATTGAAATGTATACTGATCCTGGTCAATAAGAAAGCTGCAAGAGATTATAGTTTAATAATAAATTCAAAATTAAAATAATTAAAATAATTAAAATAATTAAAATAAAATAAATAAATTTTCAACAATAATTAATAACAAATAATAAAATTTAAACTATAGATAAATGTGAACGCTTAGTCTTAATTTTTGTATTGTTGCTAAGGAGAATAGTTGGAGATCTACGTCCGATCGGCACTATTGTTTTATTAATTTAAATCGAAACGTGTCCAGCAACTTTCTGTAAGATTTTCTAGCCAATCTTTAGTGAATCTGAAAACTTAAGCCACACAACATTTACTTCTCCATCTTCATTGTATTCAATATGAAATAACTACAATTTTCCCGAATGCCAATATATACTCTACATTTGTAAATAAAATAAAATATAACTTCAATAAAAACTTTAATAAAATAAAGATAATAAATATAATTTAAATAAAATACAATTATTAACAAAATTAATAAAATAAAACAACAAATAAGAAAAAGAAAAACTCTTGGTTAAGTAAATACAAAGTATAATACTATATTGGCTCGTCAGACAAAAAGCCTTGTAGCTTAAAAGCTCTGGTTGATAAATTAAACATAATAAGGAATTGCGGTTTTAACAAAAAATTAAACATGAATCTCACCTCTTGCTCGCTTCGCTTGTATACGGATTCAGCAAAAAAGGTTCACCTCGTTTATGGAAGTATAAGGAATACTTATACTTTTCTTATTTCGTTCTAGCTTAAATCGCTTTGTTCGTCGCTTTCTTTGTAAATTCTTCGCTGCTCATCTAAGACGTATCGTCGTAGGCGTCCAGTGGAAGAATAGGACGAGTGCTTTGTTTAATAGGCCCAGCAGGGCGTGCTTAGCAACGGTTTAAAAAGTGGGGAGGGACGATAAGAAAATTTCGTTATTTTCAATCTTTTCAAAATGATTGAGCCGCGTATTTCGAATATACGTTAAGAATCTATAATCTTTATAAATGGTACATAAATCGTTATTACGTTGAGTGCCTCACGAATTCTGAAGGAAATCCTCGTCAGGCTATGCTCGTTATTTAGTATTGAAAAAGAAGTATAACTTCAAAACAATCACAATAAATTCATATTGCACAATACGTTTCCATTTTTTTATGCTACACTCTCCATATTTTTATAATTAATTACAGATTACCTATCATAATGATAACATATTATTATTATTATTATCGTTATTAATTTTCCTTGTTAGTTTTTAATTTTTCTAGTTTATTAATTAATGTTATTATTACATTATTAGTATTATTATTATTAATTTTATTTTACATAGAATATAGTTGATAAAGAAACCTGTTTCTCTTCCCTGCTTGATGATCAATAATATTTTCTAATGTAAGAAGATTATTTTTCTTTTACTATTATATTTTTATTCTCATTTATTTATTGAGGTTATTTAATTTTATATAAATATATATATATATATATATTTATAGCGTGACCAGGTAAAAAGGAGGAGGATTGAAAATATGAGTAGATAAGCTACTAATTATTCTTTTCTATTAAGTTAACTAAATAACTTCAAAAAAAGAAAAGAAAAATATTTTCAATCGATCGATATATTATATATATATAAGAAAGAATAAAAAGAATAACTTCAAAAATATAAAAATATAGATATCAGTCCACATTAAATGTAAGGGAGATATATCGAATTACTTTATGCGTCAACGGCCATGGCGCGGTTACAGCATTAGTTCTCGCTCGATCATTTAAGTAAAGCAGCGCTGAGTACGATTAGTATTTGGATGGGTGACCCGCTTGAGAAAAAAAGGGGAAGAAGAAGAGAGACAACTTCATGCCGTAAACTTGAAATCGTATTTGTCGCGCGTCGTAATTACCGACAAACTTCATGGTGTCGTTTTCCCAGATGCTCGGAACCAAATCACTCCCCATTACATTTTCCCAAACGCGCCAAAAGAAGTATAACTTAAAAAAAAATAATAAAATATCTATTTAAAGTAATGAATCGAAAATTAACTGATTCGGTTTCTCGAGTTTGGTCGATATCATCAGAGATTGGCCTAGATTTTAACGTTGAGCCCTTTGAAACGAAACTGCCAGTTAAACGAATGCAATTTTCGATATGGAGTGTTGAGAGCCAGCACTTCGCTGACAATTTAGTTTTCCATTGGCATAGTAATAAAGGTGTCTTCTGTCTCGATAGTACAAGGAAAGCACATAATGTCATAAATAAAAGGGTAAAAAGGATTGCTGCTTTTATAAATGGTTAATGCCCTCACCATTTTATTGTCCTCCTTTCTATATCTCTGAATAATTGAATACCTCTTATCATTTTAATTTTTCATTGTGTAATATTATAAAAATAAAATTAGCTTATTTGATATTTTGTTCTTCTTCCTCTTCGTCAAAGGATAATTACGTTGATTTTCGAGCTAAGTAAATTCATTAAGATTCAAAGAGAATTTTAGGAGGATCGGTACGTAAATACGATGAATAAAAGAAACGGAGAGAAGGAGAGAAAACGATTTGAGTAGTTGCAAAGGAAGTTAGTAAGGTAATGCAACGCGAAAAAAAGGAAATTTGCATAAATAATAATAACGGTTAATAATAAGTAACTACTGTCAGTAAATTAAGGTGAACGAGTTTTATACAGCTAACTTCGAATATATATTCCTACTCTCGAAATGATCAATTCGTTTGATTGATGAACCGCGCCGTCGTCACGATTGATCGTCCATTCTTCCTTCTGCTTTTCTTCTCATTGTCACTGAGAAACCTCGAAACGATTCCTCTTTTGTTTAACGACATTCCTAAATATTTAAAAAAAGAAAAAAAAGGAGGATAATTAGGATGAAAATCGTTTGAATTTTTTATTTTTTTTTCATACGCAAAGGGCTATCGGAATTAATTAAAAAAGAGATGGTACGTTTTTATTATTATACACAATACTACCGTTTAATTATGAAAATTCGATAAACACGACGTTAAACACGTCGGGCTTCTTCGGATGCTTTGCCCTTTTTTTTGTGTGGTTTTTTATGTTTTTTTTTCTTTCTTCTTTAGTTTGTATCATTTTTTTTTTTTATTTTTTGTTTGTTTGTTTGTTTTCCGTTTGATATTTATATAACAGATCGAATTTATACACGATGATGTTACCGATTCGACAGTGAAAAGTAATTCAAAGTATTTCACAAAGTATTTGATTATACTTTGATTTGGATATATTACATGGATTTTTTGTTTCTTGAAAAATGAAACGTATTCTAATAAGTCCGTCAATTCGTAATAGGTGTATTAGCTACATCACGTATTCACATTCTCTCGCTCTAACATTCTTGAACAAATTTATTTGCACGATAGACGTACGATACATACACGTAATACATTCTCACATCCAACATTAAAAAACGAGTGGGCCATTTTAATCGTCGTTGCACACTCGTTCCTCTAATATATATCTTATCATCCGTGAAAAAACACACAGTCGCCGTATATACACATATTGTAATATATTTATATAATATATTAACATTTTATATATAATAATAAATTCGCGTCGATCGTGTCAAAATATGATTAAGATTCTTATCGATCTATCACACCTTTTTATCTATGGTTTACACATAAGCTAATACGAGATATATGTATATGTATATTATACATATATATATATATATATATGATATATATATGTATATATATACATATACATATGTACAAATCGTTTAGCATCATCGTTTGAACGTATTAAGAGTTAAAGTTATTTTCCAGGATTTAATTATCGATCCGTGTATTTTCTGGGTAGTAGAGCTTTTTCTTGATAAATTCTGTACGCTAAACTCGTTTTTATTATACATACCATACGTTTAGTCTGCTTCGTAAAAGTATTTCTTTCTAGGGGGAACAAAAAATTTTTTCGATCTAATGAGGATTTTTCACCTTAATTAAAATATTTTGAAAAAGTTGCGCGAAGTTTTATCCGTTTATTTCTTTTCTTTTTCATGTTTTTGTCGACGTCTTTCGAGACGAATACAAGCATACTACGATCGAACGAACGAATGAACATTTGTTCCTTAAATTTTTATTTTGAAATAAGATAAAATTAAAAAAAAACTTTTCAGACAAATCCGATGACTGGCGTTTCGATTTGATTGGCGTGAAAATTTTTCCAATGCTTGCGTTGGAACTTCGTTCGATTTGATAGAAATTCGTTAACGAGTTATCAATTCGTCAATATAAGTTTAAATCATATAATATATGTATAAAATAAAACGAGATCACGATCGATTTGAATTGTGAAATTTTAAACGAAATTTTCAAATCATTTTTTCTATTTTCATCCGTCCCTCCCTAAAATGAATTCAGTTATCGTTTTGAAAATTTAAAAATGCGTCCTACCCTTTGTCCACTTTTTTCTGTTTGTTTTCTTTTTTCTAATTTCTTTTCGATTTTGTTTGAAAATCGATAGCATTCGTTCAGTAACTTTGAACCCATTTTGTTATTGTTCCTCGTCAATATCAGTAATCCTACGTGTTTATTGTGCATTTTTATGATATTATTACGACGCGCCTAAGTTTAAATTTCGAATGGAAAAGCTTGGTTGGTAATATTGATATTCTTCGAACTCGGGTGTCAAATTTTCTTTTCATTAAGAATCCGAACGTCGAGAGAGAGAGAGAGAGTCCGGAAATCGGACGTACAGATCGGATTATTTTATAATTGCGTAACGTAGCTAAAGCTATTTTATACTTTTTTAGGCCATCGTTCTTATAGCGATACCTCTTAAAACGGTATAATAATTCACGAATCGGTCAGACTATAAACTTTGTCCGTGCTTCGTCGATAATCGTATTCGACGTTGCGAATAATAATTTATTAAGCTTTGGCAGTGATCGCTTCGATTTTGGTCCGACTGCAACGACGTACGTTTTTATTTTTATTTTATTTTTTTTTTTTATTTTGTTATTACATATATAATATATATATGTTTTATTATATTTCATTTTCGGTCGTCCCCTTTACGACGTTTCAACACTCTCGAACGTTTCGATAAAGCGACACTCGACGAGATCCAGGTTGCTTTTCCTTTTTAAAATTTTATTTCTTTTTGTTTTTGTTTCGTTTTCATTTTAAAACGATAAGTTTCTACGTAACGACTAAATTATTAATAACAAATTGTGTAAAATAAATGAATAAATCTTGTTCATTCTCTCCTATATAAATATCAATCAATCGATTTAACGATCGGTTCGCCTTATCGAACGTTATCGAAAAATAAAAAGCAAATCATGGATTTTTTCAATCGATATGTGTTTGACCTTTATATTCGAACGTCTTTCCCTTTTCTCTTTTATATTTGAATCCTCATTTCCTAACCATTGGACACAGGTATTCGTCGCGTTTTTCCTGTTTTTTTCTTAATCCGAGAGTTTAGACATTTGGTTTGTCTTTTTAATTGACTTCTTCGTCGTGTAATTTTATTACACGTTCGATGAAAGGAAAAAAAAACGAAATTCAACATTTCTAGAATTAAATAAAAAAGAAAAATAACGAATCGTTTATTCCTCTGGAATCGTTTGAAGACGAATACCTGCATCATGATCGGCGATAACGGATTCCGGAACTGTGCGTTCCGGGAACGCACGTTCGATTGCGTTACGATTGACGTAACGTCAGCAGCGGCAAAAATAGCGGCGCAAGTTTGCAGCGGCAGTTGCAGCGGCAGTTATCAACAGCAGGTTCCGTTAATCCTCCAAAGGAATAATAATTCGTTTTTCCTTAATTTCGGCGCATTTTTATTCGGCGGATATCGTTAGATCGTACGTTTCCGCCGACTATGTGTGCTATAAACACGTCTCCTTCTGGTCGATCACATTGATCACGACGGAGGCCTGAGTTGGCAGCTCATTCTGGACGGGCACACCTGTAGGTACCTCCTCTAGTATCGGTCAAAGGGTCGTGGTCCTCGAAACCGCTGCAGAGGGTGGCGGTGGTGGTGGGGGTGGTGGTGAGATTACCACATCTGGTTCACCCCCTAGATCACAATCGAATCTCCAGAGAATGCTCTCAGGGTGGTCACCTCCTGTTTCAAATTGGTATTATCTTCTTTTTAATTTTGTTTCATTACTTTTTTCATTTCCTAGTTTCACGATTGATCGTGGTTAATCTATTTGATAATTATTTATGCTTTTACCTATTCATACGGAATAATACGAATGGAAAATCATTTTTGATGGTAACGATATATGGTAAAAGGGAAAAAGAAAGATATGATGTTGCAGAGAAAGATAAAGAAAGAGAAAGAGAAAGAGAAAGAGAGAGAGAGAGAGAGAGAGAGAGAGAGAGAGAGAGAGAATTGCAATTACTGAGAAACGAGTCTTCGTCATCGACATCGAACGCATCTAACCTTGACCCAAGACGATGCCTGAAGAACCCCGCCTCTGTTTCAGTGGGGCTGCCTGGTGCTTGTGCGTGTGACTGTGACTGTGACTGTGGCTGTGACTGTGTGAATGAGAGTGGCAGTGTGTGTGACGCGTGTGCGTAGGTGTGACTTTGCACGCTGGCTGTGGTGGCTGCTGCTGCTGTTGCGGCTGCTGTTGTTGCTGCTGTTGCTGCTGCTGAGGACGAGGATGAGGATGAGACCTGTGCTAGGTGTTCCCGCCACGGGCCGCTCCCACTTGATCGAAGCTCAATGATTTCTTCATCTCCGTCATCGGCAATGCACCACCCTCCTGCTGATAAATCAACGAATAACACGTGTCAGCTATATATATCTCGGAGAGTATCTCAATAGATATATTATTTTTATTATTTTATAGTATCGTTCATTTAACAACAATTAATTCGTCGTTCGTATTAGACTTTTGTATCGATTATCGATATCATTGTTTTCCCTTTCCCTTTTTGTTATTTTATTTTTCTCGTTTCATTAAAATTTTAATCGCAAAATGTTCAATTTTAATTCCCCCCCCCCACCTTCATCTCCCCCGTAAATTCTCCTAGCACTTTCGATTAAATTCACCGATGAGGCTAAATCGAGACGCTGTTCCTAACTTCCCCCGATTGTGATTAAACTTTAAATCGAGGTGACAGGAACACGATGGGAGAAGATCGCTAGTAGGAGGAAACAGTAGACTGAAATAGTGAAATCTCATAACTTGTTCGTAATCAATTTCCCTGTTTACTTTCATCTGCAGTGTTTGCTTTCCATAAATAATGTAAGAAGTATACACGACCTACCGCGTGCACGCGCACGCGCAAGATTTACTTTTTTGTGTGTAAAATATCGCGTATCGTATTGCTATTAAATTGATTCTTTTTTTTATATTTATTTTCATCTCTTTAACCGCAACATTTTCTTTCACCTATCCATCCGCCGCTCATAGGTCGGTTGATGATCTTGAATGTGTGATCTGGTCTGGAAAAATCACTTCCGTACCGATCACGAGCACTATTCACGGATTTTCCTTTTTCCAAGATGGTAACAATTTTTTACGCTTCAGGACGTTCCTTTCCTACCTCTTTTTGAACGGCTCGTTTTAACGTGAAATATATATAAATATAGATATCTCAAAGATGCACAAAAAGCTATTCTTATCTATATAGAAATTCTACACGTGATATCGATCATATTTGTAATTATTACATTAATGCACATAAAGCTAATAATAATTTGTTATTGAAATAAAAATAAAGATAAACAGAATTATCGCTTAAAAATATTATTTTTTGCAAATGATGTTTGAAAATATTGCGACTCGTTGTTTGCCCACCAGGGATAACGACAACAAAATACTCTTTTAGTAGAAGAAACGCAAATTTAAAGATACATTTTTCAAAGAAAGAGAAAAATAAATTGGGAGAGAAAGAGAGAAAGAGAGAGAGAGAGAAAGACAAATAGATGCGGAAATACACAGAAATAATTTACGAATAAAACGATACTCTTATTTACGATACTTCCTTGATATTCATGACGGAATTCAGTTTTCCTTCGTGTTCAAGAGTGACTTACAATCCGAGCTTACCTGTCAGAGTTAAGCAAATGACTGGGTCCATGAGTGCTAGTACTATGTTTTCACGGTAACAAATAGTAATATCTTCATTGTTATCGAAAGGAATGTAAAAGTATAATATATATTACTGTGAAAGATCCAAATTGGAGAATGTCAAGATTCGCATGGTCGTTTGTCAACACATATCAAATACGTCGATGAAAAACCGAATATTTGGTTTTATTCTTATACACCAAAAAACAATACGAATCTTGACATTCTCCAATTTTGGT
Organism: Polistes fuscatus; assembly: GCF_010416935.1. Classification (NCBI taxonomy): domain Eukaryota; kingdom Metazoa; phylum Arthropoda; class Insecta; order Hymenoptera; family Vespidae; genus Polistes; species Polistes fuscatus. The sequence goes on along the minus strand of NW_025113107.1, from coordinate 11,127,065 downwards.
CTCTCACAGCATATTACGTATTATTTTTTTGTTCATAATGTTCACCAAATAAGATTATTTTCCTTCTTGTGGAAGAATAAGATTTTTGTAAGTTACAGAGTAGTTGAAATCGAATTACATACCATGAAAACGAGTACAGGCTTTGCGAACAACGAATCTTATTCTTTCGAGAGAAATGCGACTCGTTCGTGCTCGAAGTAACTATTCCACCCTTATCACTCGTCCCCTTTTCTACGTTTCTCCTTTCGTACGAGACTCTTGATTCTCTTACCTTTTTGATAAGAGAAAGAGGAGAAATATCTTTCAAGATATAAATAATGAATCGTATAAGATTAGGGAAGACGAAAAAAAAATTAAAAAAAAAATAAAAACGAAATAATCCGGCACTCGTGAATCGCGTTTGCATATTCCTTTATCTTGTTATATAAAAATTTGAAATAATAATCGAAAGAAGAAGGAACGTTGATCGATCGGGCCCTTTATAAGGGACAGGACTTACACCATTTAACCTAGGTATATCCAAGCTGGGTACGTAGGTTGTTTCTTCGTGTCCACTTGAATAATATCTCGTTCTTCTTCTTGTGACACGAGGACTGCATCTGCCACAGGATACTGGGACCGAGGAATTCCGCGATTTGGAAGCTGGTCTCTGCCGAGATCCGCAACGAACGGCGAATCGTAATTCCGAGAACATTTCGGCACACAGTGACTGCAGATTCCGTTCCGTGTCCAATCATATACCGCATGCAAGCACGACGCGATGGCAGTGTGTATATGCGTTTTGTATGCGTGTTTGTTTAATTGTATATAACGGATTGGAAAATGAAATAAGAAAGGAAAGGAAAAAGGGAAAGAAAAGAAACATTGAATACGTGTCGAAGGATAATTGGACAAGAGTACAATGTGGCGCGTGCGTTTACCGTCGTTGTTAGTCATCGATGATGATCGTGTAGGTCATTGAAGAATCCAGCGGGTACAGCAACACCAAGAGACAATACACAAATAAAATAATAACCGTCATTCGATCGCATGCAAAAAAACAAAAAAACAAAAAATAAGGGACCCACGATAATTTTTTTATCATCCCTTACATTATCCTTTTCAAAAATGAATTATTTCAAACATTTTGGATTCTTCTTATTATCGTACAAAATTACTGGCCGATTATAATTTTGCCATTAAAATCTAATGATTGAAATCAACATTGAACAAAATATATGTAGGTATATAAAACGGTTTATAAGTAGGGTCAACAGGATGAAGAAAAAATTTCATTTCGCTCGTCATGCACCGAGCGACTTAACGAGAAAGAAACTAGAGAAAACTTTTGCGCAATTATTGGCGCTGAAAGGGGATGAAGTTTGCTTACCCTGTCGGAATGAACGTTTTTCTTGGAATTCCAGCAGAACTCGAGGATAGCCACTAGAATCGCTAAAGCAAGACCGCAGAGCAACACGACGAAGACACCACCTAGAATGGCAAAAAGTGCAAGTTCATTATTTTAGTGCTGACTCTCTCTCTCTCTATCTCTATCTCTCTCTCCCTCTCCCATCCCCCTTTATTTCTCTGTTTTGCTATTGTTCTTTCTCTTTTTTATTCCTTTTCTATTTCTAATCCGCACGCGAAATACTTTCGGATTTTCGACCTTAGCCGCTAGCAGATTCCACGAACATCGAAATGCTGCACCGTTACTTGTTTTTCCTTTATTTCATCCCTTCATGTTTCTTTATCCCTTCTTACACCCTTTGTTATGTCCCTTTCTATTCTCACTTTCTCTTTCTCATTCTTTTATTCTCTCTATCTTTCCTTCCTTCCTTCCTCCTTTTCTTCCTCTTCTTCTTAGTTTTTGTTTTTCCTTTTGGTTCGAAAAAGTTTTACAAAGGAAAGACGAAAGTCGGGAGAAAAGTCCGAAGAGAAAAAGTTTGAATTGCGGGAAAGAATGAAAGATATATATATATATATATTTTCTCTCTCTCTCTCTCTTTTTATATATATATATATGAAAGTGAAGTAAACTAAAGAAAAGAGTAAGGATAAGGTAGAAGAGAAAATCGTGCGAGCAATATCCAAGAAGAGTAGCATCGTATCGTGACTCGTACGTAGCAAACTATCTTATTCCCTGCGGTATTAGCTTCGAAATGGTGACATTTTCGAAAACATTTTCTTTCAAATTGCGTTCATAATTCGAACAATTAATCATTATCCTTTTTCCTTTTGTTCCAATATTTTAACAAACGAATCGGTCATGCTTGTCGTGCTATTTATTCCATCTTAGTCATTGTTTATCTTACGTTAATTATCTCTTCTTATACTCTTGAATATATATATTTCGTTAACGATGAAGTATGAAGTCTCTACGTGGACTAAACTTTTATTTACCATTTTCGTGTAATCGCACAATCTCTGAGGATACGTGCATATACACATAACGTTTCATAAAGTATTGTGATAGGAAATTGCTGTTGATTTTAAATTATTGTTTATGGCATGTCTTGGTTATGATGTATCGTCGAAAGATTTCCGAGACGATAGATATAGAAATATATCACGAAATTATGACAATGGAATATCGTAAACAAAAAACACTGACAAACAAATAAAACCAAAAAAAAAGAGATTCATCTTCTAATTAATTTTATAATACAAATTATAAATTTATAATATAAATAATTGTAACATTAAATTAAATGAACTTAATGAATTTTTAATTTATTCACTTCACTCAGTTCGTTGTCATAATTATCGAGATAATATAAACATCGTAATCGTTTCCAACATTTTGCAAAGTTCTGTATTATCCAAACCGATAATACTTGTTTTATTATGTTTCGTAAATTTATGAGACCAAGTTGTATACGATTTATAGTTATGAAGAGAAAATTTTTCAAAGTTAGTTCCTACTCATCGATGACAAGTTTGCTGCGCATGAACGAGGAAAAACTTTAGAAATTCTTTTATACACGCGAAAAGAAATACGACGAGCGAGAGAGAGAGAGAGAGACACGCGTTTCCTCTTCAAATTCTTTCGCGCTAATGAACTCCTCTCGCTTGCTTTTTTATTTTTTTTATTTTTTTTCGAGAAAAGATTCGAACGAAAAGAAGACGATCGCAACGACTTGCACGTATTTTATCAAGGAACTAAAGTTTTTCCTTTTTTTTTTCCTACTTTTCTTCTTCTTCTTCTTCTTCTTCTCGCATGTCTCCATCATCTCGTTGAAAGTTCTCCTCGTTTGGTTTGTACTGATAACAGATTCGTAAAGAAAAGAAAATAAAAAAAAAAAAAAAAACCAGAAATAGGAAATGAAAAAGTTACTACACGTAGTAAATGAAAGACGCCTAAGTTGTTGGATACGGTGCTATTACTGCCAAGGTAATATCTTTTTTCTTTTTTCTTTTTCTTTTTCTTTTTCCTTGCCCATAATGAATTTCATGCGACATTTACGCCCCCAGAGATGGTCAGAAAAGGACTCAAGTAAGATTTGCATAACTGTGTAAAGCGTGATTTACGTGACGTTCACGACGTATCACCGGAAGAGAACAAGTTTCGCGGACCGTCGCGGATGAATTTATATACATCTATTTATTATATATACGTATACGTGTATATATGTGTGCGCGTGGCTATATAAATGTACTTATCTATGTGTATGCAATGGATCCAACGATGTAAAGTGAATCACAGAAATATTCGTACACCTATTGTCCATTTAAAACAATCAATATTTTAGAAATTTATTTCAGGATTGTTAAGCTTTCGAATTGATATATATTTTATTGCAGAAAAAAACATTTCATTATGAGAGAAGTAAAATTTGACACAACCGATGAGAAAGTTTACAGTGAATACGAGTACGAATTACTTTTGTCGTTTACTGTACACGTGTAGTTCTCTTATATTACTCCTTTTTTTTCCTGATCAAAGATAACAAAAGGCATGTCAGAACTTTGGGAAGATCCTGGAATTCTATGAGGTCCCTTTTCAACGTGCTTTACAGAAACACAAGTAAATACTAGCCATGAGGAAGACTCGAGTTACGCAAACCTTTCTCGCGAAAGTTCATAGAAACCTTCTCAAGTTATAATTACTGGGAAATTAATGGAGTAAGACTTTCGAAGATTGGATTTAGTACGAATGACCTGGAGAATTCCTTTCTAACTCTTTGCCCAGAGTTTCGTTAAATGTCATTATTAAATTATTGGTTAAATATAATCGAAATGTAGGTAATCCAATTTAAGTGATACGTTTCTAATATATAATAAAGAATAACATTTTCTAATCGAATTTATTGAAACCTCGATCGATATGATTTAAATTTATCGTTAATTGGGCGATGCACAAAATTAACTATTTCATAATATACGTTTGACATCTCTAATGAAAATAACATTTTAGCTTGTTCATTACCGTTTTCTCATGATGATTCAAAGCTTTACTATAGGTAAGTTCATTAAACCTGAAAGCAGATATTTGATTGCAGAATATATTTGCGGAATTAATTCGGTATGTTTGAAGTTACGATGTCATAAGTCAAACCAATGCTAATAGTAAGTTTGCTTATTTATCTTATATATATATATATGTAATATAATATAATATATATAATACAGTAATTTTCAATTATAAAATGTAATTAGATAATTAAACGTTTACTTGTAATCATGGATAGTGTTGTTTGCGTGAAAAATATTATACATGAGTCAAAACGATGTTGTCAAAACGATGATATGCAAGAAATTGTTAAAAGGTTGTACGGTTACAAATAAAACTTTGAATATAAGACGACAGCTAATATAAGATGTTACATTTACTCTGGTTTGAAAATAAACAAGAGCATCGTCTTGGCAGAAGAGCAATTAGTAGCACGTCTGCAATTTCTAGTAGGTTTTCCCAAGTGAAACGCGACAGTTTTCCGTCTCGTTGATCGCGAGAAAATTTGTCTCAAAGTTAAAAAGGAATATAAATATCCGGTAAAACGGACTGGGGGGAAAAACAATTAAAACGTTCTAAATATAGAGAAACAATTTTGAATCCTAATTCTTTTTTTTTTTATCCACGAGGAAATTTTTGCTCATCAAAGAAGTTCTTAAAGTTTTGTTCGATGATCGATTTATTTATTTCTTTTTTTTTTTCATTTTCTTTCGAAGTTTCATCTCTTCTTATATTCCACGTGACTTTTAACGGAAGAGAAGAGAATTTCCAGCTTACGATCGTTAGAGAGGTAAGACCGAGAGGTAAATAGCCTAGCATCGTCGTGTTAGGTTCTCCAAGGGCCAGGAAAACGGTAGTCGAGTTATCGTTGAAACATGCAATTAGCAGTTTTTCTACAATTTAGTAGTATTTTTCGTGGTAAAGTCGCGTAGACCTCTTTACACTCTTGTCGAGTATCTTCCCACCACTTGCTAAAGTGGATACTTATCTAATTTACGAAGTACGGTGGCTAAGGTGGAAGGTAAAAATAAAAAAATAAAGAAGAAGAAAAAGAAGAAGTAGAAGAAGAAGAATCGAGAAGGAAAAGATCATAAGGTAAGATTTCTTCGGAAGGAGGAGGTGGACTTTTCTACTAAAAACTTACTGAAAATAAGGAAAATATAAAGTTCTATTCTTCTCGGGAATGTTTTTAAGGTAGAAAGCATTATCTTTTTATTGTTCAACTAGACCTTGTCTTAGATGAACTACAACAAACTTCATATTTCGTACGAACGTAAAAGAAATATTATATTTTCCTTCGGTTAATCAAACTTCCTTCTCGTTATCTTTTTTTGTGTCAACTTAATTTCAAATTTTCCGCTCAACATTGAAATTATTTCCCGACGTTTAAAATATATCCATCGTACTAACGTTTTGAAATGATAGGCATACGTTTATCCACTTATAATAATGGAAACAAAACAATTGTAGTACAATGAAAGCAAATCAGGACTCTCATTTGATAGACGCTTATACTATAAAATAGAACTTTAGGGTTGGTTAGGTGAATTTGAGGCTTTCTAAATTTCCCAAAGTCGTCGTGAATACGATGTTTCTGGTTGGAACGATCTACGAGTTTATGTACCACCTTTAGATTTACCTTCGAAGTATGTAGTCAAGCATTTGCATGTTAACTCGTACGCTGCTTGCTATCATTTGTTGTGTGGTACAGTAGAATGGATTTACGAGGACGATCCGTTGTTGGATCGATTATATTTCCCGTGCAGTTTGCTTTTTTTTTTTCGTTTTACATGCCGTACGAATCATAAGAGATTTTGTTATTAAATCTTTTTTATAAAAAAGAAAAAGAGAGAACATTCGCGGTAATAAACTGTCATCAAAATTTTCATATTTTTCTCTTGAACGTTTATAAGAATGAAATTTATTAAAAAGAAATAAAATATATATATATATATATATATATATATATATATATATATATATATGTGTGTGTGTATTTATATTATTTATAAAAATCTTCTTACCGATATTTTCGACCCCAAGAGCATTAGCCTTACTCTCCTTATTCTTCTCGTCTCTGTTACACACGTCTCCCGTATTCTTCCACCACTTATCGTAGAGGATCTGTATTACACCTTTCTCCTGTAGCTCGAGAATGGCCAGAGATATTTTATCCCTCCAGGGTGAGCCTGCATATAAAAAGCCTTCGTTAGTTTGGTCAAGGATTCTCCTCGCGACTTGCCCTAGCTAGCTATGTGTTCTATCTACTATCTTTTTCCACTCGTTTATTTTTTTCTTTTATTTTCTTTTTTTTTCTTCTAATTTCTACGTCTTTCTTCAGTTTCTTTATATCTACGGTAGACGAATAAAGCTTCGGTTAAAATGGTGCTTCTTAGCGTAATCCCGACGAGATTATTACATTTTTTTATTCTTTCTCTCTTTCTTTCTTTTGGTTAAACTTTAAAAAGGATTATACGACAGCTTTGTTGATTTTGACTTTTATGTTTTATTTGATTTTAATTTATTTTATTTTTTTTTTTTAAATAATAGTAGACAAGAAGATATAACGAACAGTTCTTGGTAATAACGTTAGCGTGTACTTTTTTTATGGACAATTCCAATGCAAACACGTATTTGCAATTAAAAGAACTACCGAGTTTAGGCAAAATAGAGGATGGACCTTTGTGTTCTGTTTTTACATGTATCTTGTTGGAAAAGCTTTTTGCATATAAGCATGATTGTAAAGGCTAGTTTGAATAAGGTAGTCGGTATGTTGGTAGATATGTATTTCAAGTTTTTTCATTGCCTGATGTATTTTCGTGTTATATATATATATATATAAATAGATGGTTATAAACAACCAACAATTCTGGGAAATATTGCAAACAGAATAATAACAGAAATAATAATAAGAAGTAGCTGGTTTCTACATGAAAATTTAATGCCTCTAGATTATTCGAAATTACCTTTTGGCGTTGCAATTCCGTATCCCTTGCTATCCAATAAACCTCCGATTTGTGTTAAATTGCAATCTCTCTGGACTGCATAATCAAGCATCGTAGATTCCATGAGAAATGCGTAATCACCCTCCAGTACCCTCTTAACTCCTTCCTCGTATGTTTTCACAAAAACGGAGGGAGTTTTTGATTCCATGAAACTCCACATTTTTTGATAAGTTCCAATTTTCGAATCCTGACAATGAAGTAGGGAGAGGAGAATTTTGATTACAACTGACGAAAAATAAATCTAAATGATAATTTAATATATTGAATGCAATTCTCTCTCTTTTCTTTTCTTTTTTTTTATCTATATTCTAAATATTTAAAAAAATATTTTTTAGGTTTACCCTAAAGAATGTCATTGTACTGCCACCTTCCAAAGTGCCGTAAGATATCTCGGTTTGTTCCGCCAAATCCGCTGCATTTTCTATCGGCGTTATCATCCTTTCAACCGTTAAAAAGGCAGCGAGATTCGCCGTATACGAGGAGATTATTATAAGAGTGAAAAACCACCATATTCCACCGACTATTCTCGTACTGGTTGCCTGAGGAAGATAGTAACGAGGATCCTTTATGCCAAACGAAGAAAAAGAAATCTGCGAGCAATCCTCGATAACGATTGCGGTCATTTTTTATATACCGATTTTATTCTTTTTTTTTTTTATAACAAAATAAATCTTCACATCCGAAAGTAATTTATAAATCTTAACACTTGACGAATGAATTGTTGTATCTTTTTTTCTATTTTTCTCTTGTGTTTTTGATCGTTGCAATTTTATTACAATTATCGTCAATTATTTATTATTTAACACAAAAGTGTTATTTTTGTAAATCTATTACTTATCCAATCGTTAAGTGTATAAGAAACGGGAACGCTAATTTACTCATTTACATCAATTCGATGTTTTTCCGAAAGAAATTTCAAATTAAATTCGAATTAGTCGTAGTAAAAAATTTCATTGCAACAAAGCTGGTTGTGAAATTTTATTAGGAATATAAATCCGAGTTGTGTGATAGGGATGAGCAGCTCACTTTGAAAAGTCGAAGGATAATTTCTGATAAACTTTTCTCTTGTTTTAACTGTTAAATAATGCTCGATAAAGGGATAGACCCGTCGGCAATAGATTCGATTTAATTTAACAAACTCGTCGAGCGATAAAATCGAAACTACGGTGCATTAAAATAAAACTCCTGGACTATTCGCGCCTTTCCCATTAAAGGCTAAACTTTTTCCTTTCTTTCTCTTTTCTTTTCTTTTCTTCTCTTCTCTTCTCTTCTCTTCTTTCACCATTGAGATCATTCGTTAAAATTTGAGAGAGCTATTTTAAACACTGTGAGATTCGTTCATTCGACTTCTCGTTTGATATCATTCTAAATGTCTCTCTATTTTATGGTACACCGATATACTTGGAAAATAAATCGAAAATTCATGAAAACCAAAAGGCTTTTCAAATTTAAGGTATAGTATAATCGTGTCTATATTTCGAAGTTTATATCTTCGTGATATTCCAAAAATGTAATAATACGATATCTCTTTATGCGTTCGTTGCATTTTCAACGAATTTCCTCTTTGAAGATCGATTTAAACGTCTAAAAGAAAAATTAAATATATTTCTATCTTACAAGACGATAATCATTTTTCGTTCTTACTTTTTTTAACAAAGGAAATAGAGGAAAAACACTTTTCTTTATATTTTATCATATTCATTAATAATAAATAATAAAAAAAACAATAAAGAGAGAGAATTTTTATAATTAAAATTAAAAACAAATAAAGTATCGTTTGTAGTATCTTGTAAATAAGCAATGTATTTAACATGTAAATAAAATATTAAATTAACAACGTAAATATGTTGCACCAAATGCGTGTTCAATATACGCGTATCCCTAAAGAATCGAATACGATTTCCATTCAATGCACTCACATTTTACGATTTAATCATCATTTATGCGATGGATATTTTTGCACCTCTACTGAAATGAAGGTTGTACTCGATTGAAATAGTATAAACGTGCTATAAACGTAACTCGTTTTACAAAAAATAAAACGCTTGAGTGTAATAACGAGTTTAATTTTTCGTGGTTCACGTTGGTTTTCACAGTTTACGTTCATGATGGCGAAAAATGTGGGAGGTATAGAGAACGATACAGAAAATACAACAATAACGTTCTTGAATGATTTTCATTTGTACAACATTCGCATATATATGTTATCCTCCTATACTTTCCGTTTATCGAAAATCCAATTTAACGTTATATGGGAAAATAACTATGTATACACAGGCAGGAACGTACATAAAATTGTACTACGCGAGTATCACGTTGAATAGTCGATTAGTATGGAAATAGAAATGACTTATCGAATTAACAATTCGCGAGTGAGATTATTATCGTGTTTGTACAATCTCGATAAAAGTTAGAATAAGAATATTTGTTTTTTCTAAGTCGGTATCGTAAAGCATGGATGATGATAATAAAAGAAAAACAAACAAACAGATGAATAAAAAAGAAAAACAAAATTTTAGGTACTACGTTTAAGGTAGGTAATAAAAAAATACGACGGTTCAACATCGGGTGCTCAGCTGCAATGTGCATCTAGGATGCAATGACAAACTCAGCCACGATTTATCGTTTCCCGTGATGCTCACGTAGATCGTGGTCGTCTCGACTAGGATGTTCACCGATGCAAACTCAGCTTATGTCTTCAATTCTTCATCTTTTTTATCAACTTATTTATATATGTTTTTGTGTTACGTAAATACGTGCATATATATATATATAAGAAAAATAAGTTACGAAAAATAGTCGATAATACTTTATTTTTACAATTTCATCTTCCGTCCAACTTTGAAAAATAACATCCAAGGAACATCGTACATTTTTCCAGATAAATTTTCGAGATATATATTTCGATTACAAATTTCTATCTGTATGTATACGTAAATGGACAAAAACGATTATGAGGAAGTCGATAGTGTGTCGATATAGATTGAAAAGTTGCGAAACCCGGTAACTCTATAGTGACACGTTTACATTGAAGTTGAGATCATTGCACCGTTGCATAAGAGTACCGATCGCAAGAAAGAGAAGCTATTGACTACGGGTGATCTAATAATTGTCGTCTTGTTTCTTTTCTTTTCCTTTTCAATTACTACCAATTATATATTTACAATAAAAACGAGGCCGATCTTATCGCAAATATAATGCAAGTACATATATATAAAAAAAAAAAAAAAAATATTAGAACAATTGGATCATAGATAATTCGAGAATATCCTTCGTCAGTTCATTTAGTGAATTCTAACGGTTATGGATAGTTTCAAAAACGATCGAAAACTTTCCAGTACCTAGCAAATATGAGAAGAGCTTTCAGAGATGTTTGGTGGGTTTAAAAAAAAGCAAAGTTATATATGCGAGCTAGAGGAATATTTACCGACCAAACACCCGTAAAAGCAAAGAAAAGTGGACGTGCTTAGGAAATACGTTGAACAGTGATGGATTGTGAGAAAGGGAAAGAAAGAGAAAGGGCTAGAAAAAGAGAGAAAGAGAGAGAGAGAGAGAGAGAGAGAGAGAGAGAGAGAAACCAAGGAAGTAAGTTAACAATTGAAGGAGAATGGTAAGAGAGTGTGTTGGTCAGAGTAGGGGATGGGGATGGTAGTGGTTAGGCGAAAGTTAGAGAAGTAGTGCAATGGTGGAGCACCTCGTTTAGTGTACCTTGGGGTTGAGTCCGCTGCCCTGCCTGAGGAAAGTACCGGTGATGAACCAGAAGCTGTTGCTAACGCTAAACTGGTTTTCGACGACGTCGCTATCCGCTAAACAGGGATGCGGATTGTTCCACTCATAAGGACTGAATCTTGCCATCACGAACAGTGTGAAGCTAACTAGCATATACGCAGCCAATACGTACAACCAGATCTCCACAGCCAATGGATTCATGAAGGAGAACAGTCGTGTTGGCTGACTGGAGGGTACCTAAATAACGTTATGCTACGATTTTAATTAAAAAGAATCTCGCGAAATAGAAATATTTGTATAGATCGGTGGTTAGTAGACGAAATTATCCTTAGTTTACAATATTCTATTGGTCGATCGTTGTTTTGTCGATAAATCAAATTATTTAGTGAGTAGTAATGTTTATTTATAAGAATGTTTTCATGAAAATTATTAATTATAAATTTTGTTTCGTTTATATATTAAATATTTGTAGATTATAAAGCGTTAGTTTTGTAAGAATTACTTTTTTCAAAAATTTATGATAAATTGTTTATGTAACACAAATTGTTTATAATAATTTATTAAATTTATAATTGAGTGCAACGATAGCATTATGAATAATGCGATGATGGAATTATTAAAACAAATGTTTTCAATACTTTTTTTTTTACTAAATTGTTTATAAAAAATTGTTTATAACAAATTAGTAAATTTATAGCTATATAATATTTAGATAGCAATACGATTTACGGGATGAAAATAATTTTTGATTATTATTTATAACAAATTGTTTATAACAAATTGTTAATTAACAATTTCTGATATAATTGTAAAATGGATAAAAATTTATCCTTTAATGTGGTCTTTGTTTGAAGTCTCTATGATTTTTATTTTCAGAGATATTTCAATTTAAATAAAAACTATTTATGTTGACCCAGTAATCTATATAATTTCTTTCATAAATAGGCGTTAACACATTGACCTACATAAATTCTTAGAATTCAGTAGTTTATACTACTTTACTACGCTTTGCGTACGCACGCTACTACTACCACGCGTATCAAATGTCTATTGAGAATTATGAATGAAAAATTGAAATGGCCATAACTTTCGAACGGAATGTTATAGAAAATTAAAACCAAGGCCATTTTCAAGGAGAAATTATCCTCTTTTTATCTATCTACTCATAAAATATCCTTATAATAAAAGTGATTTAAACAAAATATTAAATATTATCATTTTTTGACACATAAAGATAAGAATACTGTAAGATAGAGATATCTAAAGAAAAAAGAAATTTTTTAATTTTTTTTAGCAAATATTCAAATTTTAACTATTAAATTACTACCAGTTTTATATAAATCGATATATGAATTAATCATTTGCTTAATAGAATTTAACAAACAAAAAAATAGAATAAATTGATAAAGTAATATATCGTATTATTTATTATTGAACGGTTATAAAAATTATTCTCATTTGTGTGTGTGTGTGGGGGGGGGGATATTAAACTTCATTATTTAAAGAGATTTATTTTAAATATAAAAGTTAAATAATGACTAAGTAAGTTTAAAATATAAAATTTTAAATAATTTTAATAGTTGTTCTGCATATAGATAATATTATTTTGTCATATCGAAATTAGAAAAGCTTGTGATTAAAATTTTATTCATGATAAAGACCTATTTTTAAAAATAAAATAGAAAATTCTCTTTTCTATATATATATATATATATATATTAGTAAATCTTTCTAGTCATTTTATATAATAATTTTTGTTTTAATTCATGCACTAACTGAGGAGACCCACAAATATTCCATTATTATTTATCAATTGGTTATATAAACATGTACATTAAAATATGTATGAGTTTATTTCATTAAATTTGGGTTAATAATAGTAATTCTAATGGTAACATGACTTCTAATAGGAAATATAACAATGTATATATAACTAATTTCCAAAGTAATAAACTTTATAAATATGTAATCCGACTATGCAGAAAATTATTTATATTTAATGTAATTTTAAGAATACAATTTTAATAAGCTATTTCATTAATTAATATTGAGCTTGTTATATTATTTCAACAAGAACAATAATCTCTCCGTTCGTTAGTACTATGCTATATAAAATCAATAATTTATACGAATTCAATTTGATTAAATTAGATGAATCGTATAATGAAAGAAAAAGAAGAAGATGTATAAAAAAAAAGAAATCAAAAATAAAAAAAAAAACACATTAATAATATTAAAGTTACCTCACCTTAAATAAGATTCCAATACCAAGATTCATGAAAGGCTTCGTGAAGTCTATCACGCTTTCTCTGGCATAATTGATCGTCATAGAAGCTACTGCGAGATCTGCTCTCTGTAAATTACAAACGAAATACGATAACATCTTATTTTTTATTTCAATATTTATCTTTAATACTTTCGAACGAATCTACTTTTTGAGAAATAGTAATAAAATGTAATTATAAGGAAAAACATTTGATGATACGACTCGCTAAAGTACACTTTTGATTTTCAAGAGTATTTTAAAGTTACTTATATTTATTTAATAAACGAACAGATATATATAATTCATGATAGGAAAAGAAAAATATATGAATGACTTATAAAAGAACGTTCTCCTTTTTTTACTGGCACTCACAGTGAACGTGCTTTCTAGGTTAATGTGCCGTTCTTTTTTTAAGAAGGTCAGATGCCTGTATATCTTTTATAAAACGCTGATCTTTGGGGTTAAGAAAGTAGCTTAGTCGGCACTATTATTACCGCGAAAGACGCGAATCCTTTAAGATTTATAGGTGAACTTATTTCCATAGTAATTTTTAATGTCCCTCGTCGAACGAGACTTTTCGTTGAATCTTTGAATCATTTTATTTCTCGAAGAGAGATGTGGAGAAATTATTCCTTTTTTTTTCTCTTTTCTTTTTCTCTTTACAGCTTCTTATATAAATTTAGTTTAATTGAAACAATTAATTGAATAATTTAACAAGAAGCTCTTAATTATAATTATAAAATAGTATAAATTAATTATATCTTAATTGAAGATAATAATTAAGTAAGATGCTATTAAAAATGAAATATTAAAATGTAACATTCGTATAATTTAATCGTTTGAACTTTATGATAATTATTGCAAACACTTGAAATTCGATAAAATATTTAGAACGGCATAAATGAGACTTTGGAAAGTCTCTTTGTGCTTTTAAAGTATTTCACTAACATCTTTTATGCCTTTATAACATCGAAATGCAACGTCGAAGTACTGTAATTTTCTTCTCTACGTTCGAAGTATGCTCATTTGAAGCCTTTCGAAGGAATGCTTTTTGTCTACATCTCTTTTTTAATGCTTCTGAAAGAAACGTTGACCTAAAAGTGTTACCGAAATAGTCAAATATTGTTCGTCATATAACATATTTTAACTTTATATTTTCGATCGAGAAATCTATTTGTTAAGATCACAAATAAGTTGACAAATAAATATGCATAATAGATACACGCATATTTATATACGAATATAATCCGTACAATATCTCGTAAAATATTCAATGCGTTTTAAACAGAACGTTTTTGTTTGAAAGTTTGAGGAAAAAAAAAAGTTATATTTTGAAAAAAAAAAGAAGCAAGAAAAATATATGTATCCACGTGGGCAAATACGTATCGGATTTTAATTTCAGTAAGTCGGTATTTTTACAATTCAAATAGCGCGCGTAACATCTGTCAGCCGATCTCTGCGAATCGGAATATTGGATACGTAGGTTTTTTTTTTATTTTTTTACTTTTTACTTTCTTTTCCTTTTTTTTTTTTTTTAAGGGAGACACATTAAATTAGATGATCGTTGTGTGGCAGTATGCATAATGAATTTTCTTTCGGAGGGACAGATTTATTGCGTTGGTAGTTGGGGACTGTTTTACATATAAAATTAACCTCCGCCTTCTTCATGAACATGACTTTACCGATTTTCGATATTACTTTTTCTACCACCTTTTTTTTTATTATACATAACTTTATTATATTTCGTTTCCTATATATTATCTTTTATTACTTCATATAAATTATAATATTTCATATTATGTGGAATATGATAGAATAATTTTATTCGTTAACAAAGATATTTATAATAACATCCAATTCGATATGCGGCTTACCTTTTCCATAAGCTCGCGTACAATGCCATTCCACTCTTTGGTTTCAGGATTATAAACTCCATACATATGGTCAGGTACTAGACGAATAACATACTGAAAACCAACTTGACCGGCAATCCATTTGAGTAAATCGATACAAAAACCTTCGAATCTTGCATTTCCAGTTAAATTTTTATCCTCTTTTACCATTACGTATGGTCTTTCCTATGAAAAAAAAAAATAAATAAATCTCGTTAAAAATAATGACTACATATAAAAATGTTTCTTCTAAGTATATAATAAGTATGAATTAGAAGTAAAAATTTGTAACGATAAATAAGAAATTATGATATATGAAAATATTAAACATATTTTTTCGTACATTGTCTTATAATTAAAGCGCAGTTCGAATGTATGACCTTTACATTATTCATTCTGTAAATCTCCGATTTATCTGTACATGTCGTGTTTATCTTGAATAATGGATGCAATTCATTTATAAAGCTTTTAAAATGAAACATTGCTATCGCGAATGTAATAAAACACGTATCATAAGTTTGTTTTTTATATTTATATAATATATACAATCATGAAAACAAATATAATGTTAACGATTCGCGATATAATAAATTTCGGTAATAAACAATAAACTTGATGAAGCAATCAGAGATATATTTATAGTGGAAATGATATTTTCGAAAATAGAAATGATTTGGTGGAAATTCATTAATTACGACGTCGAATATAATATCATTGATAATTTCTAGAAATAATATTTCATTTCGTAGTATAATATTTGACTTTTGATTAATTTCTTGCAAATAATCAGGTCTGAGCACTTTATTCATATTCTAAGATGAAAAATATTTAATTCGATTGTAGTATGATTTACTTCTCTTGTCATTACGACCAGGGTGATATTCGTCGCCGTCGTTTCATAAAAGGCACCCACATCCGTGATATTAACGCCACTTCCAGGCTTCCACTCTCCTACTTTCACAAGATCTTCCTTCTTCAACTTTAGTAGATCCAATTTGAAATTATTTCTCTTGCCTTCGTTGAACTCTATATGTCCGGTTAACCCGTGTAAGCCTGCCTGCAGCAGAAATTTCTGGAGCTCGATTACGTTCGATCCTGATTTATTATCAATAATATTGTTTTTCTAATTGACGCGAATTGAGCGTGGATGGGGGAGGGGAGAAAGGGAAAGTAGGGGGAAGTTTAAGCAGTTTGTTTTAAAAAATTTTCAATGAAAATTTAAACTGAACGTATTACCGACGATATCAAATTCTTTCTCAGAGTAATCAAATGAGAACAACAACAAATGATATATTATTCAACAATGTAAACGTTTTTGTTTTTTAACTTATCGTACGATTCGTGTTAATTAGCACCCGCGGCCTACGAACGAGAAAGTCTGTTCGCGATACGTCTAATTTATGGATGCTATCTGGTACCACCCCTTCCCTCTACCGCCCCCAACCATCGATATCTGGTCGAATCCCATTCCCCCCTCTCTCTTTCTCTGTATTTCTCATACTTCCTTTCTTTCTCGTACATATGTAATATTCGTCATTCGAAATCCTTATCGGTTGTAAAACTTTACCAATGAGAAATCGTTTATTCGTGGAACTAATCTTTAATTGGCATCGATTGCCTTTTATTAACTTGTCGGAAATAGGAAAAGGAAAAAGGTTTTTTAATGTTTAATTAAACTTCCTTTATAATTTCAACAGAATATAACGTATTTAAAAGGAAGATCGTTTCAGACAATTTTTTTTAAATACGTTAAGCATAGTTTCGTTTTAAATGTAAATTACTTTAAATCGTATGAGTCACATCGAATCGAAAAACTTCATGGCGGAAACATTGGTTAAAAAAATATGTCCAAGAGTTGACTAATGAGTTCTTATATTCGTGAACAATTTTTAAAATAGCTTCATTAAGCTGCTTGAATTATTACGAAAGAGTGAAAATATTTTGATAAACCTTCTGAATCACTTTAAAAATAAATAACGAAATAAATGTTCGCATAAACGATATATGTGTTCATAATTATGAAAATGGTCTAACAATAAGTCAAAATTACAAAAAAATAAGTTTATCAGTTATTTTACACCAGATTATTTTAAACTAAATTAATTCAATGTAACTTTCACGATATTGTCAAAAATGAACCGTTAGATAGTGTTTGTTATTTCAATATTATATAGAATTCATGTAGTGTTTAAATGTAATTCCTTAAATATCTCGAAACAATAGATATATGACTTAGACCACTTTCATAATTATGGGCACATGTATATATATATATATATCCAAATAAAAATATAATTTAACCTTTTATTGCATTTTATTTTTGATACCGTTTATTAATTTTTCAATCGTATTTAGATTTCGAAACAAACAACGATATAAATGTTAGCTTTCAATATATAACTTTTCAATAAAAATCAAAACTTTTCATCGAGTTCGTTTTTAATTTGATAATCTTTTTTCTGTTTTTTTTTTTTTATAAATTCGAAGTTATAACGAATAATTCACACAATCTTTTTATTCTTTCTCAATTATTCTCTCTCTCCCTCTCTCTCTCTCTCTCATAAATTTGATCGTACTCCATATTCGAAATAATTCAATTGAAAATGTCGTAATGTACTCCTAACAAAAACTAAAACAATATATATAAAAGAAAGAAGGATATGATAGGAGGTGAAGTCAAAAAAAAAAGAAAATATCAAGATCTCTCGAAGAGTGTGGAATAGCAATGAGGATCGATTTTCTACAAAATTGGACAGAAAGAAAGAAAGAAAGAAAGAATCGTAAGGGTGTATAAGGTGATGGTGGTCGTGATGGTGGTCGTGGTGGTGGTGGTGGTTATTCGCGTTTTACGTTCTCTTAAGGAATATAGAAAAGTCCTTCTCTTGGTGATTCTTTTACTATTTTTTCTTTTTTTGTTGTTCTCGAAGAAGCTTCGCGATTATTCGCTCGACTTTTTCTGAACTTATACTCGAGCACGTGGCCAATTTTCTTCGTACCATATCTACCGAATGAAAAGAAAAAAAAAGCAAGGGAAAAAAGCTTATAAAAAGCCGTACAAAAGGGAGAGGGAAGAAAAGAATGAAGGGACGAGAAGGAGGGTTGAGGAGGGGGGGAGGAGAAAGATAGGGATGAGTCGACGGAATAATTCGCAGGAAGCACCGATCGTTCCGTCTTGTAAGTTTCTCAGGACGTGCATCCGACATGGTGTGCTCGGCCGATTCAGGATGCGCTTTGATGCGCTTCCTGGTCTACGAACGTCAGGATCGGACAACTCAATTTCCATCTCGTTCCTTCCTACGAAACTTTCTAAATGAACGCGCATGCTTCGGATAAAGTTGATCGTCAAGAGAAAATTCACTCCTTATTCCATATTTTTTTTTCCTACAATTTCATCCTTGATTATTTTTTTAAACCACAAAACAAGCTTTTGATTAAAGATATATTAATATATAGGTAATATTGTTAGGTTGATAATTAAAATATAAATGCGGTTTGTAATGATTCTTGTATTTTGTTCTGTTTCAAGATTAAAAAAAAATCTATGTTCTCTTTTTCTTTTTTCTTATCGAACAATAATAATAATAATAATAATAATAATAATAATAATAATAATAATAATAATAATAATAATAATAATAATCGAGAGATAAAATATAAAGGATAGGATTGTTTCAACGAATATTGTTAAATCTAATTTTCTCACTTTGAGCTTAAGGGGGAAAGGCATCAGTGACACATGAATAATTAAACAGCGTATTTAGCAAATAGCTCGAATGTATAGTGAAACCTATGTTAACTTGTATTCCTATTTCTACCTATCTCGAGTATACCATCTTCCTCCTAACGTCTACGAAAGTACATAAACGCGGAACACAATGTTATCCAAACGTTATACAGGAGGATAGAACACGTAGGAAACTAAGCACGCTCTCTAGCTTCTCCTAGGAACACACAGAGACATTATTTCGTATGTCATGCACGGACACACATAAGGTAAGAACGTATATTAACTTCACATTACAGCTTGAAATTGAACTAACGGGATGGATTACATGGTCCCAACTTACACCCACACGCGGGGGCTGTTATTTTTCATACTTTTCCTGTGTTTCTTTTTTTATCTTTCAACTCTTCTTTCGAGAAAATTCTATAGGACAATAAAATTTAATCCTACATACGTGTAAAGTTTCTTTTTTCTCTCTCCTCTTTCTCGTTTTCTCGGAAATATTATTAATTCATTTGACAAAATATTTTTAAATAGAAAGGAATATAAAAAAATACTTCTCTTTGCTTGCGATTAAAACTTCGTAATAAATGGAATTGGTTAAAAAATGTATGGAAATTACTAGCGTTCGTACGAATTTAAAAAAAAGAAAAACATTACACTCTCTGTGTAAATTAGTTTCTTTTATGTTTAATTAATGTTACATTACATGATCGGATAAAAACTGTTGATATTAAAGCAAATTTACAAAAAAGAAATAATATTAAATAAAATCAAATAAAATGGAAAAAAATTAAACAAAAGCATAAATGTGAAAAGTAAAAAAGATAGACGATTGAAAACATTTTCTAGTTTCAACCGCGTCTATTTAATATGTACGAATTCAAAGGTCTGCGAGGACTCGTTCGTTCTCATTGAAAATACGGAAAATTTACATTTAGCGATTCGTCAACGCGTTCGAATTGGAAACACTCATCGTACTATCTGTCGTTTGATATGCCTCGTTGTTTCCCCGTTTCGAAATTGTAGAAAAGCGAAGAAAAACGCTCATTAAAAGAAAAAATACAAAAATATGCGTCCTTGTTTTCGAATACGTTTAAATATTTTCACTCGTACGTTTTATTGATCGTAATTGTTCAATAACCACATATCCTAACATATCGAATTTAAATTTCTTCTTCGAGTAAAAATCAAAAATATTTGTTGAAGATTTTCTATATTTCGTTTGTTTGTTTGTTATTTTATTAATACTCAATTCATATTTTTCGCAATAAAAGAATATTCCCATATCTATACGGGGTCTCGGTTATATTCCGCGTGTTACATGTAAGCTAAGAAGTTATATGCAGTTAAGAAGAAATATTGTCACATTTATTTTCAAGGAAAACGATCGATAGGGAACATCGTTTAATTCATTTAACAGAGAGAGGATTTTTGTAATTCCTGTCGATTTTCTTCTCGATTTTGTATGTAAGTATAATCGACGCGTTTATCTGTCTCACAGATTATCTAACTCTCTCTTTCTCTCTCTTTATTAGTTTTGGTATTTGCTTAAGAAATAGATAGAGAGATAAATAAAGAAAGAGAAAGAGAGAAAGACAGAGATAGAGAGGAAAAGGGAGGGAAGGAGAATCGTCGAGGCGCCAGACATAATCCAGTCTACGAACTTTAGTGAGATCTTCCCGAATCTCCCTCCAAGAGTTAGAGTTGGTCTACAAGTCAGTTAGAATTCGGATGACTTCACGAGAAGAGAAAGAGAGAGAGAGTTTGTTACAACGACGCCTAGATTTGCCCGCAATTCTAATAAAGAAATGACGAGAACCCAAGGAAACCTCGTTTGACCCAATTAAATCCGTTCGATAATCGATAGAAAAGAAATTGGTCAACCACCCCCTGTCAGAGACGCATAATATTTCCAACATCGGAAACTTTTTTCCCTCCTTCTTTTTTTTTTTCTTTTCTTTTTCTTTTTCAAATATCCCGAGTAATCGTTTCTCGTCTCGAACGTTCCCCTCGTGGCTCGTTACCTTTTCCCTTATTTTTTTTTGTTCTTTTTCTGTTCTTTTTCTGTTCTTTTTTTTCGGACCGTTTCAATTTCTCGCGTTTTGTTTCCCTCCGCTTACTTTTTTCTCTGCTATCTTTCCCGTCTTCAATCCGAAAATTTTCTCTCTTTAACGAGCTACGATTTTTCTTACGAAATAATAACATAGAAAATTCGTATTATCGTAGTAACACGGGTGTATACGAAATTTTGTCGAAGATTTATTAGTTTTTTTGGGGGGACGGAGGGGGTTGATCTTATGTTAGACCAATGATCGGAATTTTCGCGACATTTGGTGTAAAGTTTTGTCAATGAGTTTAATTACGAATGAATATGTATTTCGAATATGATCATAAAAAATATCTTCGAATAGAAGGATTATTAAAATTTCTCTCCGATATATTAATCCTATTAGATTAAGAATTTCTAATGTATTCGTAATGGAGAATACTCGAAGGAAGGAAGCTTTAGACTAGTTACGGTTCTTATTATTCCGCATTGGTCTCGATCCAGCGAATATTCATCTCGAATATCTAAGGAGAAACTTGTTACTACTCAGAAGTGCACTAAGGTTGCTCGTTCGTTCGTTCGTTCGTTCATTTCTACGTTGCATAACAACAGTTATATTTCCTCGCGTCGATGGACTTTGTAGATATAGGCACTAAAGTTATGAAAAATTTTGATTAGATTTGAACTTATTTGCGAATTCACGAATGGATCGATCGCTACGAAAAATCGATAACCAACGTACGTACGGAATTGATGTAGTTGTAAAGGGAAAGACCGTCGTCCCAGGGTTCTTCCTTTTCGCAAGATAAATTAGCGGGTCTTAAATCGTGGCTTCTATCCAGTGCTGCCAATCCATGGGCAAAAACTTGTACGCTGTCGTACACCAAAGCTGGTTCTGCCTGAAACATATTTAAACCGTTCGTGAGACAATAACAGATAGATAAATATAATATAATATAAAAAGATTTTATATTTCGCAAAGGATTTTGTTCGGCTAATTTTTCTTCTCTTGGGAACAAAATAACGGTTCTTTAAAATAATAACAAAAGAAAACGATTATGACGTAAAATATAAGGAATAGGTTCGTTTTATTCAAGAGTTCAATTTTGATAGGATGTAAAAGAGAAAAAATAATTCGAAAAGTTGTAACATCCGCGAAATATACCTCTCAATTTACGTTCGTAGGAACTTACGGATGAGATCGAGTTAAGGAACGCTTCAAGTTTCATTATGCGAATTGTATAGAAGGAAATACCAATTCTCGACTATTTGATGAAACTTTATTTTTTCTTTTCTTATATTAAAACCGATCTGTCATTAATAATTCTTAATATCTAAATGTAATTTTCTTTTTTTATTTAATTAAGGAGAAAGAGCGTTAGATATTCGCCGATATAAATCTAACAATTTATTCGTGCACGACGATAACTTGTAGAGTTAATATTACGATTTGAGGAAAATTCGCATTTTCATTTTTTAGTTCGAAGTTTCTACCAACCTGGATAATACCGGTTTTATTTAGAATCGCATGGCCAATCGGTTGGAAACGTTCCATCTGTCGAAGCGTCTCAGCGACCTTGGCTTCCTCGAGATCAACCAAGCGGAAGGCCGTCATGTTGACGCTGTTATACTTGAAATCTTCCAAATCAAACGTTTCGATATCCTGGAGACAAGGGACAGGTGGTTGGTTGATCGTGAACGATCGTAAAATAATATCTTATTCGAGTGAAACAATGTAAAAATATACGACGACGACGACACATTTCCATAACTCGAATTGCAAACTATTTCAATCGTATTCATGATGTCTCGTTGAGAAAAATTCTCTTCTTATCAAATGATTTTCAATTTTAAAACTTATAATCGAATAACAAATTCGAACGGGAGTTAAACGTAACAATGAATCCCAATCATTTGTTCATTTGATTGTTATAGAATTATTTTATTGAAAATTGTTACGATATATATATATACATTATTAAGTTTCCGAATGTTACTTTAAATTCTATTTGAATTCTATTTTTTTTAAGCTGCCATCGACTACTATTCCCGCTGACCATCGGAAGTCGACCGGTGGCAATGTGTCCAATCAGTTGGACGTTCGAAACGAGAAAAAACGGGTTGGAAAATAGGGGGAGAGAAAAAAAGAATAAAAATACGAAAAAAAAGAAAAAGAAAAAAAAGAAAAACAGTGAGGTTCGGTGAATGACACCGTAATCACCAGTTGTATGGTTCAACGATTTCAACTAGTCAACTGTCTACTCTTCTTCTTGTCCTTCTTCTTCTTTAGTTTTCGCGGCGAGGAAAGAGAGAAATAGAAATAGAAATAGAAATAGAAATAGAAATAAAGAGAAAGAGAGAAAAAGCGTCAGGTGATTTATAATTACACGGGGACGTAAGCCAGACGCGTCGCGACGCATTACTCGCGACGGGAGATCGTTAAAGTAAATAATGCAGTTCTCTTCAGAAGAACGCCGACGATTCTCGAGGAGGAATTCGTTTCGAAAGAAGGAAGGGAAGGAGGAGCAACTTCTTTCATCCTTTTTTTCTTTTTTCTTTTTTTTTTTCTCTTTGATTCCGTTTTTCCTTTTCCTTTTCATCCTTCCCTTTCGTCATTCCTTTATCTTACTGGCCCCTTTTCTTTCGAATTATAACGATAACGATTCTAACCGGGGGTCGCGAGGTCTGTTACCATTTTGTACATTGCACGCGTATGCTACTCGCTGTCTGTTTGTCTCTCTGCCTGTCTGCCTGTCTGTCTCTTCCCCCGTTAAGAAACTCATTTTTCTTTTGATTTATTCCAAGACAGTCGAGAGTAGAAACGAACCATTCGATCTTCGTCCGACCGAGTTGAGAAAAAAAGTAACAACAAAAAGAAAAATGGTCGACGTATTATCCCCGCGTGCCGGATTTGAAAACTCTGACTTCTTTTTCTTAAACCTCATTATTTATATCGTTAACAATAAAAACAATCTTTTATAACATCTTTAACAGAAAGAGTAAGAGAGACGGAGAGAGTGAGAGAGAGATCAATTTTATGATTTAAATAATGATAATTTTATTCTATAAACTGGTTTTTCAATGAAAAGGAATTCGATATCGTCAAATAACGAGTTTCTCCTATTTGCTAAAGAAATACATTCGTAACGTTTTATCGGTATTACGAAACTGCTTCACCGAGGATCACGATTGGGAATAGACTCGTATCGATAATCGATGAACTTTGGTAAATAAATTTTATCTATATTTGAATCGTAGTCCTCCTCCCCCATGTTCTTCTATTTCCATTCAATGCGACCACATGAATTTCATTAATTTTCATCGACGACGAGGAGACCCGATGCTTTTCACGTGTTTGCACTTCATTATTTGCGTCACTGCGTGTTCGTTGTACAGCAGATATGGTACTACTTTCATTGCTGTAATACTAGATCCTATAAACTTCATTTGACAAAGAATTTTCGAAATATAATTTGATTTGAATTTTAATCTTTAGTCGAATTATTAGCTTCCGCAATGATTGAAGGTCCAATTTCGAGAAATAATTTATTAATTAATTGGAGCTTTGATGATAACTGAAAATTTTATTATTTATATAATTTTAATATATGTTTATTTTATATTATATGTTTTATATATATTATACCTAAAATGTGTGCAAAATATCGCACAATATTTCTCATTACTTTAATTCCATTTGCGACTTTGTACGAAGTTGAGTTTTCAACAGTTGTTGCGACAAAATCTAAGTAAGTATTGCGGGAAAATTAATGTGGAGAAGGAAAAGAGAGTGGTTATCCCTAATTTAATTCCACTATTTGAGAAAATGTATTGCGAACAACAGGTTAATTTTATCCTACTAATAATTAAAATTTGTTAAATTTGTTTAATTACACTATTTTTTCTATGATATCAAAAATGCTTTTTATTTATTTTTATTCAACCATTGAAAAAAATTATTGGCTCTTTCGCAAAATGCACTTGTTAGCATTTGACATAGAACGCTTTAGGAAAATTTAGATTCAACAAAGGGTGCTAAGAATTGAAAAAGTTTAGGAATATTACTGTATTATATAATTTTTATAATTTATATATAAAGTATCACAATTAATTAGATGCCTTGATATTGATGAATAATTAATGAAGATTATTTCGAAGAATAACAGATGTATAATTATTTTATAAATAAATAATAAATTTGTGTTTTAAATTTCCCGTAACGTTTTCTTATCTCTAGAAACCTCGATAATATCATGGTAATACGTTTCGTCGGTATTACTCTGCAGTTGAATGAAATTTTGTGAATGTGTAGTTAGAGAAGTTATATATACAGAGAAATATATAGATACGATCTATACACTTTATAAATTTCTCAAGATTAATATAGAGTGAGTATTACTTAAAATTATGCACCGTTACGTTTACTAGATTTTCGCATGAAAATTATTGGTATAATGTAATTAAAATGAAGATAATCTAGTAAAAAATATATTAGTATAACTTTATTACATATTTAATGAGTTTTACACGAAAGGATTATTTATAATAAATGAATTAAGAAAATACGAAAATTATATACAGAAAACGGATATGGAATAAAACACATGAAATACATAAAAGTATTATATGTATAAAAGAGAAAGCTTTTTCTACGTATAGAGGGGTTGAAAAGATTTGTTCAACCTACCAATAATGTTCTATCTACCAATAATGTTCAAGAAAAAATTTAGTAAGCGTAATAGTTGAAGATTTGTTGGTTATTCAAATATTTGTCTTTGAATTTGTTTTCTTTTTCCAAATCGGATCAAAGAATTTCGTGGAAAA
This sequence comes from Polistes fuscatus, assembly GCF_010416935.1. Taxonomy (NCBI): domain Eukaryota; kingdom Metazoa; phylum Arthropoda; class Insecta; order Hymenoptera; family Vespidae; genus Polistes; species Polistes fuscatus. Next base: position 11,101,146 of record NW_025113107.1, on the reverse strand, counting down.
GTATACTTACGAACGTGGTGAACATGTAGTGGTATCTGTAGTCATTCATTTGTAGCTGCAATATCTGCAACAAAAAGGAAAAACCAGAAAAAAATGAAAAAAAAAGAAAGAAAAAAACGATCAGATTTCGAAAGCGATCGAATTGCTATCGAAGTGTGCATGTACTCGCGTTGCATTCGAATGACAATGACTATACGTTACTGGCTTTAGTTGAGTTATCAGATAAAAGCTTTTATCTTTAGGAATGTAAGAACATTTTATTCCTTTCTGGGGGATTTGGAAAAAACGAAAAATACATGCTGACTAAAAAGAGAGAGAGAAAGAGAAAAAGAAACAGAGAGAAAGAGAAAGAGAAAGAGAGAGAGAGATTATAAGAGATAAAAAAGAAAAAAAGAAAATATTGGAAAGAACAAAAGTAATATGGGAGTATGGGTAAGCATCGATAAAAATGGAACAATTTTTCAAAGCACGTCGATAGATTTTTTTCAACTGTGCAACAATTCGAATAACTATGACAAAGGAGAGAGAGAAAGAGAGAGAGAAAATCATTCGAGCGTACACATATACGTACGTACAATGACGCGTCGATGGTTCGTTGGATTATGCAAAATCTTTTGCGTTTTATCGTACGCAATCTGGCAATTGGAGAAAGAGTTGAAAATTTGGGAAATACCCCTGCTCCCCTTTTTTCCCCTTCCTATCAACCATTTGTGTTCCTTTTTACCTATGCATTATTGTATAGTATACATAAATGTATATATATATATATGTATATATACACATATGTATAATACGAGACACGAAACACGTTGTCACGAAGTTGGCCCAATTCGCATGAATTGTTTTCGACGTTTGTTTCGTTACCACTGACAATTCGCATGATTTAATTTTACGAGCTGGTTGCTTTCACAACCAACGAACGGCACTTCGCCGAATGAACGCTCGAAATGGACGGTAGGGTATTTGTCATTTTCCCCCTACCCTTTCTTTTCTTTCTCTCTTTATTTCTTTTTACGAACCTTTGTACCAAATACGAACGTAAGCACTTCCGATGTGGACAATTTTTCCCGTGCATATCGAATATTTATAAAATATCAGAGAACCGAAAAGAAAATCGTGTTGATTTTTAGTTTCTTAATTTATATTTTTGTCGATTAAAAAGGTTATCATCGATTTTTATTGGTAATTCCAGTATTATATAATATATAATATTTTATTTGAATTAATATTTTGTTTTTATTTATTTTTTTTTATTTATATCAAAAAATATATATTTATAATACCGTTTTTCTTTATCGATGACAATCGTTTATCGAGGTAACTCGATATCGGTATAAGATAAAATACGCGTATCCCTTGTTGAAGAACAAACAGATAGACAGATTACTTGACAGCCATGAAAACGCGAATTCTCGTTCGAATTTTGTTATTCTTTTTTTTTCACGAGTGTATGAATAGGTTCGAAAATTTCAACTTTCAAAATTTTAACTCATCCTAATAACTTTACATTCTGAAATAATATTATTTTTAAAGAAATTTTCACGTTTTCTTTGAATTCTTTTCTATCTTTCTTATAAATACATTAGAGAATAAAAGATATTATTATTATTATTATTTTTTTTTTAATTCTTTTGTTACTTCGAAGAAAGACGATTTTATACGTATACACGATATAAATGCATGATAATATTGAATATCAAAATAATTACTATCGAGAGTATTATTATTCATCGAATTTTTCTTCCAAATAATTAAAAAAAATTTGCTCATATAAACTGAAAGAAATAGAGTCACATCCTTTTCTTAGCCCTTTCTCTTTTTCCTACGATCTTATCTAAACTTTTATATTGTCGTTATATCGATTGAACTTTACTCCTGAACGTGCCAAGGACACGCTTCGATGAACCTTCCTTCAGAATAGTTCGATTTTCTCAAGAATCGATCGGTAGATCAACAGAGCCAAGTCTCGAATGCTTTTCTCTCTCGAAATATCGTTCTACCAACGTTTGCAATTTCCTTCCAACGGACAGAGAAAAATTATTACTATCGACGAGCTATATCGTAAGAAAAACAAAAAGTCAAGACAGAAAGTTGATTTCGCGAATATACAAGAATATATGAAAAATTTATTCACAAAGTTTTTGCAATTATACATATACATATATATGTATATTTATTACGAATTGTTTTTCCTCAAAGCTTATTTTTCTATCTTATTCGAGACATTTTATTTTATTTTTTTATGGTTACCGCGAACTATAAAGAAAAAAAAAACGTTTTTTAAAATATAATACATAGTTACAGATGAAAACTTTTAAATCGTACTTTAATACTTTAATTTATGATCGAAAAAGTCAAGATACTTACGGCACGAAAAAATTGTTGCATGTGCGCTGGATCCGTGTCGACGATTAATTTGAAAATTTCCTTGTGTCTGACCTCTTGTAAAACTTGTCTGTAAGATCCAGGACCTGCTTGACGTATATACATTTCTGTTCTCGCTGATGGCGGTGATTTGACAAGATCCTGTAGTTTGAATAAACCTACCAACCAAAACAGGTGCGAAACGTAATTAAATCGAATTTATCAATTAAATCGAATATTATTAAATAATTATTCGAAAAAATAAAAAGAGAGAAAATTAATTCAATAAATTATCAATCGTATAAAATATTTTTAATCTTAAGATTACGAGTACAGAAACCGTCGACTTATAAAATATCTTATAAATTGTCTGGCTCTTTCCTTTTTACGATTTATACCACGTAGAAATAATAAAAGACTATAAAAAAGTTCTTTCTTTGACTTCATCTCCGTTTTTGGATTATAGTATGTGTACGCGCGTGTACGTGTGTGTGTGTGTTTATGTGTATACATTGAGAAGAACACGATTTCGAAAAGCGAGAAGTCTTCCTTCGAGCGTGAAAAGTTAAAAACGTTTGGTCGTGTTATGCGCTTTAATGCGCTTCTGTCGTTCATGGTATGTCCGCAGGGAGTAGGAACAAAAGGTGAAGAAGGAAAGAAGGATAATTCAATTTGTTGGAAAACAACGGAGGCTTTGGTACCATACCATACGAAAAGAACTCGACGAAGTGGCAATCTGTAGTCTCTTTATAACAGCTTCCACCTTGTTCGAAAAAATTTGTTAGAACGGTGGTGGTGATAAGGGTGAGCGAAGGGTAAGGAAAAATAGTCCGTCGTCGGTCCCTTCATCTAATTCGATCTAGTGTACTTCTCGATCGTCACAGTTCCCTTTTTCAACACGATAATCTTGTTTTACTTCTATGTACTGTCTTCAACTTTTCCCGTTTATCTTTTAAACGAGAAGTACTTCATATATATATATATATTTATATATAATATTACATCTATAAATGAAAAAGAAAATAAAAGAAGAAGAAGAAGAAGAAGACGGAAATGTCGATAAAATCAGGTTACTTGAAAAAGAAAAAGAAAGAAATAAAAAATATTCCTTGTTTGTAAATTTTCATTTTATTTCAAAGTCACTGATTTAGAGTGACATCTTAAAAGAAAGTAAAATAGAAAGAGAAAGAGAAAAAGATACGAAAAAATACAAGAAATAATATTAGAAAAAGGAATGAGAGAAGAGGTAAAAGAGATAAATTACACAAAGAAATACACGGTAAAAATTATCGCTGAATATCTTTCCCTCCCGTTGTTCTTATTAAGAAAACGTTAAATTGAAAAATAACAAACTTCGTCTCTGTAAGATGCATCTTCCTCCAATTACGACGTACTGCGCTTGCTCATATCTATTAATTGCATTTTTTTCTTTTCTTTTTTTCTTTTTCAAGAGAGAGTCAAAAGAAAGGGAGGAGAGCTAAGCGCAAAGAAAAAGAAGTAAACGCTCAAGGGTATGAAGAAAGTCTACTTTATGGAGTAACCTACAAACCTGCCCCCCAATCCCACCCCCATCTTCACCGTCACTATCACGAAGGAATGGCTAGGGGTTGGTTTGCAGTTTGAAAATTTATGACACGATACCGAAAGTACCTATCCTCTACGTTAGGACCAGAAAGAATTTAAGAAGGGATACATTTCTTTCCCATTACCTTTTTTTATTTCCTTGAACAGTAATAATAAAGTTAATAACTAAACTCACTTACTCGTAACTATCGATCTCGATGAATTATCTAAAACATCACGAACTTTCGCGATTCTTATTTATTTGTATTTATCTAACGTTATTATTTTTTATTCATCTTAAAAAAAGTTTGCAAGAAGAATGTAATAATACGAATTTTAAAGATGGATCGTTAAAAGTGTTTTATTCTTTCGAAAGAAACCGGATACATATTTTCGATATAAAAGATTATCGAAAATAATCAGTCAAATTGTTATAATTGCTCGATATAAGATGTCGGGATTTCTTTTGCTCGTTACTTCGACGAAGATTAAATATTTTTTTCGCGAACTTTTATCACTAATCATAGGTAATCGATACGTAGTAATACGTAATGTATTAGCGTTTATTTTTCTTTATTTCTTTTTATTTTTTTTTTCGATTAATAAAAAGTGGAAATTCAAAAGTATATATAAAAATTTTCGTTTAACCTTAGCCACATATCATTTACTTTATATACTTGAGACACCATCATCTTGTTATTAGGATATTACTCTTTCGTAATGTCGCAACTTTTACGAGTAAAAGTCGAAAGGCCGGTGATAATCCGCCGTGAATTCGACCGGCTGCGATTTCGAGTAGTAGAAATTTTAACGCTGGAAATTCGTGGCATCCGAAATACGTTGGATAGACGAAAACTATTTTCTCCTCTTCAAGTTTTAACGAACTCTAAAACGGGACGTTACTCCACTGATGAATATTTGGATGGGAACGTATGCGAGTATATTCTCCTTGAAAATGTTACACCGTTGAAATACCCGGAATATAGCTAGATATGCAGATAAATATGTAGATAAGCATGTGGGTGAGCATCTGCATACGTATTTTAAGTTGTAATACGTACCTGAGAAAATTTAACGTACATATACAGATAGATAGATATTACGAGAAAGAATTATCGAAGATTTGTTTGAGGAAATTATTATAATAGATGTTATTAATATATAAGAAGAATAACGCGCGATTATGAAAATTTAAGTAACTTCAAAATATCTTTATCTCGAAAATGTACTTATTAGTTTTTATCATTCTCGTTGAATGAAGTTTTACAAATTGTACCTAGTTACAAAACTTACCATTGTTTCTTTTTTCTCGGTGTGTAACGTTTCTTTTTAAGAAAATATCTCGTTTTGAAACTTAACTCGTTAGATTTTTCGTTGTATTTAGATTAAATATACGAAAACTCGTTTTGAAATAATGAGATTCTTAAAAAAGCTTTGCCGTTTACGTTCACGAACATATCGAACCAATTAAAACGAAGTGGATGATAGTATACATGAGGAGAGAATGATATTACGATAAAATGAACGTATCAACAATAATTATATTGAATATCGATAAATTCGAAACGAACGAACGTTTCCGCGTACATTCGAAACTTTATTTTCGTTTTTGCATTCGTTTTTATCGAAGTGTAACAACAAATTTTAAGATTTTTAAGCTCGTTCGAGGAAATTTTTAGAGTTCGATTTGAAGTTCATTGTAAAGGTAAGAAAAAGAAGTGAAGGAAGCAGAAGCCTTTTTGGACCTTTCCAGGTGAACGATTTTTCTTTTTCTCATATTCTTTTAAGGTTAAGAAAGAGAGAAAAAAAAAAAGAAAAAAATTGTAGGTTCTACATTGATTTCGATTGTTAACTTCTTTTTCTTTCAAGAGGAACACTCTCGTTTCGTGAACCGAGTTTGAATCGTATTTAAAGATTACCATTAAAAACGGAATATAAAGGGGGACAAACGTTGGGAGTCGCGTTACGAGGTTTACAGAGTCGCACGTAAACATAGTTATATCCGCGTGGGTATGACAGCTCGACATTTTCTACGTTCCATTCACGTTACCAAGGGCTACCTAGTACTGTCCACCACTTATACCAACTGATTCCAACGTTTTATTTTCATGGAAAACTCATCCCCGTAACAACCAACAAATATTAGACGAAAAAAATCTACATACGATTTAATTCCGTCCTACGATTTTTCGACGAAATCTCTCGAAAGGCAAACCTTTTCGATAAATTTAAACAAACTCTTGCAAATGATCGTTAATTAATTAATTGTTAATGTAGTTATAAATTAGAAATAAATTGTTCGAATATCTGTGTACATATGTATAATATAAAGTTACGTTATCCTATTACGAGATATGAATATTAATTAACTATATTTTTCGTGCAAATGTGAACTCGTTGAAAAGGCACTGCACTCACCGTAATCTTCTTCGTAAATGATAGCTACTCTAGTCCAATTCAGAAAGGACATGAGGTCCTTAAAGGCTTTGTTGAGGTGATCCTGAGCCGGGTAGAGATTTATGCTAAATTCCTTGAACGTTGGCTCAAAGTCGACCCTTGCTTCGAGATGAGGTACGTCTAAAGCTTCGCATATACTTTGGATATGAGCTCCTAAAAGAGGATCCGAAGGTCCAAAAATACCTTGAACGGACCTCGATAACTGCTTACACGCTGAAACATCAAGATCCTTTTCTTACTTTTCAAAATACTTTGATTGAAAAATTACCTAAGAATATTTTTTATCTTTTTAAGTGATTCATTTTTTGTATTCTGGGAAATAGACGAATTTGAAAAATTAATGTCTCTGAAAAATTGATTTCATATAATAATTAATTATCAAACATACTTTTATCGATGATACAAATGTTCACTTCGTTGACAATAACCATTGTGGTATAGAAATGTTATTTGAAATGAAATTGAATCGATAAGGAATCGGAAAGAAACGTTTTCTTTTTCAAATGTTGAAAAAAATCCGTAATATTGATGGATGACGCCGTTCTTCAAAATAATTGATAAGTATTATGCAAAACTTTAGCGATCGTTTCCGTTTGGTACTCGATTCAGTCTGTTTATAAAGGCAAGCTACTTTGACGATCATCAATAGCAATGTATTACGTAGTGAACCGGACTGAACTGATGGGATACGGATGGACATGATTTACGACTCTTACGTGTACATATCACCAATGAAAAGCAAGAAGAATGACCAGTGAAATTGATACGTTTTCGAAGGGTCCATTTCCTTATCCATTATCCTTTCAGTTACGAAACGCACAGATAACGTTTTTTCACGATTTATCTTTATTCTGTATTCTTTTTCTTTCTCTTTTTCTTTTTCTTCTATCATTTTGATCAAGAAAATTATTCTTGGCACGCTATGTTATCGTCTATGTTGACGATAACATTGGCGTCGGCATCAATATATATATAGACAGGAATTGTTCCAATGGGGGAAATGGACGAACTCGATTTTGAAAATACTCTTGTCGCGTTTAAGCACAGACACCGCACTGTTTTGCGGACAACGTACGAATTATTCATGACTGAATCCGAAATTTCTTTATTTTGAATCGCAAGGGTGGAATCGACGAATGTATTCCAACTAGATCACCGTGCCGCCACACGTTGATGTTGTTACCAAACGACGATTTCGTTGACTGCTTGCTTTCTCTTGTATTTGACCATTCGTATTGTACGTGTGACTTTAATTTATTTCCGATTTTTACAATTATCGTGTTCCTTTTTTCTTTCTCTTTTTTAAATCAAATGATGAAACTATCATTCGAAGATTAAAGAAAAAGGATACCTGTTGCCTCCACGTGCGATAAAAGTGAAACTCGTATTATTATGTGGAAAATAATTAATTTATTCATCTATGCAGTGAGATTGTTTCTTAAAATTTTTCCTTGATAATTATTGATGTAGTGTGTTTAGGATTAAAACAGTTAAAAAAGAATTACATTATAGCCCAGTCAACGCGGGCCATACCCGGAACTTTTCTTGTTTATGCTTCAAAACTTGATCTAAGGGTAAGTTGACGACGCTGAATCGAATGGTGCTAATTATAATAAAATCAGCAACCGGCATCTTGGGGAAAAAGGGTAAAAAAGGGTAAAATATAGCCTTATCTTAGAATCTAGGCATTTAATCGAAAAAAGTTTCAAACAAAAGTTGTAGAGAATTAAAATATACATAAAAAATGTTCTATGAGTTATCTTCGTATTTTCAAAAATAAGCGAATAAAATTGGATTGAAGATGGGAACAAAATTTTAAGAGTGGGAGAAAGCAAGCTTATCCCTCCGTCGCGTTTTACACGCGAGCGAGCTAGTATGCGTGCGAGCGTCCGTGTGCACTAATACACAAACGAAGGATCTTCGGCAATCTTCGGGACTCTCGGTCTTGCATGCAAGTGCGAGTGAGAGAACAAACCGATATTTCTCTCTTTCTATTTTTTCATTTGGTAGCCAGAATTTTTCGTTTTGGCCATCGTGCGTCGAGCGTTTTGTATATCTATATATATCGGCGTATAAGCGCGGCATTTTTAAATCGAATCTTGATGCTTATGGCACGCCGTTTCTTTATTTATTGTCAAAAATAATGAACCTTGAGTAAAAAAAAAATAATTCATTTTAACAGAAACTATTATTATTTAGTTGAGAGTAAAAATAATGAATTAATTTTGTGTCTCGCAATAAAATTAATTAGAATAATTAATTGATATAAATTCGTTGCCTCACAAAAATTTATTTGTATATCAAATTGAATACGTATTCTCTTTAAGACAAAATTTAAAATTTAAATATTTTTCCTATTAAATTATGTATTTTATAAAATTTTAAATTACTGACTTTTTGTCTCGTAAAAATTTATTAGTGTATCAAATTAAATACATATTTGAAAAAGAAGAATTTTATATCCACACATAAAATTAATTCAAGATATATGAAAGGATATTCTAAAAACGTGGAATTTATTTTTTGTCTATACATAATTTTAATTCATTTTTATTATGTTATAAGAAAGCAGTAATGCATTCCGATTCATCTTCGAAGTCTTAAGAATTGTACGAAAAATATTGAGCAATTATCAATTGGTGCGTTAGCGTAAGTAGTAACGTCTTCGCTTCTCGCGCTGGTTTATTAACGTTCGATTCTTCGCGGGGGAATTATTTTTTTTATAAGTTTTTCTATCCTTAGGTTATATAAATTATTTTTACATTTCCTAATTTCTAATTATATATAGAAAAAAAATTAAAATTATTACAAAAAAATTCAAAGCAATAAATTTTTTTACATCCTGCACAAATAAACGAAGTTTATTACTTAAATTACAAATTCATCCTGTAAATATCATCCTAAAAAATGTATCGTTTCGGCACGTTAAAAATTAATTTTTGTTATTTATTTGATATTGTTTTATTTATAATTGGTAATTTTATTACTCGCGTAATAATGTTGATTTCCTAATAAAATTTATATCGTTAGTGCAAAATTTAAAAAAAATCTGAGGTGAGACTCATAGATCGTCTCCTTGTTAAGGATAGAAAAAGTTATAAAAAAAATAATTCCCCCACGAAGAATCGAACGTTAATAAACCAGCGCGAAAAGCGAAGACGTTACTACTTACGCTACGCACCACTTGGTAATTGTTTAATTTTTTTCGTACAATTCTTAAGACTTCGAAGATGAATCAGAATGCATTACTGTTTTCTTATAACATAATAAAAATGAATTAAAATTATGTATAGACAAAAAATAAATTCCACGTTTTTAGAATATCCTTTCATATATATCTTGAATTAATTTTATGTGTGGATACAAAATTCTTCTTTTTCAAATATGTATTTAATTTGATAAACTAATAAATTTTTACGAGACAAAAAGTCAGTAATTTAAAATTTTATAAAATACATAATTTAATAGGAAAAATATTTAAATTTTAAATTTCGTCTTAAAGAGAATACGTATTCAATTTGATATACAAATAAATTTTTGTGAGGCAACGAATTTATATCAATTAATTATTCTAATTAATTTTATTGCGAGACACAAAATTAATTCATTATTTTTACTCTCAACTAAATAATAATAGTTTCTGTTAAAATGAATTATTTTTTTTTTTACTCAAAGTTCATTATTTTTGACAATAAATAAAGAAACGGCGTGCCATAAGCATCAAGATTCGATTTAAAAATGCCGCGCTTATACGCCGATATATATAGATATACAAAACGCTCGACGCACGATGGCCAAGACGTAAAATTCTGGCTACCAAATGAAAAAATAGAAAGAGAGAAATATCGGTTTGTTCTCTCACTCGCACTTGCATTCAAGACCGAGAGTCCCGAAGATTGCCGAAGATCCTTCGTTTGTGTATTAGTGCACACGGACGCTCGCACGCATACTAGCTCGCTCGCGTGTAAAACGCGACGGAGGGATAAGCTTGCTTTTTCCCACTCTTACAATTTTGTTCCCATCTTCAATCCAATTTTATTCGCTTATTTTTCAAAATACGAAGATAACTCATAGAACATTTTTTTAGTATTTTTCAATTCTCTACAACTTTTGTTTGAAACTTTTTTCGATTAAATGCCTAGATTCTAAGATAAAGTTATTTTTGACCCTTTTTTACCCTTTTTCTCAAAAACGGCACTTTCCACCTCAAAAAAATTAGCACCATTCGATTCAGCGTCGTCTATTTACCCTTATATCAAGTTTCCACCTTCTTTCCTGAGATATGAAGGAAACGGCCCGCGTTGACTGGACTAACTGTGGAGATTACGAGAACGCTTTGTACGCACTCCCACTCTTGGGTGTTAGGTAGATTTGGAAGAAAGACGGTTGATGACCAATAATGGATCGGAAAAGGGACTAGGACCGCCCTTGCGTACCCTTTCCCCCTCCGTCGGCGGTAGGACCGATGCATAAGAAAGAGAGTTAGTCTTACGATTGCGCTTCGAAAAGTATTATGATTGCACTGGAGTTATGTATTATAATTAAGTATTAAGAAGTCTTATGGTATTATGTCGAGATATTAAGTGGTCGTATTATGTTGAAGTGTTATGTGTTCTTATTGAGTGATTATTAGTTCTTATGTCTTATGTGTTACGTCTTTTATGCTTTATGTTTTCTTACGTTTATGATTATGTTATTTTGAAGCCTTATGTTTAAGTGATTTTATGTATGATTAAATATATGTGTACTCTTAACTATTAATCCTGACAAACAGTTATCTAAATAGTAACGCCCTTTAATCCTTGCATCCAGACCAGAGAAGATCTATCATCATCTCGTTCTTTTCCTTTCGTTTACATAAGCAAATACGAAAATAATATACAGGAAACGTCTGTCATTAAAAAATTGTACGTGTTGGTATAAAATAAGAAAATATACGGTTCTTTTAACGTCTAATTGTTCTTTAGTATCAGAATCAATTGAATATTCATTAAAGTAAGACTAATATAAAATACATTTGTTAAAATATGACACACATATCTATAAATATACTTGAAATATTGAACAATTTTAATCTGATATTTTATTAGATGAAAATTTTCAAAACTCGAAGTCATCATTTGATCAGGAACGTTAAAACAAATGTATTTTAGTTTAAACAACCTAAAATATTAGTAAAGAATATTAGAATGTTCGATATACTTTAAATAATTATTAATTAAACGAAAAAAATGTATAATGTAGTCTAAAAGCACGGATTATAAATTCGACGTACCTTCCTTTTCGGAATCCACCGATAGACTGTCTCGTTGTCCTCTATGAAAGTTCCTTTATTAAATGTTGCTTATATGACTTTCCGAACGTTGCGCATGTGTATAAAGGAAATAATATACCTATTTAATAGAATTTAAGATTAAAACATTCTGATTTTAGTATTTTTATCTATTTTACGTAATTATTTTAATGCTCCTGCGAATGAGGAAAAATTTTCATCTAATAAAATATAGAATCGAAATTAATTTATATTCTGTAAACGAAAAAAAAGATTGAGAATGAATGATGATAGATCTTCTTCTGGATGCAAGGATTAAAGGGCGTTACTATTTAGATAACTGTTTGTCAGGATTAATAGTTAAGAGTACACATATATTTAATCATACATAAAATCACTTAAACATAAGGCTTCAAAATAACATAATCATAAACGTAAGAAAACATAAAGCATAAAAGACGTAACACATAAGACATAAGAACTAATAATCACTCAATAAGAACACATAACACTTCAACATAATACGACCACTTAATATCTCGACATAATACCATAAGGCTTCTTAATACTTAATCATAATACATAACTCCAGTGCAATCATAATACTTTTCGAAGCGCAATCGTAAGACTAACTCTCTTTCTTATGCATCGGTCCTATCGCCGACGGAGGGGGAAAGGGTACGCAAGGCGGTCCTAGTCCCTTTTCCGATCCATTATTGGTCATCAACCGTCTTTCTTCCAAATCTACGTAACACCCCGGAGTGGGAGTGCGTACAAAGCGTTCTCGTAATCTCCACAGTCTAGACCACCAGACGTTACTTGATCGGAAATAAATATTATATTCCTTTCTTAAGAGGACCCTTTCTTATGAATTCTACAGTTCTATAAGTTTTCTATTCTATCGTAAAACAAACTAAGATTAGATTATCCTATAGCCTATCCTAAACTAATATTACTCCGTTACAATTCAAAGTACGTCAATATGTATGTAATGCTTAAATAAATGTATATCTGTGTAAAAAATCTTAAATATAAGTAGAATGCATAAGAGTATTGGACATGACTTAAAAAATTGTTAATTAATCGAAAAAAATGTATATTGTTGTCTAGAAACACAGAGTATACGTTCGGCACACCGTCTTCTTTGAAATTCACCTTCAGACTAGGACGTTGTTCTCTATGAAGGTTCTTTTATTGAAAGTTGTTTATATGACTTTCCGAATAAGGAAATTCTATTAATTGGGGCTATTATTCCTTTTATACACATGCGCAACGTTCGGAAAGTCATATAAACAATATTTAATAAAAGATCTTTCATTGATGACAACGTGCCAGTCTGAAGGTGAATTTCGAGGAGGACGGTGCTCCGAACATATACTCAGTGCTTCTAAATTGCAATATACATTTTTTTCGATTACTTAACAATTATTTTAATACTCTACTGATTTATTAATATTTTAGATTGTTTAGACACATATATATTAGTTTTAACATTACATACTTAGTAACGTACTTTGAATATTAAATAATTTCGATTTTATGTTTCATGAGACAAAAATTTTATTCTCGAAGTCATCACTGCGCAGGAATGTTAAGAAAAAATATACTTTAGTTTAAAAAATTGCATAAAGATTAAAAGAATGATAAAATTAGAATGTTATAATCTTAAATTTACTTTATAACGAATATTATTTCCGTTATAGATATGCGCAATTTTCGGAAAGTTATATAAACAACATTTAATAAAAAGAACTTTCATAGAGGACAATGTCTCAGTCTAATGGGGGAGTTTTGAGGAAGATGGTGCACCGAACATATACACATACATTTCCTTCGATTAATTAACAATTTTTCTAATACACTAATATACTCTACTTATATCTCAAATTGTTTAAACACATATATATTGAATTAAACATTATATACTTATTAATATACTTTGCATATTAAATAATTTCGATCTGATATTCTATTAGGAGAAAATTTTATTCTCGAAGTCATCACTATGCAGGAATGTTAAAAACAAATATACTTTAATTTAAATAATACAGAATATTAATAGGATACACAATTAATGTGTTCGATATACAGTAAGTAATTGTTAATTAATCGAAAGAAATGTATATTATTGTCTAAAAGTAGGGAATATTAATTAGACGTACCGTTCTCTTCTAAATCTAACGATAAACTAACTTGTTTGTCCTCTTTGAAAGTTCTTTTATTAAATGTTATTTATACGACTTTTCTTAGGCTACATACATATGTATAACAAAAATAGAATTTATTCTTCTGAAAGTAATATATAAACAAGAATCGATATAAAAATGTTAATTATCTTCCATAGATGACAATAAACTAGTTCAACGGTTGATTTCGAAGAGAACGATGCACATCGAACTTATATTCTGTTCTTTTACTTATGTTAGACGTATCTCGTACATACATACACTCACACACGCTAAGAACTTCCATAATCTTGTTCAACTGTCGATCGTCTATGAATTTTATCTCTTCCTAAGGTATATCAATGTTCCATCTCTTTTTTATGTCGTTTTATATAATTTTATCGTTACCATCGTCTTAAAAAGTTTTACTCTAAAAAAAAGAAGAAACAAATTTAATCTATTATTTTATATCCTCATTATCATAATTCATCAACGATAACTAAAAATTTTTTCTATCCAGTTCTATATTCCTTGATATTTTAAGATAAATATATTTTACAATAATAAATCAATCAATAGACAATTAATCAACAACTAATCGAATTTTAGGTTAACGAGAAAATATTTGTAAAAAAGCGAATGTTGCTTTAAAAAATCGATCTTCCTGTTAATAAAATTTTCTTTGATTCAGTATAACGTCGTGTTCAAAGGAAATACATAAGGGTCGGCACTTCGTTACGATATCACTCACAGCTTTAAGGAACTGTTACTTACTTATATAACGTTCTAAAAAGAAAAGTTTTTTTGTTTTTTTTTTACTCAACGTTCTAACAGTTCTTCTTTGATGTTTACTTTCCGGTTAATCTCTTTCGATTATTAGAAAATGAATGACATGTCTTACAACTAAATATTGTTGAAAAAACAATTCTTTTTCTTTTTTTTTTAAATTGAAGCATGAAAAATCTGTACAGGAAAAAAGATACATAATATATTATTTCGTAAAAAATTTTTTATATGAAATCTTAATGTATCCATAGCTTTCAACGATTTCAATCAAGTTCTTTGATCAATAGTATGGAAATCGATGACGTCGAGGAAGCCATTTCGAGTCAGTGACGAATCTATCGACTACCCTTCGGCATTTGATTCCAAACAAGTCATCGACCGATGCTGATATCTACAACCTATTCGAGTTTAAGCGCATTCTTTCGGAAAGCCCGCTCGTGCTCATCCCGTAATTGAGTTTTTTTCTTTTCTTCTTTTTCGTATTTTTACCATATACGAAAGTACTCGACGTAAAGTAAAAAAATGAATGGAGTCAATGCGATGTGCGTTTCAATGTGTAATTAAATCGATGTGTACTTTTTTTTTCATTTATAAAATACCTACTTCAATAATTATCCATTTAATATCATCGTCCAACTTTAATCCTATATATTTTTATTTTATTTTATTTATTTATTTATTTACTTCTCACAACAAAAACCTTATTGCACTTAAACTCTATTGCAGCTAATACTTTTTCTATTACTCCGGATATAGCTTTGCCATAATTGCTTTCACAACTTTGCTCTCTCTCTCTCTCTCTCTCTCTCTTTCTCGAACCAATACTTCTATCGTATTTCAAGATGACTGTCTCGAACGGTTGATCGTTTCACGAAATTCATGAAGATTCGTATTAAATCGATATTTCTAACGTAAATTCAATTTTCTAGACGTTTCACGTTTTACTTCGATTCTTTTTCTTCTTTTTTTTCTTCTTTTTTTTTTGGCAGACATTGCTTGCAGTCTTATAAACGAACTACCCCCGATGGTAAGCACTCGAAATATAAAGAAGATTCACCTCGTATAAATAACAATTTTCTACCAGACCTTCTATAGAAAAGGATTTGTATGATTCTAAGAAAAATTTTTACACAATAGACTAGTTGCAATATACCGTGTCTGGAGATTCACTCTACTTTTCTATTGAGTATAATATGTCTGTTGTATAAAGTAAAATTATTTCTAAGGTAGATAAGGAATAAATGAATGAAAGAAAGAAAGTAATAAAGAAATAAAGAAAGATAAAGATAAAATGAAAAAGAGATAGGTAAAGTATTGAAGGTACTGAAGTATTGATATCTTGAAGCAAGAAAATTTACGAATAATATAATTACTATTTATTCTCATCGTTAATTAAATGTAAGTTTATTTAAAAATATTTAAAAAGATATTTTTTTCACCAACCGACCTATCAGCCGGACAATATGCAAAATAAAAATTTAGAAAAGTTTGAAAAAAATCAGAGATTGCCCTTGTTATATTTCATTTTAATTTCGTATAAAAAAAAAGAAAAGAGAAAAAATACTTTTTCAAAAAATTCACGAAAGTCCTACATGAATACAATATTACGTAAAAGACCAAAGCCTGAAGCAATTGCTTCTAAGAGAGTAGTAGTCAGTCTTAAAGGGGATGTTCGAGGATTTCAGCCAATCAGGGCTTTGCTCGAAAAGTTGTCGACCCTTGTGTCTAGTATGACATAAAACGAGTCAGCAATAAATGTAATGCATTGATAAACACTTTTTCATTCCAGTGAAATTACCCTTTATAAAATATTCGATTTTTTCCAACATTTTTCAAATTCAAATTCAAATAATTAATTTCACGTTAACGTAAATTATATTATACGAGTTACTCGTTAGGTAAGGGAACAAAAGAAAAGAAAAGAAAAGAAAGAAAATATATAAAGTACATACTTGAAATTGATTCAAGCATCGTCTGCAGATCGTTAATTCGTGTCTTATCGAAATATGTCGGCCTGAATTTCTGAAGTATTTAAAAAACATCTTACCATTTGACCATGAGTATGCGTATTGAACGTGCCATCTCAAAAGTAAGGAAAAGCTTTTTCTCTTCCGAGAAAATTTAATATATAAATATCGTTAAACTCACAACGATCATGCTTATGATGCATTCTCGTTTAAAAAAAACTCTTCCTTCTCGTTAATGACTATTTGTATACAAAAATGTTTTAGAATAAATAAGAAAAGATTGCAATGTTGAATCCAAATGCACGAAGTAATGTAAATTATAAATGTATATATATATAATATATGTATATAATATTATATAATAATATATAGTATTTGTGAATTATAATTTTGTATTAATTTTTTAAATTATTCGAAAATTATATATTTATGTTCTAATTTCTATTCCCATATTTTCCATTAGTCGGATAAATCTCAAAGCGTAGTAATTAAACTACTAATTACGTGGTATGAAATATCGATTTAAATCCTTATGAATGATTTCGATATGTTAATGCAAGGCATAGATTATTCGCTTTACGTCGATATAAATTGAAATACGCGTGTTTATGACGTTACACGGGATATAGATATATTTTTAAATTTGTTTCGTTTCTTTATTTTTTATTATTTTTTTTTTTAATATTTACCTTTTTTTGACGTCCGAAAAGAGTCATCCTTAGGCACATATTGAATATCGTAGACCAGCGTTGTATTTGGCAAAAGTGTCTTATCCTTATTGATCTTATAAATTGCGTATTTAAAAGCTAGTTCCGAGGGACTATCCTTCTGATCCTCCGTGAAGATAGCACCTGTAACAGGTTCGAAACAACTATGTTATATTGCTTGAATTTTTCATGGAATAAATTTAATTATACAGAAATAAAAAAGGACCAAAATTTATTTTAAGTAACAAATTTAATTAAAATTAATGTATAAAAAAATCAAAAACATTATTGTCAGGATGTCACAGTTGACGTAACATATTGCTTGATTGATATACGTTATATATACTTATATATACGTTAGATATACTTTTGGTAGGTATATGTGGTGCATACATATACTTACATATATACATTCCTATATTACCATCCTACTTTACTTTCAATTAATGATTTTACCGTGGCACAAGAAGTTAGAGAAGTAGTTTTAATTAAATTCGAATAATTACCGTACTTGGTGTCATGCTTATCCTTTAAGAAATTGCACTGCTCAAAGAGTTACTATCTGTCGGAGAAGGAAGAGTTAAACATTTTCAAAGATTATTTTTTCATAAAAAGATTTTTATATTCGATCAATATTTTGTTTTTAATGTTTTTTTCTTTCGCTTTAAGCTTCGCTGTCGACATTATTTATTTGAATAAATAATATTCTTGTTTATTAATGTCATAATTTATTAACGTTTCATTGAAAAACACACTACATTTTCTATCTCGTTGATACATCGGAAAAATGAATTTTTCCGATGATCGTTTATTCGTTTTTATTTCAATGAAAGATAACCAATTCGCAGGTTATTATACTCGTACCTTTTAACCAATTGTAATAGAGTTCATTCGATAAGAGTGATATGAAATAAAATTTTGAACTCGAAGTGAAATTAAATTAATACAACGATAACCGAAATTATTTTATGTTCTTGATTAGTAGTTTGGGTAAGTTTCTTCGGGGAAAAACGAAACTTCATCTTCTTCGGTGGTAAAACTTTCTTAAGAGTTAATTCACCGAAAGAACGAATCAATCTTCCGTTCTTCCATGGTATCGTTCTCCCTTTGAGCAGTAATTAAATGAAATTAATTAATCAAGTTTGTAAGACATCAATTTATTGGTCTTATATTTTTTTATTTCCTTGTTTTTTTGTTTTATTTTGTTTTAAAATTCTTGATATTATAATGATCTTATCATCTTCTTGTTCGAAAGAATAAAGAAGACGATGAAAGAAAAAAGAGAGTTATAGTATCGATTGTATATCTATAACAGATGGATGTTATATTCGATGGAATGACACGCCTGTTAGTGACATTAAACATGCGTACATCTGTCGTATAATTATACAATAAATCGCCTTTACATTGCTACTATGTATATCTAATTATAATAGCCGTATGTGAGCGGCTGTAAATCAGACTGGCTAAGCGTTTCTCAAAACGATGTACATTACTGGTATATATATATATCTGTATATCTTCGTATATAACAAATCCCGTTAATTATCATCTCTTTTAAACCATTAACGAGTGATAAAGAATACATAAATACATATATACGATGAAATAATAATTATATTTTCGGAAAGAAATTGATCAAGATATTTTTCACGATTATTATCAAATGAAAGCTCACAATTGGTACATTGTCGGTATTTTAAACGTTGAATCGAGCGAAAAACGTAGTCGTTAAATCTTTTCCCTAAGGATTGAAGCTTGGGAATCTGTGTTTCCCAGGTTCCCTTTTCTCTTGTCCTTTCTTTTTCATATTCAATGCACGATAGGAGGAATATGCTTCGTCCCACGTATTGGCACTTACCTTACAACTCGCATTAACATTCGAATAGGAATATTCACCTTTCTAGTTTATCGAGATTTCAGCTTAACCTCGGACGCGACTAAAAATATTATTTTATTACTATCATTTATACGGTTTTTTTTTTTAAATATTATAATATTTATATTTGTTAGAATATTTTTATATCGAGCGTTTAGATTTGATATATTTGGTATATTGATGTTAAATGAATTTGTTAAACACGCGTATTGTATTACCTCGTACTCGTATATAAAATTCGTCCTTTCTTACGCAATTTTTGAAATGCTAATCTAAAAAACGAATATATATATATATATATACATATATTATTTTTCTTTGAATAAAAGCTAATTTATAGAATTGTATTACACGAATGGAATTGTAAACGATTGAGAAGAGTACTAGAAGGGAATCGAATTTATTGAGATTCTGAAAACTCGATAAAGATTCCTACGTTGAGAAAGGCTCTACTACTATTCTTCTCGCACGTGACAAAAGAACTTCTTTATATACATACATACATACATATATATGTGGATAGATAGGTGACATACTTCGTTCTATTGTAGAATCAACTCATCCGCAGACAAGTAAATTGAAAAATTCGAGACGTATGTATGAATCCCATGGAAAATTTCCCTAAGCTTTACAAAATTTAATACATTTCTTATAATCTATTTTGAAACTTATTCATCTATCGAATGAGTTATCATATAAGAAAAAATGTCATAAATAATAAATTATAATATTTTTTTTAGCTATCCTTAAAAAATAAAGAAACAAAATAAATTAATTCTACGTGTTTTTCTTTTAATGAGGTGCGAATAAAACTTTAGAAAGAGAATCGAAGAAGGTAGTATTTTTCTTTTTATCCTTTCAAGATCGTTTCAAAGGAGATTTCAAACAAGTCTTTCTCTTCGGAGATATCTGAACTCAAATGGTTATTGAAATCGAGTGTCGTGACTAGATAAAGAAAGATGAAGTCACGAATAGTAGTTGGTGTTGCTCCGTTCAAGTTTAGGTCGTTCCAAAAGACGAAGGTTGGTCCTTAGAGATCGCAGGGCTCCACATCGATTTATCCAAATGCGAATACTTTAGCTACTTTCTTTTTATTTTTTCCTCCCATAATGAAAAATCAATCTTATTTTTGTTAGTTCGCATTTTTAAACGAACATTTCTTACTATATTGTTGATTTTGTTTTGAATAGTAATAATCGAAAAAACATTTATATACAAAAATTGATCTAATCGATTATAGAAAATTATCGATTGTTTCTCTATATTTTGGGAATGCTTTTAATCATCGGTTATCTTCTCCGAAAAGAGAAAGAGGAAAAGGGCTGAAAACATGACGTTACCTCCATCGACCAATTTATTAAGTTTACAAAGAACATTGTCATTGTGATTTACGAAGCTTCATCGTTTCAAGCGTTCGTTGCTTCTGCGGATGGGTAAGCTTCCTATTTTCGCTTGAAAAAGAATTCCTTTTCATCAATTTCGGTCAAAGTGTATTCTATAACTAGAAATATGTCGTATTTCGAAACGTCATCGTGTTGTACGAATGTAGCAAAATTCGTACCTTTGATTTATTCTCAAAATTGAACATTTTGTTTTATATAGTTTTGCTTTTTTTCTTCTCCTTTTTGAAGTTATACTTCTTTTGGCGCGTTGGGGAAAATGTAATGGGGAGTGATTTTGTTTCGAGCGTCTGGAAAAACGACACCATGAAGTTTGTCAGTATTTACGACGCGCGGCAAAAGTTGTCTTCTCTTCTTCTTCCCCATTTTTTCTCAAGCGGGTCACCCATCCAAATACTAATCGTACTCAGCGCTGCTTTACTTAAATGATCGAAGCGAGAACTAATGCTGTAACCGCGCCATGGCTGTTGACGCGTGAAGTAATTCGATATATCTCTCTTATATTTAGTGTGGACTGATATCTATATTTTGATATTTTCTTTTTCTTTTTTTTATGCTTTCTTATATATAATAATAATAATTATATTTTTTTTAAGTTATTTTTTTTCTTTGAAATTTTTTTTTGAAGTTATTTTTGAGGTTATTGAGGTTATATTCGTTTTAGTACGGCAAAGAAGTATAACTTCTTACGTGCGTACGTAAGTACACACACCAGTTCTTTTTCTACGAAATTTCTTTTTCTCTTTCTTCGAATTTAATTAACGAACGAGACAATAATTTCGTAGAAGTAACCGAATAAACAAGCCCACTGACGAGACGTCATTCGCAGTTGCAACGAACTTTGCGAAAGACCCGTTCCGAAATGTACGAGACTTGGTTTTCTTTTCTTTCAACGGAGAAGATTTATGCAAAGTTTATCGATCGTTCGAACACGGTAGTATACTTTGTTCTTCTTCGAATATCCGAATGTTCAATGAGCGCGAACGTTAAATTGGATTTTCCAAATGTATGAAATAAAATATCATTCGTTTAACATTATAACTTGAATCTTTTCTTCATCCGTTTGCATATGTGCTGCTATTTTGTATTATATTTTCAAGATTAATTAATAACGATGACAATAATATCTACCTTTTTGTTCGCGGTTAAATCTACGTTAAATATAGGAAGTGATGAGAATCTAATTAATCACTGGTAGGATGCAATTTCGGTATCTTTCCGCGATACAGAATAAATCACGTCAGCAGCTGTTATCAAAGTTTCAACCCTTGGAATTTCACCGACGTTTTAGACGTAATTGGTAAAGTAACTATCTATTGTATCTTGAGAGAAGCTCTTTGACTCTCTCTCTCTCTCTCTCTCTATTTCCTCTCTCTCTCCCTCTATGAAACATCCCCAAGCTTCCCCCACTCCATGTCTTATAAGATGTACGCACCAGAATCAAGAAGATCGAAGGAAGCAAATAGACTATTGTTTCAGCTTGATCCATCTCGATCGTATCGTTTGTACACATACCATTCTTGATATTGCATGAGCCGATCTGCAAATATTTTCTCTACCAACTGGCCAAGAGAGAATGTGATATCGATGAATAGAATAATATTACCAATCCAAGAGTTTAATATTATAGAAGGTTTGCTTTGCGAAATAATATTTATTTTTAGATAATTTGACAATGTTACTTGTTGTTATTTTTTCTTCTTTTTTTTTTGTTTTAAAATAGTAATAATATATCAGATCAGAAATCGACGATACGATGATAATGTTTAAAGGATGAAAGTCGTGTAAAAAGTATGAAACGAATGCACCATTTGCAAGAAAGTATTTCTAACGGAGCCTATTTGCTTGTCGAAGGAGAAAATTTCGTTTATTTATTTCTTTGAGGTTGATTCATGCGATTGACGTTAAAGCTTGAATATATGTATAATAAATTTTTATGAAAAGGAAGGAAAGCATCGACAATTTTACATTAACGATTTTCACTCTCGCACGTTTCATGCTGTTAAGCCTGCTTTACGTTATACGTGGCTTTTCATCGGTATAATATTCTATCATATGAATAACCTCGTTGGATGAAACGAATTAAAATAGAGGAAACATGGATATATAGATAAAATAAAATAAAATCTACATTTATATAGCTTCTAATGCGTATTGAACGTTCAGCGTAACGGTTGCGACAATTTTTCTGGTATTTCCGATTAAAAAATTCCGTTCAAAAATTTGTAAAATAAATGCTATTCGTAATCCGTAAAAAAATATATATATATACATATAGCAAATGTTTTCGCTGATTAAATTTTTTTATAGAAATATCGAACGGTAAGATAATATCATATAAATCATGGATAAATAACAAAGGAAATCCGTCTTTGACGATTTTATTTGGTATCGTTGTGCATTCTGATCCTTTTCAAAAATATTCGAACTGATATATCGAATAATATCGATGCTTTATATTAAAAATTTCTTCATGTAAAAAGAGTTATATCGGATTAAAAGACGACAGAAAAGATATATAATATTTTAACAAGTTAATAAATCAAAGTCAGATAAGAGAAAAGAGTCAAAAATACACAAAAGAAACGTATTACATTTACGCAATGATATTAGCAAACGAGAAAATATGTTAGTTGTCAAGAATGAGGATGAAAGCATTCATGGAAATAATAGGACGGTAAGTCTCGCGTACTCGGGTGAGGACTTGAATTATCGTAGTTCGAAGGACATTTCATCCCCCGAGGGAAATACGACCGACCGGATGCAACCGGAACCGATAATGTTCGGACGTTGGGCAAATGCCTGACCAGATACATTGTGCAACTAACGTTCACCTCCCTTTTCCCTCCTATATCTCTTCCCCTTTCAGCATATCACCATGTGCGGCTCGTTCTACCATCTCGTTCGTTAAGCTCAAAGCTTTGTCGGTCTACACCCTAAGTTATCTTCCTAAAGATTAACGACTAATTACAGTAAAATAACAATCCTGATCAATCCGTAGAAGCTTTCGATCGAATGGCATGATGACGCATTATTCGGTTTATTTGATGTAAGGGGGGATATGTTGATAAAATCTTGCAAAAGCACTTTCGAATTAAGCAGACTGATTACGTTACAACGATGATCCTGATCAATCAATTAAAACGTTTTATCAATTGAAAGTTTGGAGATATTATATTTATTTATAATAATTATATAAGATCATAATATTATTAATCCATAGAAGCTATCGATTGAATGACGTGTTAATATATATTATTATTTATTTGATATTAAGCAAGTGTAAATGGTACTTTGTAAAGAACATTGAATTAAATAAAGGAAAATATAAATGATAAGTATTACACTGCTATGTGGTCACGACAACGATGAGCATAAGCGAGGAAAACGAGCACGAAAGTGACGATAAGAAGTTTCCTAGGTGCCTCCGAAACTCGTTATTCCGTTTTCTTAATTACAAACAGCGTAATTACGATTCTCTCTCTTTACGATTATCGCACCGTTTCAACGATATCTACCTTACTTACTTCTTCGTTATGCTATTGCTACCTCGCGCTAATTATCCGTTATTCCAACGTGTTTTATTAACATCTTCATCGAGATAAATCTTCTACTTCTTCTCCTTTTTTCTTCTTCTTCTTCTTTTGTCGGTTTACTTTTTCAAAGAGGAAGATTATACTCTTCTACTTGTTCTTTTAGTTTAATTATTTTTTACTTATTCATTATCGGCCCTTTATCGATGGATACATTTAATTCTATAGAAAAAGTTATTTTAATTGGAAAAAAAATTTCAATCGACTTTAATATATATTTTAATCAAAAGAAAATACGTTGATTGATATAAAATAAATAGATTTATTATATATATAGATTAAAAAAATAAAATGTGGAACCTTACATTTACCGCGAGAAATCGATCTCCAGTATGACGTTCACTTTATAACGACTTGACTTTGACTGCCGTGCTGAACAAAACATTGAGGAAAGAAAAATAGTGAGGGTTCATTGCTTCATCATTTCATCGACCTTAACGTTCGGTCGATGTCAATAAACACGACAACGTTCTCAAGGGACTTATCAAAGCATACTGAAAATGAAATTAAACGTTGTTTCGTATTATTTTCATTATTTCTTTCTTATCATCCATACGAATAAATCTTCTTTTGAATTAGTTACGTTGATGATATTGGTTACGAAGGAAAATTACAAAAATATTGGTATGTTTGCATAATAAATGTTCCTTTTTTTTTTGTCAGAATACTTTTGTACTATTACGAGTTCTCCTCCTCACTTTACACGCTTGCATTCGTTTAACGATTTTATAAAATCCCATTGTACATACATATTCTTTTTCACGTGTTCTCGAACAATTATAAAGTATCTAGCTCAAGTGGAAATACAAAGTAGAGTTATAGATGGGTGAAAGGTGAAAAGTGAAATAAAATTTTTCTACAAAAGTTTCATCGTTAATATACAGGAGAAACTCTGGGGTTTTTCACTGGACCCTTGTTCACGTGGTTGGAATATTTGTGTTAAAAAAGTTGAAACTCGAGGAAGAGAGAGCTTTTCTCGTTTGTTGAAAATTTTCAGGAATCCGTTAGAAGTTTTCTATGGAAAAGAATTGTAGATCTCCACTTTCCAACTGTATTAGATTAGAAGACTTTTCTTCGACGTAAGTAGATTATCTACTGAAGAACGATATAATCCTTCGTGATGAATCTCGAGGACTTTTGAGATTACTTCGTTTTTTTCTCCTTTCTCTCTTTTTTTTTCTTTTTTCTTTTTTCTTTTTTTTGTTACAACTAAGTTCGAAAAAATTTTGGAAATCACTGGACAGCTAATGCTTACTTGTTAACGTTCGTTCATTTGAATTGAAAACGATGATAAATATTATTCTAATGTAGTATCATTTGAATATTTATAATCTGAAAGATTCCAACCTTACAGCGTTGTAATAAAACGTTGTATAAAAGGAGAGAGAGAGAGAGAGAGAGAGAAAAGAATACGTTTCAATAGAGATAAAAAAGTAATTGATAACATTTTTTTTATTCTTTTTATTAAGGAAAAGCAAGCTTACTTTTGAATATTCATCGTCAGTTCAATCGAGGTTTTTTATGTAAATGCGAATTCACGAAAAAAATTTCCTATTGCAGTTATGTTCTAGGATCTTTTAAAATTCCGATATCTGTGCGTATTCGTATTCGAACGCAAAGTAATGTACAGTAGATGCACTCAGCTAATGTTGAATGGTGTAATAGCTATCAGTATACTGACTGGCAGTGAACATGAAAGAGTATCTATCTACCTATAGGGGCATAGTAGACAACGAATAACTGCCAAGTTTCAGGATGTTTTTCTCTTTTGATTACATTGCTTATCATATGGCTCAAGAGTTAATATCTTTAACTTTTAAAAGTATGTAATACGTTCGTGAATCGAAATAATAATTAAAAAAAAAAAGTAATAGTAATATGCATTATTCTCACAGCTTTCGCCAAGAAATAATTTGATTTACAATTATGTTATATTCACACATTCTTCCACACTTGGAATGCGTTTAATGACTATGAAAAAATGAACAGAAATAGATATAAAATTACGAAATATTTAATATAAAACAGAAATAAATATCAAAACGTATTTTTGGACATAATTATTTATAAAACAAAATTTTATAAACACGTGGAAGTTTTAAACTCCACGAATGATTTTGTTCTAAGCGCAAAGTCGAGAAACAAAGTTTCGTAAACTCCGATATCTTCTTATTCTGGAAATATACTCGTATATGGATTTCGCGCGCAATCAGCGTAAACTCTGCTCGAAAGCTCACAGTTCTCACAGTTTCCTAGCAGTCTGTCGACTAACATAAGTAAGATACCAAAGTTTATCGTTGAGTCGCGAACGCCACGAAATCGCGAGCGGGAGTTTTCGAATCGAAACTTTTCTGTGAAATCTTTCGAAACGATAAGACCAAGACCCAAAACCATTTTCTTTCTCTTTCTATTTCTCTCTTTCTTTCTCTCTCTCTGTCTTTTTCTACCTTACATCTTTTCTATTCCTCTCGATATAATTACTTCTTTCTATCCCATCGAAAGATTAATCTCGAATGGAGTAGGTACCTATAGATACCAACCGGCTGGCTGAGCATCGTTGGAAAAAGTTTTTCGAGTAGGCGAGCAGAGTCCGATCGTCTTGAGACTAGATTCATTATCCCGAAGTATTTCGCACCTTGTTTTTTTGCCTTATCTAGATTACTTACTACTTTCAAAGTTTTTGATTTTTTTTATGTTCTTATTCTTTTATTCCTTCCTTCTTTTTCTTCCGAGAAAAAAGTACGAAGAAACCGTACGAAGAAACTAATTCTTTGATTGCTTTCAGACCAAAGGAGGAAAATCGTTCCTTTTCTTCTCGTGAACTCTACTAGTCTCTCTCTCAAACTTGCAAGAACGAGCTGACTCGACTACGACGACGACGACGACGACGACGACGACGACGACAAGGAGGCTCGATTTTAGTTAAAAGTCATTTAAAATACGTTACAGAAGAATACCGTTTGAAAAATACTTTCACTAATGTTAAACGTTACAAAAAGAAACTCGACTTTCTTTGGGAACTTGTTCGATCTTTGTTATCTTTGTTAAATCATTCATCATATTTACAATATATATATTTACATATGTAGATTATTTAAAGAAACGGTGCCAAAAGTATATATTCGTGACGTCACTTGACAATCGTAAAAGACAGCAAGCAAAAGATATCTCGTACGCGTAACGAACCGTTTTTCATTCTTTATACCGTCTTTAACGCGCGCTACTTTCCGCGCCATTTCTTGGCAACTATGGTTGCCTGTCTGGCTGGCAAGCTTTCGTCTTTAAGATGCAACCCTACTTTGCTTTTCGCCTAGTGGCTCTCTTTTTACTCTCTCTCTCTCTCACTCTCTTTTTCTTTCTCTCTCTCTTTCTCTTGCTCTCTCTCTTTCTCTTTCTCTCTCTATCTACGACTTTTGTTGTCGAGTATTATTTCCGTTTCTCTCGATATTCATCTTCCTTATATTCTTTTCTATCTGGAACAATCTGAACGATTCTCTTTAAATCTTACCATTCGTTCGTAAATATTCTTCATTTTAAGTTACGACCACGATACTATTCAACCCCGTTATAGATACGTACGCACACACACACGCACGCGTGCACGCACGCAAGCGCCGAATCCATTCCGATCGATGTAGTACGCCTCGTCGACTTATCACAACCATAATTTCTTATCTACACGCGAAATATCGAACAATAATGAAAACGATTTATCTACGAATCGATCGTAACATTTTCTCTTAACATATTTTTCAATTTATATATCTTGAAAATCAATCTTATTTATAGATAGATTCATCCTACGATTATTATTATTATTATTATTATTATTATTATTATTATTATTATCATCATCATCATTATTATCAT
Source organism: Polistes fuscatus (assembly GCF_010416935.1). Taxonomy (NCBI): domain Eukaryota; kingdom Metazoa; phylum Arthropoda; class Insecta; order Hymenoptera; family Vespidae; genus Polistes; species Polistes fuscatus. The sequence goes on along the minus strand of NW_025113107.1, from coordinate 11,073,123 downwards.
CATCATCATCATCATCATCATCATCATTTTCAATTTCTCGTTTCTGTTTGTAAAAAATTGAAAAAATTATTCCATAGCATAGTTTTTCTTCGTATTGAAAAGAAATTTTCTTTCGGATCTCTCGAGTTTCTTCATTTCGTGTATGAAGAAAAAGAAAAAGTAAAGGGGACTAACAATAATAGAAGAATAGTACGAGTACCATTAAAAGTGAGGAGAATAAAGGAAAGGAAAAATCTTGCAACTTGTAACATCGGTGCAGTAAGGGAAAACGTCGCACGGGGCATCGAAGTCGAGGGAAGACGCAACTTTGGCACGTTCTTCGTACCCGACAGCTCGTTACACCTTTCAAACCTACAACTAGATATAAAAATGAATACTAAGAATGAAAAAAGAAAATAAAATAAAATAGAAAGAGCAAGAAAAAGAGAGAGAGAGAGAGAGAGGCGGACGTTTGCCAGACAGATAGACAGACAGACAGAGAAATATAAGAATAAAGAAAAAGACAGATAGACAGACAGACAGACAGAGAAAAAGAGAAAAAAAGGAAAGGAGAGGATAAGAGAAATCCAAGGCTTAGGATAATCGTAAAAATGGTGGTCGCCTTTCGTGACGTTTCTTTTCTCTTACCATTGTCCGTACGTTCTTTATATCCCATCTCTGCCTACGTTATTCTACAGTCTAATCTCTTTCCTTTCCTCTGCTTTGTATCTTCGTTTCATCTTGCACTAAAACAACCTTTCGTATCTCTTTGATCGTTATAATTTCGGTCGGAGGATATACTATGTACATTACGCGAACGAATCCCGTCGAAGAAATTGTCCACCTTCGCAGATATAGATATATCTTAATAGAAAAAATTTGTTTAGACCGTTGTCGAGTTCATCTTACAATTCATTATTCCAAAGAAAAAATTTTTAAGTAGACACGTGTAGATAGAGATAAATTTGGTATACAATTAACCGAGAAATATTGAAAAGAATGAATTTTCCTTTTCTCGATTTTGAAAAAGATAAATTTATCTTTGTTTCGCTTTTAAAGTTTCTATGCAAAATGTAGGATGAATGAATTTGGAAACACGAGTGCTCACTTTTCTTCTCTCTCTCTCTCTCTCTCTATCTCTCTCTTTCTCTTTCTCACTTTTGGTGAAGTCCGTTTGTGGTCGGAAACGGAAAAGGAGCAGGAAACTCTCTGGAGGATCTCCTAATGCTTTCGTAAATGTTCTCTACGTGAGCCGAATGTTAGTTATGCCAGTTCAGCAAATACGATTCGTTGGTCGTTACGTCCGTGCATGGACATCGTCCGTCAAAGAACCGTGTCAAGCGTTAGGGATACGAGATATACGAACAACCGGAAAATAGACATTTCTCGGTTGATGGATTACTTTCCTTTTACTTTTATTTTAATCTATTTTAATGTTATTTTTATCCTTCGTCGTCGAAATATTATTCATCGAATTTTATCGATATTCGTAATAATTTCAACATATCGAAAACGGATTTACGTATCGTTGATTTTGATAAACAAAAAAAAGGAAACACACATATATACACACACACACACACACACAAAATGTCTTTTCTATCTCGAATAAAATTTATTTTATATATAAAATAAAAGAAAAATTCAAATGAACGTGTACGATACGCCCGCAGAATTCGTTTATGGGGATCGTATTATCAAATTATGTCTATCAATACACGTATCTCTCGATCCGAATAGAAGAATGTTATCGATGATTGGATGAGCAGAAACATACTCGTGTCGTTTTTATGCGGTTAATTAAACACATCGATAAGAAACTCTATGCTCGTTTTATCCTGATTTTGATGTCCTTTTTTCTTTTCCCGTTTGTTACCTACAAATCGATTTACATTTGTCCAATTAACAAACTTCTACGTAAAGTTTCATTATTTGGTTAGATTTTCTCTTCTCGATGATAATCGATAAAGATGTTATGTGTGTCATTAACTCGGGTATGAAATTCATACTACGATCTACTGGATAATATTTCGATTAATATCTATTGTTGACTAACGAGTAGAGATACATATGACCGTTATATACATGTACACTATTGACCGAAAGTTTCGGGTACACCTGCTGCACTTGCATTAGATACTTATGTGCTATGCAAATTATAAGTTCCATTTGATCTAAGGTCAAGAGAAAATTGGTGGTATCTTCTAAAAAATAGTTGGAATAAGTTGCAAATGGAAAAATTGTAAAAATTATTTGTACGAATGTCAACATTATGTGAAATATAAAATACAGGAAAAGTGTGGTTGCGTTGATGAACGGGATGTTTAGATACATTTAATAATACTTTACTAAATTTTTTTACTATAGTAAGTAATCCTAATTAATTACCTATTTATATAAAACAAGAATTTATATATATTATATACATGTTGGAGTTAATTTGTGAAATTTGTTAATTCGCGAAATAATTAGCTATAACATGAAATAAACAATTACATAAATACATAGTAACAAAACACGCAAATGTATACGCGAAATAAATTTAATACTTTTTTAAATATCACTTTTATATAATATTTCTCGAAGTTAGAAAAAGATGAACAATGAATATGAAAACAACTATGCAATGCATTGCACGAACACCGAATCACCTTTTCAACGAACACGAAGGTTAATGTGTTTACAAGTTCGGCGATGAGATTCTTAATAGAATAAAAATGAAAAAACAGTCGAATGTAAATATCGGTCGAGGAATGAAATATGTATATATACGTATAAATAAGATATTAAATAATCGATAAACACAATTCTTTTGTTAAATTTAACCTCTAGTTACCTCTTCCTCTCAGTTATTCTTCTTGGCTTCTAATAAGACGTGTTCCTGTATTAGTTATTAAACATTTTTCTAACTCAGTTTTCTTTTCATTTACATTAGATACGACATTTTATATCCTTTTTTTTTAACGATATTCTAATGAATAATATTTTAATAATTAATTACTTCAGGTGTATATTGTCTTATATTATTATGTCACTTTCCAGCAGCAAACTAACTTGTGTATGGAGAACTAGTTAGTTTAGTAATGACATCTAGTGGCTAAAAAAGGAACCAATTTCGGTGCGTAGTATAATAAATTATTAACGTGTAAGCACGAAGCGTTCGTGTAAGATTCATTAAAATAAAATAAAAAGACAAATAAATATGTTTTAATATTACTGTGGAAGTGATAATATTATATATGTGTAAAAAAATAAAAGTAGAGCTTATTGTGTTGTGAATAATTATCGTAGTTAATCACATTAAAATTTAGATATTAATTTTTCATTTTGCAATTCCAAAGCCTGGTAGCAGTTTTGTTTTTTGTCGAAAATATATTTGGAAAATTAAAAAAGATCGATAGACTAAAAGCCTGACAACATGTTCTAAAAAGAAGTCTAAATCCGAATATGAGAGTGTCTTCGGTGCATTTGGAAAGAAGTAATTTTTGATTACCAGGTAAGTTGAAAATGTTTAACCTAAAAGATACATGTTGATGCAAACAATTCAATGAATTGCAAATTTGATTAATTTTTAATATTTTGTGTAGATATTATATCAAAAAAGATGATTTTTTAAGCACAGTATTGTAAAACTCACAACATCACTGATATATTTTCGTTACCATTTCTGCATTTTATTAAAAGACCAGCTTGGAGAATTTTTTCAACATTAATATTGGGTTGGCAACTAAGTGAGTGCGGATTTGTTGGTTGGCAACTAAAAGTGAGTATGGTTACTTTAATAAAAATCTACAGGTTCCTGGAAGATCTCTCTTTCTCTCTTTTTCTTTTTATCTATCTATCTATATATCTCTCTATTTCTTTGTATAAATAAGTACTTACATAAATATATATAACTCCTCTAAAAAAAAAAATTGCGGCTCATAGAAACAACACTCTGCCTCGGAATAAGTAAGAAAAAAAAATGGAACGAACATATTAGCAGAATGGACAACAGAAGAATCGTCAGAATTGCACGGGATAAGTCACCGATTGGCCGCAGAAGTATGGGGCGCCCACAAAAAAGATGGTGCGACAATTTAACAGTGCAATAGGCAGAAAAACGTCGTTACGAAACAGGCAACTTGCCTAAACTAAAGAATGAAGAAGAAGAAGAAGAATAAATATATGTATATATGAAGAGATTATTAAAATAAATTTAATATATTATGATATATTGGGTTAGCGACTAAGTGATTCCCCGAGACCTATGTTTTCAATAGGTTTTTGTTAAAAGTAACCATGCTCACTTAGTTGCCAACCAAAAAATCCGCGATCACTTAGTTGCCAACCCAATAGAAATTTTTTTAGTTGCATTCAAAAGCATATGAAAAGAATGTTATTATGTAGTAAAACTAGTAGTTTTAAGAAATAGCGAGGTTAAATATGAATTCACAAGAGGCGACTAGTTAAAATATGAGATTGAAGTTTCATCCCAAATATAAGACCATTTGAGAACATAATATCTAGTAATCTCAAAATATTTCATAAAAGAGTAGGTGTATTCAAACTTTTGGTCGGTAATTTATTTCTCTTCCTTTCTGTTATGTTATCTCCGTTTAGCTTAATGTGCATGTTGCAGTCAAGTAGTATCAAAGTGAGAATTGTAAAGAATCAACGTCTAAAAGATAAACACAGCAGTTTTAATATGTTTTTTCTTATATAGACATAAATACTTTCTTTTTTGATTAAGCAACGTATTATTATATTTTCTATTAATAAAAATATACACAAAGAACAGATTGTACTCACTGAGCAGGAATGATTCTACATGTAAAAATTAGTTGATAAGAAATAGAAATATATTTTTCCTTTGAGATCTTGTTTTCGTTTAAAAATTTATTGGAGTAGAAGTGCATTGAAATATTTCTTCAATTATTTATCAATTATAAAATATTATTTTCAAGGCACACGATCGATACTTCATTTTTAATATTGAAAATATACTTCCTTTATAATTAATCTTAACACCACTAGACAAGAACAATTGTTATGGCCGTTTAATAATAAATGATAGCATATATTGTATAATATTTTACTTAATCAAATTTGTCTAATCTTTGCTTTGTGGAGTTAATCGATTTCGCAAATGGGTTGGGTCATATCAGTTACATTTGTTTTATAGTAATATAGAAATAGGATAATTTGTGTTAGAGGAAATGTGAATTTCTTACTGGTGTGAAATTGACTGGTATGCTGTTATTGACTGCTGGTATACATCATCTGGTACAGTACATAGGGTCAGACACGAACGAAGCCTGTGAAGCCTTATATTGGCACGATTAGTTAAGTCGACGTCCACCTATATAAAGCGTTATACACAGGACCATATTCTGCAAACGAGAAACTTTCCTATAGACTGAAATAATATTTTATAAAGATTAGATTTATTTATATTCATACAAATGGATTAAATATAATCGTAAATATAAAAATCTCTGAACGACGATTCTGATATCAAATAACGACGATATACGTGTATACGTATCACATTCATAAATAATACATAAATCAGATTGATGATAACGAGTAACGAAATGTCAAGAATTTATGTATAATACTTTGGATTTAATATAGGAATTTGTGATAAATTGAATGTTATTAACAAATAGATATAAAAATATGGAGCATCTATATGTATTATATGTTTCGTATCACGATAAGCTGATCAGAGTATCGATCAGAGTGCCTATTCTTTATTCCGAAGCTACGTTTGATCAACCACGACTGTGAGGTTTTCATTGTCCGATGTCAAAGGTTTCTTAGTATATATTCCAAAAGAAACGTGCAATTGTGCCAATGAACAAAATGGGAAAGAAGACTCGAAGGAAGAAATTGAACTATAGTATATAATAAATTTGACAAATACTTTGAAGAATTCTTCTTATTTATTATCAATTTTTTTTCTCTTTATTGTTTATTTTTTTTTCTTCAAAAATGAAGACATGACTGTGAAGATAGGTGGGTTAGAATTTCACAGAAGACAGATAGTACACTTGGAATAATGCATGAGGCGGAATCGAGCGTAGTCAACGTCTACGTTACGTGTTCGAAAAGAATGTGCATCTTACTTACTTTATGGAGGTCGATCGAGTGTTGGGATTCGCATCGACCGGAAACACAGCTCTTATTCTTGTCGTTTATTTTTTGTAAAGAATAGTACAACGAGACTATCTAGTTTCTCAACGATTTTTAAACGATATACTATAAATAAAAATTTTCAAACAAAGTGAAAAGATTTAACGAAAGAGATAGAGAATTCATTTGTATCTTAATTAAAAATTTAATGTCGTCCCACAATATTACTTTTTTTCTTTTTAGTAAGTTTCGTATGCACGATATTTTTTTTATTTCATTTTATTTTACCGTAAATAATGTATAGTATCAAAAAAGTAAAGGTAGCAGAATTGATTTTATATATTATTCGGTAAAATAATATAATATAAAAAGATAAAATATTGTTCGTGCAAAACTCGTTGAGATAAAGTAAGAAATTTTGTAAAAGATTTAAATTTTAGAACGATATTTGGTAAATTATGATCGTTATAAATATCGAGGAAGTATTTTATTGACAATTAGAAATACCTTCAATCTAAAAACAATTATTTGCATACATCGATTTACTTAAAAGCTACCAACCAACTCTCGGTCGATCGTGTCGAGTGGAAACCTGGAACATCCTAAGAGTGCACTTCAGTTCCGCAGATTTCAGCAGAAGAGTCCGAGCGTGTAAGCCTTGGGTGATATTGTACTAGGTAGGAAGCAGGTAGAGAGACAGGTAGAAAGAGAGAGAGAGAGAGAAAGAGGGAGGAAAGGGGAAATTTCGCAAGGTCGAACTCTCGTCTTCCATGTCTCTTCATGTCAAGTTTAAACTCGTGGAAATGGTCGTCGTATTTGGTAGACAAGCACCCGTCAGTTGCGAAAATTACTCCTTGCGAGCTCTCGTATGCTTCACGAGCAGTAAAATGAGGAAAAAAGTACACTTTTGAAAACAACATGGACACGATCGATGATAAATGCAATTCGAATATTTCATTTTTTAACGTAATCATTTTTTTTTATATAGGTATATTTGTACGATTCTTTTTTTTTTATTGCTGTTTCAACGGTGCTTCAAAAATAATTAAATTATATTTTCAAAAATAATTAAATTATATTTTCAAAAACAATGGAAAGAATAATGTGATTTGCGTTACGATTAATAAAATAATTTATTGAACAAATGATGAAAAGTTTCAATCATTTTTATGGCTTAAGGTAGAAGTAATTTTGAAAGTGAAATATTTATACAGGATGGATCAAAGTATGTAAACGAGCTTAAAAATTAATTTTAATATTTTTAAACTATAAGCATAGGGACAGTTTATAACGTTTGAAAAGAAATTTGGAAAGATTTTAATCGATTTTTAAAATCACTGTACGAGCTTGGGTTGAAAACTTTTGAGCCTTTAATGAAAAAGAATTTTTATATTTTTTTCTTGAATAAAAGTGAATTTGATTAAAATAATTTGTTTCAGGGATAAGTTGAAAACTTTTCAACTCACCCACGTAGTAGAATGTATTTGTGGTTAAAAGAGATACGTAAATAATTATGCTAGCTAGCATCGAAAAATATAAACATAATTTGTCTGCACTTAATTATGCAAAACAGTAGAGATGAGTAAAATTTCTTCTTCCTAGGTAAATATATTAATCAAAAGAGAAACAGTTTTGATTCTGCGCAATGTCAGCGACTTTATTCGCTTCATGATCATTGAAATTACGGAGTGGAAATTATACATAGTTATAGAGAAAGAGATTTGTATAAAAGCAAACGTAGCATTACCCGTTAGAATGTTTGCGAGAAAAGCTGTAAAGTCAAAAAGAAGAATTCTCCGAAAATGTTCAACGCACAGAAGCCACATTCTTCTTCATTCAAGTATTCTCGCCTTTCTAGTCTTCTTTACGTTCCTTCATCTTCTACTTTAGCTTTCTGCTTTATTCTAGCAACGTATACCTTTATATTCAATCCCATGAATTCCATCTTTCTTGCGTGGTTTTCGTGCACGTTACTATTTGTATTTGTCTTTTCTTCTTTAAAAAAGAAACGAAGGAAGGTAGGAAGGAAGGAAGGAACGAACGAACAAACCAACGAACGAAATAAGCGAGCAAGGAGGCAAGCAAAGAAGGAAGCAGGCAAGGAAGGAAAGAAGTAAAGAAGGATGGAAAGAAACGAAAGGAAGGATATAATGTGTCAGATAAACAAACAGAAAGGATGGTGTAATATTGTAAGGTTAGTTGCAATATGAATCGGTTTTTTTCTAGAATGGATAGTTGCTCAATTTCGAGCTATATTATCTTATCCGTATAAATTCTTTCATGTTGAAGAATGTTATATCCAAAGTGGCATTTGCAAGACTCGTTTTATACCTATATGCAGATATATGTAAACACCCATATACATAGGAAAATTCTTTGATATTCATTAGTCCTAATAAGAAAGTTCTATATTTTTTTAATGACACATAAAAGCGTATATGTTCATATAAATCTTTAATTGAAGTACTACCATTGAAGAAATGATTCAGAGGTAATTTATAGAGATGTACGATTTTTATCTGTACCATTGCTAGCTATAAGAGGATAACAAATCCAGTAACTGTGATACTGGCTACTCAATCTCACAACTTTTTGAACTTTTCCTCTCGCGAAAGATAATGTTGACCGCTAGGAGATCGCATAGGAGGATCGCCGAGTCGTGAGTCGAGAACGGAATCACGGGAAAAATTCCACGTAGTCGGTATCAGTCATGATCCATGTTGAATAATGCATGCTGCTTTGAAGCGATAGATGGAGAGGGTAAGAAGAGATGTGGGTAGGGGCTCGAGAGAAAGAGGATACTTCGAATAGAGAAGGAAAGAGAAGCGAGTTGGCATAACGCACGTTGTGGATTTCCTTCCTGGTTGGTTTCTTCGCAAAATTCGGTGCTATTCGTTCCTTTTCTACGCGAAAATAATGCATCAGACGCGAATAGAAACATAGTCGATATCGCTAACAAAGATTTTCAACGTAAAAGATATAATGTGAAACTCGGTCACTTGATATTTACCATTCTCTTTCATTTTATATTGTTTTGTAATATATATATATAAATTTTCATATATTGTTGTTTTTTTTTTCTTTTTTTTTTTTTTTTATTATGTAGAAACTCTATATATATTTCCTATTCGTGCATAGTATAAAAATTCGTATACCATCTTCTTGATTGAAATATTTCGAGCTTAACCATAGAAAGAAAGAATTTGTTTTTCGATCAAAACTTTTCAATCCATAAACGAACGTATACTACGAATCATAGAAATTTCGCGTGATCTAATTTTCTTATTTTATTATTTTTTTTTGAAATTTATCGATTGCTCAACGTCGAGCGACGAATAATAGTCGAATGTTAATACAGCGTAAGAGCTTTTATACTTGGGGTTCTCGCAAATCGTAGTCAGCAGTGATAATGGAAAGCAGCTGCGTTCGTAGTGTTTCTCGAGATAGACACCTTTCAATTTCTCGAAAAGCAGCACGGAATCGGGTCGTGGCTTGGATCCAAGAGTCGGACAGACTCGACGGTTCGATAGCAAACCGACTGGTGACTAGTTTCTCTTGCGTGTTCAAAACGCATCTCTCGTCTAGTTCGTTTCACAAAATTTTCCGATAACTCGTTCGATTTCGAGAACCTTTCGAGGAAGGCCGGCCGACTATAAACGGCATCATTTGAAATTTACCAAGCTCTTCTTCGCGTTTTCTTCAAGGGTTTTTTTTTCAACGAGATAGAAAGAAAGGAATGGAGGGGGGGGATGAGAAGATAGAAACGAAAGTTTTTTTCTATTCTTTTTCTATTTCTTTCTTTCTTCGATGATATATCCACATATGCTATATGATGAGGATGTAACAAGAAAATTGAAATGGGTTATATATGTTGGATCGTGAAAATATAAGAGAAAAGAGGATAAAGAATTTTGCGGCGATTTACGGAAATTGCCGAGTCGGAAAGAGAATTGTCGTACATACCCATTGTAATTCCATAGAAGAAGGGAAAAAAAGAAATGTGGACAAAAATAAAATGGTATTTAGTTTATTTGTATCCTAGATTCCGCAAACATTCTTTTCTTTATCCTACTTATTTATTCGAATTATATTTTATTTATTCATCGGATATGGTTAATCTTATTATCCATAGGAATCATAAATACTATTAAAATACGAATTTTTTTGATACAAAATTATACTTACTTCGTTTTCTCTGTAGAATAAAATAAAATAGATGGACGAAAGGAAACTTCTCGTATCAGCGTGATATTGATTAGTACGTTATTATTAACTTTTAATGTATTTGTACACGTACACGTACAATACACGAAGATTAAATTATATTGTAATTAATTTTTCTTAGCACAAGTTGGATTGATTTTAAATGGCATGTTGTTTTTATTACCAGTAAAGGAGTATGGATAAATTGTGTTAATAAATGAGGAGCGTCGATTGCAGGCTCGTGTTTAATTAAATAGAAATGTAATTTGTATATAAATTAAAGAAAGTATGCATTTCTTTGAAAGAGTTCCATTCAGAAGAGAATCGAAGGTTAATTTGAAAGTGGGCAGTATTATAATACTGCCCACTTCGTATACGTCAGTGGTAGTTTGCCATTTTGTTCGTCCAACCAATTAGCTACGTGATCCGCATTCCCTTTCAGAGCGGAAGATGGCACGCGGCATCACGACTAAACGTTTCAACGCTTTTCAGGTGTCCCAGGTGTTCGATAACGATTCGACTAGACTGCTGCTAAACAATAGTAGGGGGAATGACGACGACGAAGACTAGCAATGTAACCTATCAACTTGTCACGAATACGCACGCGATAGTCACGAACCAGAGCTTAATTGTGTTTGCTAAACGCACGGTCTAATCATCCGGGTGTATAATTATTCAGACTATTTGCTCGTTCAATACCGCTTCTCGATGTAAATTGTAGTTCGAAATGTCATCCCTCTTGTTCCGTGTCACGTTTAATCGAACAATCATTTCGAGAAAGATACGATGGATTAGAAAAAGATTTTTATACGTTTATATTAGATATTATTAAATTCAATATATATTTATTTATTTAGATAAAAAAAAGGTATTTAGAAATTTTCCAATATACTTGCACGAATATAAATGAAATGGAAAACAAGGTTGTTTTTTGAATTATTGAAACTTTCTTTGAAAATACTATGAATGAATGTAAAATTGTATGAAAATGTTTAACCTGATATTTCGTGAATTCAATAAAGAGGAAAATAAACGTTGAATAGGTAACGTTATTAAATGTTAATTAATGCAATCATTCGTTGATTTATTATTAACGATACTGAAAGAGATTTCATAAAAGATCCTCTCTATTCTCCTACCGATTACACTCGCAAAAATCTTTGCTAAACGTATAGGTACTGAATTATACACTTTAACAATAAGAGCGTTAAATGTCTTGAATACTTGATAAGTTTCCTCTCTAACAAGTTTCTACTCATTGTCAGGTAACTTCGAACTTGCCTCCGGTAGTACAAATTTTAGGCGAATACGCGTATACCAATGTACGCGTACTCCCTTGATATTTCAACGTAACGACTAACGAGAATATAGATACACGATCGGTCGTGTTAACGCTTAATGTCCTCCTGTTATTCCTAAAACTAAATCGAATGGGTCTACTGACACCGGACTATACTTTGTGAAAACTTAACGACGATCTATCGGGAACAAAATGGGAATTTCTAAACGAATTTCTCTACGAATCGATCCGACCTCAACATCGTATAGAAAATTAATTAATGCTAAAACCTACAAAGAGTACTTTAGGAACTTATCTTCTTACATTTTAAACTATAGAAGCTATTACGAATGAGATAATGTATTCGTAATGAAAGAGAAGAATGTATATGGAAAAGAGAGCCACTAAATAGGATTAGTATGAAAAGTTCACATTGATCCGGTCGTTTGGTTTGGTGAAAATACGTCGGTTCTAGAAAAAACTTAAACAATTAGCTTGGAACGAATTTCTCTGGTGCAATGGCTATTAATTAAAGTCGCCAAGTACATACGTGTACAGTTGAAAAGAATGGGTTTCGAGTCGAGTCCACGTCGAAGGTATCAATGAAAGGAGGGGAGAGTCATTAGGGATGGGGGTTATTCTTGAAAACCGGAGAAAAAGGAAGCAATAGGAATGTTCTTTTTGCGAGTGGAGCAGAAACAATTTCGTTTCTATAATTTTTAGCGGTCCTTCGAACGAATTTTCTTTTTATATCATACATTTCTTCTTACTCTTTTTTTTTTTATTTTCATCTCCATACGAGAAGATCCGATCCATCAAAGTCAGTTCGTCAGAGTAAAACATCCGTTGATAGGGAGAAAATCGACGAAGAATTACGGATAAAGGACCCTGGTGATTTCTTCGAAAATCTTTCAAGATAAAAAATGCCACTCCATTACAACATCGACAACGCGCTTTTCGATCTTACACGGATCGTCGATTTTCCGCCCATTCGAACGAAAGCTCGTTCGAGCATGTAGGACTTATTGCACGGCAAGTTCCTGCAAACGCGATGTATTTAGTACTTTTTAAAGGCTTTTCATGCGAGTGGTCGTCGAAAGCAGGACTACTACCAATGTCTGTCTCTCTTTCTTTTTTTTTTTTTATGACTTTGATCGATAACAACGATAACATTGAAGAGAATCAAATACCATTGTCCAATTATGCATAATATCACAAAGTAGCATTAATTAAAGTTTGCATCTGCTTTTTGAATTTGTCGACTCTTAATATCGCGTTTTATTGGAGTATAAACATCGTTTGCCTTTATATCATTATCATCATTCTCTATCGTTTTGTATCCTTTTAACAAAATTTTCGAGCTTTGTGTTTTAATCGACAAAGAAACTACCTTTGAATTTATTTTATCGCGATGCGATCGGGAGAAAGAAGATTGCCCGTTATTTCAATTTAATCCGACTAAAAAGGGAGAATTCTACTTGCGAAGAATCACCTGTCTCAAGAACATCCTGAGTAATAGGAAATATATATATATAAGTAAGCGAAGAAGATTAGTCTCCGACACTCAGCTCAGTACTTTCGACTCTACAGAGACACGAGAGACTGTCAACGAGGGATGCATGAAAAAAGCGTAGACGCGGCGTAAAGCTAAAGGAGGCTAAAGGAGCCTGTTTAAAATTCGTTGAGGAAGGGGTTGAGGAGGAAGGGGTTGAGGAGGAAGGGGTAAGGAAGACTCATTCAATGTCTCTCGAGGGGAGAAATTGAATTGAGGAGGAAGAGGAGGGTAGAGATTCGCGTAAAGTCAGTGTTACTAAATAACAGAGCCACAGTCGTATTCAATTACTTTACCTATCCTACTGGATTGGGTAGATTTAATCGAAGCTTCGAATTTTCGAAATCCAATTAGTTTCGTCGGAGTTCATTTTCTTGATATCTCGTACGAGTTCTAAGGGCAAGAAAATAACAAAAAAATAGTAGGAGAGAGAGGGAGAGAGAGAGGTTATCGAGAAACATTGGTGCAGTCCGTGCGTTTCAAGGCTAAGTGTATTTTCTACTTACTTTCTCGTTTGATTGTCTTTTGAATTTTATTCAGTAAGACAGTATACGCGAGAGAACGAAAGTGCGTATTTTGAGATTGCATTGCTGTCTTATCGTGGTTATCTCCTATCCACTACATACTGCAATTAGATTTATTCTTTATGAGTTTAAATAAAACAAATGTACGTATTTCTTCTTAGTACATACTTCCTTGTCTGTCACTCACTGCACAATTTTTCTACCGAAATTCTTTCAACTCCGTTATCTTAGGATCTAACGATCTCACGAACTTCCCTTCTCACTTCCGCGTTCGTTCCCATTATACTGAAGTTTTTCTCTACCTTCTCTCTTCTTAAAGAAGAAAGAAACGGACGTTGTAATTGCAAGTTCTTCTTCCTCTCTCGATAAAGATCTTTTTTACGAAAATTCGGAAAATTAACTTCAACTAACTTATTCTTTATGATTTATTCCTTCCGTTTTCTTTTCTTTTTTTAATTTTATTTTTATTTGAATCTAGGACTTCTTTTACGATTTTTAATTTGCATCGATTTGATCATTTTCATCTAGCAGAAATCGTCAAGTTTTTATACCTTTTCTAATGTAATTGAAACTTTTCTATCGCAAGGATCTTTCTAGTCATATTTATTTCTTACTAGGCTTGTATCTCGTTGATAACCTTTTTCAAAGAAATATCTTTTAATTCCTGAGATGGAACATATTAATATATCTTATGTAGAAGCTTGCTCCCTGTTGAATTTTTAATTGCCATAGGAAATAAATAACATTATGTTCTATATATATCTATAATTAAAATTGTCAGTGACAATAGACCGTGTATGTTGTAACGTTTTATCGTTTAACTGATAATATTTCAGTAGCTTCCAGCTAGTGGTTCGCTAGTAAAGCACTATGAGTAACGGACAAGCTTTGTAGAATACAAATCAAACAACACGCCGTTGTATATTGAAAATGAAATGTTCATTGTGAGTGAGGTCGAGAAACGGGTAGCAATGAGTGCATGAACAAACACATGCGATTTTCATAAAACCCATTACGTACTAGAACTATGTATATATATATCAACTATTTAGTTGTCCTGTAAGCGTAAGTGCAACAACCAGACTAGAAAAATAACTTTTAAGTGAACGAACTATATTTGATCGTTCATCATACAAGTTGCAGGTGTACTCCAAGCTTTTAAAATAAGAAAATAACAATGATAGAATATCATATTTTATATGATATAATAATCTATCCAATCTCCGTAAGGAAAAGAAACAACATCGATATATCGATGATCTCAATCACGAGTTAGCCATTAAGGAATGAACTTGTTAAAAATGAATTTAGTATCAAGAAAGGGAATTTAAGTTACGATGCACTTTCATCTTCGAAAAAATTCGTTTTGTAACTAACGAGCTTTCGATCATTCGAAATAAGGGACTTCTCTTCGATTGAATATGTTCTGCTTGATGTAGCAAATGCTTTCGATCGTTCGCCAAGGATCAAAGGAAGTGCTCGTCTATCCGGCAAATGGATTGCCAGACATGCCGTTTATGGTATGTTAAGCCAATTGTCAAAATGGAGGGCCATTATTGCGTAGCCTTCGGTGAATCTAATTAACCTAGTGTTATGTGTGAACTTGCGATTCTAACTTTGACATTATGTCAGATTCTATTTCTCTTTGTATTTGTGTGAGTGTGTGTGTGTGTGTATCTCTTTCTCTCTTTGTCTATCTCTTTCTCTTTGTCTGTTTGAGTCTCCCTATGTTTCTCTATTTCTCTCTTTCTTTCTCTCTCTCTCTCTCTTTTACTGTCTCTTACTCCTAAAATTAAAAACCTTGGTGTCAAGGTAACTTTCAAAATGTTGATTAATAATACCACACATGCATCCTTTAATAGGTCACATGGGTACATTTCTAACACACGAGTCTCTCAGTTTGCTTTTGTACATCGTAGGGTGAAGTTGAAATGCAGATTGGTCTATCTTTTCGCATAATTATTATTTTTAATTTATGAATTGTCTTTTCCTTTTTTTATAGAAGAGATTTACATAATGGAAAGATGGACATAATATGCGTGTAGATTTATTTTATGTATATATAGATATAATTATTTATTTATTTTTTTTTTTAATCGTATCTTTCTTTATTTCCCTTTTTTTCTTATCATAAAATACGTTTCATCAATGTTCCGATAATTTCTTTAAAGAAATTTCGATATTTCTTACTGCGAGAAGCAGACTTACACGTTCGTTCACTCATTCGAAGCAACGTTTCTTCTTTCGTAGAATGGTTCCTCGTTACACTGGAAAAATCATTTTCTTCTTGCGATACTCTGTTAAGGGCTTTGCCTTAGCCATTTCTTCTTTTCATTCGTTTTACGATCATTCATCATTTCTTTGTCTCTTTTGTGTAAACGGGGTCGATATATGTAATATAAAAGCGACTGGTATTATTGTAAATGTAATATATTTTCGTCTATCGTTAAAACTCACGTTTTATTTAACGGATCGGTTCGCTTTTAATTACTTTAATGTAATATTATACCTTTGTTATGTTTCTCCTCGAGTGTTCGAATAGTAAAGAAAGTTCAAATGTGGCGGGTATAATTTAAATATAAAGTATTAGCTAAGCACGAAAGAAAATTAAAAGATGAAGAGAGAAAGAGAGAGAGAGAGAGAGAGAGATGATAAAAAAGAAAGTGTAGGGATGAATAGTGAATAGTCTAAAGGGTGAGAAACGAGAAAAGTACTGTTAAAGAGTTACGTGGGACACCAAAAAAATCGAAGGATTTGTAAGAGTAGATCCAAAGCTTAGTTATAGTGATAGAGCAAGAAAGAGAAAGAGAAAGAGAGAGATAAGTAAAATAAGGACACTCCAAGTGAGAACAGAGAACTATCCCAAAGTTGCGAAAGGGATTTTAGATTAAGAATAGCACGTAGTATCTAGTTTCTATTTTACTTCTTTATTAACCTTTCCATTGGTCAATTCGATGGATTCGATAAATAACTTTAGTCAATCGTGGTTCAAACATTAACTCAACGGTCAATGAAAAAAATTGAAAGATTGTTTCGTCTTCAGATTTTGTTCTTTTTTTAATTATTTTGTTCACGAAGTATTTCGTAATTTTATCTAACGTTATATAATACATATTTAAATAATAATTGCGTTTGTTTAATTGGAAATATCAATCTTGCTAGTCGATTTATACGATCGTTAATAAAACGTGCTTTTACGTATAGGTTTGAGCGTATAAAGCGATTGCAAATATAATCGTGCACGTAAATTAAGGGAGAACGGAGGTCGAAGGATATCCTAAGGGATATACGGTTAGGCCGGCTTTTCTTGCCGCAAGGTAATTTCGTTGACGTATGTTCTTTGAACCATTTCTCTCTTGCCTCTCTCTTTCTCTCTCTCTGGAGCAAGTGGAAAAGCATGTCGCTCGAGTGTCCTTCGATTCGACGACTTTACTTTCTACGTCTAAATTAATTGGACGTTTTTTTCAAGAGAGGGAGAGAGAAAGAAAGAAAGAGGAGGGAAAAAAAAGAATAAAAATTCGTGATCAAGCAGTCGAATAAAAATTCAAGATGACTCTATCTTTCCGCTGGCAGCGAATGGATCTTTGTAAAATGGGAGGCATAAAAAAAAATTGATAAGAAGAAAAAAATAATAGGAAGAATTGTTGTAGGTATATATATATATATATATATATTATGGTACTTTAACGGTGGTTATCGTCCTAACATTTTTTCTATCTTTCGCTAAAATAAATTTTCATACAGCGTTGTCACCATTTTCATTGCAGTGTGTGTTGCCTTAGTCGTCGTCGTTCGTCGTCGTCGTTCGTCGAGCATCCTTTCTCAACTGCTAACGACCAGCCAACTCTAGAACGTGTTACCTGTGGCTAAACTACGTTATGCGTTTTAATTACGGTATGAATTATGACAGAGGATACATTTTTTCTATTCCGCGTTTGCGTTTTAGGTGTACCGAGGCATAATGGAGCTCTTGGTAAATATGCATCGAGAGTACCGAAGAAAGTTATTAATCGATGAATATAATATTCTTCATCCTTTTCCCTTCATCTTCTTCCTCTTCTTCTTCTTTTACTAGTTATCCTCTTATTTATACGAAAAGATAAATTTCGATCGATAGATACGGTAATTCTTTTTGTATTTTTTTTGTCTTTTTCGTTAAATTGTACGTAAGATTAATGTTTGAAAATGTGTTGCAACATCGAACATAACAGAATTAGGCACGCTTTATCACAGGTGTGTAATATGTGTCGGAAGTTAAACGCGAAAAGGGAAGTTTATTGGTGGATTAGTTCGAATGGAGCGATACGATTATGCTAACTGATTCGAAACAATAGGTAATCTTTTAAGACGATTAGATATGAACAGTTATATTCCATAGTTACGGATAATTCATTCTAACAGATAAACCATTACGTATAGTTTACGATTAAATCTATTCAATCTGCGGAGAGAGATAAAAACAATTAGTAGGATTCGTTAATTTAATTAATGGTAATTAAAGATGATTCGTTTGTAGTTGGAATGCTCTTAAATTGAGATTGTAGGGTAACCTAGAAAAGGGGAATGTATTAATGAACACGAAATTTGAATTATTCAGAGAAATGACATCTACGTAGATTACAATTGAATTATTATTCAAGATAAGACGTATATCACAGTTTCGTCACGTCTCAGTCAAAGTTACGCGAATACTAGTTAAATATTAGGCTACAAAGGCCGCATGGTTAGAACGACTATCGGCCGAATCGAAGTTACATAGCTAGGAAGGTCTAGAGCATTATTAGCCGGGGCACGGTCTATGCAAATGAAACATCAGTGGACTGCGCTTTTCGCTTTTCCCGTTGGTCTCTTCCCACCGAGGAAATTTCCTGTGGCGAAGCAACCAAAATCCCTTTAATGATCACGAGAGCTTCCTTTCATGGGATGGATCCATTCGAGCTAGGAGATCAACATCGTGGCCATGTTTCGGAATGGCATTGTGTTCCATTAAGGGACCAACATTCAAGATTGATCTTTGTTCATTCGAACAGAGAATGGATACATTAACAGTCTTGCGTGGAAAATACTTGGAGGTAATGTATTCAACCAAAAGACAATATTGGAAATGAAGGATAATTATTCATTATTTTCAATTATTTATTTTTGAAATTATTTCGTTTTATTTTATTTTGTATATGCCTTGGATTATCTCTATCGATCGATGCAACCAACACGTTCTAGTAATTCTCTATTTGGGAGTTAACCCCAAAATTTTGCACTCTAAGATGAGGATTTCCTTGATCGGATTAATAATATTAATCAATAAAGTTTTCGAATAGGGAATTTGATCTAAGACGCGTTCATGCTTTAGAACAGTAATTTACTAAGTAATTAATAATTAATATATATATTTTCGAAAACGAAAATAAATATCTTTCTTATATATTAACGAGATCTTATTTCTATACTCGACAAAATGAAAATCAGACGAAGAGATTCTAAAGAATTATTCAAAACCGAATTCCCTCTAGACGACGCGATTATTATACTCTATAATACGATATTGCTTCAAACAATATCGTTAGGGAACAAAAGTTTTTTGCTTTCTTTGAAGAAAATTTTCAAGAAAATTCAAAATATTTTAATGATCTCATTTCAAAGAAATTTTAAATGATTATTTTAACCTTTCACGATGATAACGCTTGTGTGCATTTCATTTTTTCGCTTCGATAAACAAAATTGAGAATCAAATTATTGTTAAACTCATTTAGCGAAATAGCTTTGAACGATGTCAATTATTAATTTTTGGGTGTTTTTTCCTTTGGGGCTAGGTGGGGGAGCGGGGGTGGGTGTAGGAGGAAACAAAATTTGTTTACAGGTACCCGTTGTGTCGTCGTCGCCGTCGTCGTTGTCTATCGATTTTAATGTTATGACGTAAACATCCTTACGATCGATTTCCATTGTGCGACACATAATTTCATTCGGCCAGTTTGTGGAGATCCTATGGCGCCGATATCGAAAAGGAACATGGAGGAGGAAGGAGAGAAAACACGAGAGAACATCGACATAACCAAGAGAAAGAGAGTGAGAGAGTAAGAGAAGGAAAGAGAGAGAGAGAGAGAGAGAGGAAGATTAAATCGAAAGCTAGTGGATCTCTGACGAGAATTGTTGGCAAATAATACCTTTCACGATAGAAAGAAAGAAAGAGAGAGAGACAGAGGGAGAGAGAGTTCGTGGGATTAAACCACAATTTAATCAAACCGATTGTAAATCCTACAAACTGTACGACGGAATCAAGCAGGGAATCAAAAAGATTCAAAAAATGTCGTTATGTAGGTGTTAAATTTTGTTTTCTCAACATTTTCAATTCTTTCCGTGCTTGGGTGGTAATCGGAAACACATCATAAAGGAATATAATTGTTTTTCTTCTTTTTTTCTTTGTCCTCTTTTTATCTGGAAGAAGCTTCCATTTATTTATTACATTTGTAAAATAAAAAGAAGAAAGAATTGAAGGAAAGGATTTTCCGTAAAGGTATACTATTCGTGACGAACACGTAGGAAGATTCGTTTCTATATTTGTTTCATTTATTCACTTTTTAAACGATGAATATTTCGTACGAGAATGTTTATTGGAAGTAAAAATTAATCGAAATTTTCACGTCCGCGGTCGCTAAATCGGAGCCTACCTATGGGATTCCAAAATAAGTTGTAAATAAATTGCGGCTGCTTTGACAGCTGCGGGGGAAAATAATTCGTTGGCACCGATGCGAATAAATCCTCGTGACCCTATTCTGCTTTTTCGTTTTTTCTTTTGATTTTTTGTTTGTTTGTTTTTTTAAATCCTTGTTGTATTTAAATTCTACGTTTAGTGAAATATCGTCACTCGGGCGGATAGACGGACGGATGAACGTTGGTACATACTAGAAAGAACGAACGGCAATGTTCGAAAAGTCGAAGATACCACGAATGGACAACATTTTTCAATTAGAATCACATTATTTCTTCTCCTACGGTTTTAACCATTTGCCAAAAAGTTTAATCAAAATAATTGTAATTGGTCGTGAAACTAAATTGAAATAAACAAAATTCTCGGCATATTTGTTCTTTTCGAATACAGATAGGCGGTATGAGTAAAGGGGAAGGGATTTTTTAATTAAATATTTTTGCTTATACAACATAGAAGAAAATATTTATACGGCACAGCTTGATTTCCTTTTTGGCGAAAGCTTGAAAGCTGCGAAATCAAATGAAGCAAATGAAAATTTCGTCAAATCGCTCGAATTCACACAACTGATCGCTCGCGTAAACACACAGACGATAAGTGTTCATCGTATTTACTCTCTCTCTCTCTCTTTCTCTCTTTCTCTCTGTTCAAAGTTGGATTCGTCGGATTCGTCGGATAAACGATGCACCCGAACCGGACCAATGAACGAACGAACGAACGGACGAATGAAAGAAGGAAACACTTGTTTCTTTTTTCCTATCGTTGGAACGAGAGGTGGTTGTAGTTTCCCTTTTTTACCGCGTTTCTTTCATTCTTTAAATTTTGCTTTGGACTCTTTCTCTCCTTTCCTATCTATCTATCTATCTATCTATCTATCTATCTTTCTACCTTTCTCTCTTCATCGAATAGGTTTCACCGTGTTACACACAGAGTTCGGACACCCGCGGGAGCGGTAAAACAATTTTATGACCCTGCCTGGAATCGCGGAAGCAAAAAGGAACGTGCGTGCGTTCCCGACCCCGACGATAAAGTATAAATTATGAAGCCACCTGTATACAATCGCTGTTTGTTTGATTTGCCGCCATTTTTTACGGTCTTATTAGAACATACGTAATTATTGTTATTGTTGTTCAAGTTATTACTACTAGATCATTTGTCTTTCTTTAACATACAATTAGTCGACACGAGTCATTTGTGTATTATTTTAATTAATTATTGATTTTTTCCTTTTTTTCTTCCCCCCCCAACCTACCCTCCTCTCGTAAATATTCCCACGAGACGTGAAAAAAAGTTTTCATTGGGTTCGTTAACTTAACAACACTTTCTTTTCGTTCGCAAGAATAAAGAAGGCAAAAACTTGTGTGGTCCGTGGAGACGCATGCTCAAAGGGGGAATAAACACGCCAAAAGGAAATGTACGATCAGTGGAGATACTGTTGAAAGTGTATCGTAAAGTGTATATTGAGAAAGAAAGACAGAGAGAAAGAGAGAGAGAGAGACGGTTTGGAAGATGGGGGGAACTTCGAAAGCAGTATGAAATCAATACGAATATATATTGACGAGTCTAGTCTCTAGAGTATTATTAACATTCGATTCATACATGTTAGATTGTAGGATTATAATAAATTTTAAACCATTTTTATTACATTCAACAATAATGCAAACATAATTCTGACATTGATAGAATGTTAATTCATTGACGATGAATCGCATAAAATGAAGGAAGGAAATCAATGGAAAGTGTCGTCCAAAAAGATAAAAATAGAAAAAAGAGAGAAAGAGAGAGAGAGAAAGAGACAGACAGTGAGAGAAAATCCTTGCTCGAATCCTAAAGGTTTAACCGACAACGATGGGAAGTTGGAATAAGTCCTTGATTGGATCGCGAATTGTTAGCAACGATAGTTGTCGAACTTTCAAACTGCAATCGCAAAGTTTCTATCATTTCGCGGCTTTTTAATTAACGCGTTAGACTGATAGATGCTTTGCACTTTAATACGATAACTTAGATATTATAAAGTAAATATCTTTGATTATTAATATGAAATTTGATAAATTGGAAATTATCGATGATGTATACCAATTTTTGTCTTATCCTTGTTTTTAGTTTTAATTTTTTATTGGGAACAAATTTGAGAATCTTTTTTTTCATTGAAATAATTTAACGAATTTTAATAAAACAATCTTTTTCAAAGAGTCACGCGTTATTAGCACGTGTACAAATGTTTTTCATTCATTTATGTAAAAAGCGTTACGTTAAGTCGTCGAGTAATTGGAAGAAATGTTTCTAGAATACAGGTGTAACGCGTTGAAGAGAGACGCTTAATTTCATTAGCGCGTTCCACTTTTTCATCGAATCGAAGAGACTTGATTGGCGAAGAATTTCGCAATTAAAATATATTGGAAATAGATGTATCAAATACTCAATTACCCCTCCCCTCTCTTTCCTTCCTTCACGTAGAACTAGTGAAATAATCAACGCGGAACTTTAACTTTCATTAAAATGGAATTTCGTATGACTTGTTGAGGAGAGTAAAAGTCATCGATAAAATTGCCTTCGCATTATTTTTTGTTTTCCTTCTTCTTCTTCTCCTTTTTTTTTTTTAATTTGTCATATTTATTGTATTGTTTTCAGTTTTTGTTTTTTTTTTTTTTTTTTTTTTAAATTTCTACAGATTTAAGGAAGTTCAGTAATTACTAAAAGTTTTCTTAATTTCTTTTAATTAATGTAAGTACTTAAGCTTCTTTAGATGTAATTTCATTTTCGTTTGCAACGAATCGAAGAAGAAGAAGAAGAAGAAGAAGAAGAAGAAGGATCGAAGAGAAGTGTCTAAATCTTTGGTGGGCTTGGCAACGAGGATAATGAAGAGCAGATGTTCCAAAAGAAAAATCCTCGAGACGAAAGGTTAGTCCTTTCCTTTCTTTAATCTTTCTTTCTTTTACTCAACAATTGTTCTTCAAGAGAGAAAACGGTATTTTGCTAATTCCTTTTTAATCATCGATCGATATAAGAAGGATTGCTGGAAAATGTACAAAAGGATTAATAATTGTTTTATTGTCGTTAATTGTTAAAAAAAAGGGTAGGGGGGATAAGTTAATAATTAACACGATTAAAATATAACATTGATAAGTAAATAAACGTATTTTCAAATTAGCAAATACATTTTTTATTGTCATTATAATAATATTCATAACGTTTATTATATTATTCTACATAATACTATTTTTTTATTACTGTCTTTTTCATAAAATGATAAATTTATTAAAAGAAAAAATGGTATGACATATACTAGAGTCTTTCTTATTGACCACAATTCTCCAAGGACTCCAAAGCTGGATATATCGAAGATCCAGAAAAAGGATTTTCCATCACGACTGAAAGCTTTTATTCCACTTGGACAAATAGAACATGGCGCAGAGTTCGACAGGCTGATCTCATCGCCGAAATGACTGCTTGTTCCACATCCCGCCCGACAATATCAGCCTGCTAACCCTATCCTTCTTCTTTTATAAAGAGAACAATTCTTAACGTAGTTCTTCTTAAGTCACTCTTTTCCGTATTGATCAAGCAGTTGTCAGCAAGCTTCCTGTATTATTCACGTCGTTTCTTAATTAGATTATCCACGTTTTATCACTATTTATACGATAATTATTTTTCTACTTTTTTCCGCTTTTTTCTTTCTTTATTTTTTCTTTTTTGCAGTTACTTAACATATCGGATAATCGATAATATCGTAGTTTAACACGTTGACGCTGACGTGTAGTAGCATCGGTCGCTCTCACATGTGAGCTTTTCATCGGGTTGTTTGCAATACATTAGATAATCGCGTTAGATAATCTTCGAATGAAATGAATTTAGTCGATGTTAAAACGCTTTTTATTGTTGAAAAATAATTAAATATTAACGTTGAAAAGTTGACAAGTTTGAAGTATTAATTATGAAAATATAGTTGACAAATTAAGTAAAGTAAATGAAATATTTAATATTAAAAAAAAGTGTCAGTAGATAAAAGTAAAATAACTACTTTTATTGGCACGTTCGATGAAGCGTAAAATACAAAAAGAAAAAAAACCAACGTATTGAAATAAAATAAACAAGTATTCTCTTTTAAAACGTTCTATTATAGAAGATTTACGAACGAATCGAGATCGAAGACCTACGATTTGAACTTTATCGAACCAGTTACGAAATCCTTTCGTGCAAATTCTCCTGTCGGATATAAGAAAGGATTACGTTCACCCGCATCTGGTTATCAAAAAGATTTCGATAGCTTTGGATTCATTCTTACGTCTAGACTAGTATGAACTGAACCCAACGTATTTATTTTTTCAACGACGAGTATAACAAAGCTTTCCGCTCTTTGTACGTGGGTCAAAATTTTCGAAGTTTTTTTGTTTTTTTATATTTATTGTACATACAGGATCAAATTCGATCTATGAAGAGTCAGTAAATACATACGCGTATCGGTATTATCATATATTATATATTTATATTATGGTCACATTATACAGGGTTAGAAAGGCCAGTAGTTTACTTGAACCCACGTATAAAAAGCAGAAAAGAAAACCCTTGTTTTTTCTTTCCTTTTCTTTTTTTTTTCTCTTTCTTTTATCGTAATAAATGTTGGTGACAAAATTTCTAGGGCGGTTACCACGAGAGAACATTTCAAATGAAACGATTGTTTGCTGAGTTAGGAGTGGACGCGTTCGTTTTCCCTTCCGCAAGCACCTATCTTTCCGCCATAAAACGGTGAAAGAGAAAGAGAAAGAAAGAGAGAGAGAGAGAGAGAGAGAGAGAGAAAAAAGAATGAGAGGAGGAAAAAAAAATCGAGATAGAGAGAGGAGTCCGAGGAAAATAGAAGGTAGACGCGATTCCCGTGAAAGAAGACAAACGTCGATCTAGATTTTGTGCTAGGATCGAATCCACGCTATGTTTGCAATTGATTGCACCATGCTTGGATTTATTTGACAGTTAAACAAAAATATTGCATCCCACTCTTTCGTATATTCCGATCACCCTATCTTTCCTCCCCTCCCCCCACTTCTCCGGTCTAAACGTATTTTTCATTAAATTTTTAGAACGAAACCAAAATAAGAAAGAAAGAAATAGGGATCGAGGGGAGTGATGGGGACTGGGAAAAAAATTTGCGTATGAAAAATTCGAAAATTGTCGCTTTACCACCAGGAAATGGAATAAACAGGGAAATCGTTCGAATCGTCGTCCGTCCACCCCTCTTTCCCCTCTCTATTTCTCTTGGATAATTATCCTTCTTCTCGATATGAGAATTCTTCGTCGAGTTCCTCAACGTGAACAGGATCTTTCTTAACGATAATCCTTATCTCGGGAATATGGGAATATTCGATTTTATTGCATAGTTACCTCGTAAAGTCTTCATCGTTCAAATCGACATTTTCTTTCTTCACTTCTTTTTTCTCTCTTTTATTTTTTTTTTATGTTTTTTTTTAGTATCAAATCGTTCGCAATCATTTGATATTTTCGCTTGAAAAATTGTTCAATGGAAATGTAGTTATATATTTTCACCTTTTCGTCTCCATTTTTGTTTTATTATCCTTTTATTATCCCAAGGGAAATTAATATTGATATTTTATTATTTTTATATATATACATAAATATTTATATTATATATGTACAATATTTTATTATTTTATTATTTTGTAGTTGTGGAGAAGTCAAGGGAATAGAGAGAATTATAAATTTCTAATATCGAGTATCCAGATATCAGGTATCGAGAATATGTCGTTCGATCTGTAGTCTTCGTTTGCCTTTGTCGCACCTCGGAGATTACATTATTTGTAGGAAAATCTCGTTAATGTAATCCTTGTATGTTCGTTTCGTCTCTACGCTACACGGGGAGTCGATCGTTCGCGTTAACGACCCTGGTTAGAGATTACGGTTAGCGTATTATCGCGTCGTTCTAATAAATTATTCGCGATAACGTTGTTTAATACTCGAGAAAGTAACCTTTTCTTCTTCATTGGCGTTTGTAAATGCAAAATTCGCGAAATCATCGCGTTTAACGTTTCTCATTTAAAATTCGTTTAATTAAAAATGTCGCGTATAAAGTTTGTTTTGTTCACATGCGATTAACATTCGATTCTGTTTTTAAACGAACTTGTTTTTTTTTAACACGATCTATCGACAACATTTTTCTAAGAAGAAAATCTTTTTCGTTTGATGCAATATATTTCTTTTTACATAAACACAATTAGATGTATCTTGCATATTTTTGTGTCTGTGCGAGCAAAAGCAAACCGAAAATTATTCCTTCTCTCTCTCTCTCTCTCTCTCTCTCTTTCTTTTTTTTCTTCTTTTTCTTTCATAAGTGTAATCAGATATGAACTTTGACAATCAGTTGCCAGGATTGGACGGTGGACGATAAAAAGAGGCTTCGATATTTGCATTGAAAGTATCAACTTCGATTGCTAGATTCTAGGTTAAAAAGCGAATAATTTATGGCACGTTCGATTTATCGCTTATAGATACGTTCTTCTCAAGAATAAATTAAAAGGTGCCTTCGTATACGATAGATAGATACCTAGGCGGCCTTTTATAAAAAAGAAAATGCCGAGTTTGCTTCTTCCCCATAAATTTTTCCACGATTTTGTCGTTCGATCAACTTTTATTCGAAGACTGGGAAGAACGTGGTTATTGTTCTTCATCGATTATCGAACATGAAATTACTATGACGAAGTAGCGTTAGAAAGAAAAGAGCAAAGAGAAAAGGAGAGATTGGGAGAACAAATTAGGTGAGAAAGAAGAAAAAGAAAAAGAAAGCTTTCAGTGCGAGAATATTACTTGAAATATTCTATATTATACGGAATCGGTAATAACCACGAAAGAGGAGTCACTTGGAATAATTTTCCTTCCCGATTTTAATGGAAATTCTGATGGTATCTCGTCGGAAAAAGGGAAAGATAAGAGTCTTTTTTTATTAATTGTTTGGCGTTCTTACATTTATGAGATTTTTTTTTTATTTTTCATTTTTCTTGTTTTTATCGACATCGATAAAATTCTCTCGTATGGATCACATTTGAATGCAATTAAGAAAAATGTAATATTTCTTCTTCCCTTTATTGTTTCATTTTTCTTTTTTTTCGGAATATCCAAATTATCAACGATCAACATATTTTTACCGAAGCAATTAAATTACTGGGTTATCTCGATTGAATATCTTTTTATACGAGAATAAAATTAATTTTATTATTCATGTTTTCTTTTTTTGGGGTTTTTTTTTTTCAATATTCGAATATCACGCCAACAACGAAGACCGAATTTATTATAAATAATTAATCGTTCTAATTAGTTTTGATTGTCTTGCATTTGATAATTGCATCGATTAAGATGAAATAACTTTAGAGGGAACAACGGATCTCAATTGCGTTGAGAGAGGCAAGAAGAAAGTCGCCTTATTAACGCGGTCGAGATACCACGTGGCTGAGGTTGACAATGAGTAACCGTATCTTTTTAGTGCTTCTTCTAAGCATATTAAAATTCTTCGTACCACCACTCGTAGTTATAAATCCTCAATGCTGTTACCTCGATGGAGGGTTCATTTCCGCTCACGGCATGCCGCCGAGAACTTTATTAAGCATGGATTTTACGAGCGGATAGTCAAGCTCGCGTGCCGCTTATATATGATAAAATTGCCACTACGACGCCGGCATTATAATAATCCTCTGGCTTGTTGGAAAGTTTAAAGAAAAAGAAAAAGAAAGAGAAAAGAAAAAAGAAAGAAAGAAAGGAGAAAGAAAATATTTCACATTTTTTTTTCATTTTCTTTCAGTTTTTTCTTCGCTTGTCGTGTGTAGAATTCAACGTCAGTGGCTTTTCAAATTTTTTCGAATAATAATTCTTTGATTATTCTTTAAAAAGTAGGAATTTAATACGTTTTTTTTTCTTTAAAGAATTCTTTAGCATATTTATTGGAAAGACGTCAGGACGAATAAGTGAAAAATGCCATGAAGAAACTTTGAAAATATTCATGAAGTTTTATGAGGAAATGCGTTTTTCGCAAGACAGAGGGAAAGGGTACCGAAGGGAGAACGAGACGGTATCACACGTGACAGAATTATAATGCTCCCTTAAAACTTTTACAAACGGCTTTTCTTCTATCTTTGCCTTTAGGTTATTTCAAAAAATGCAATGTTTGCGATATCTTTGCTTTTCTTTAGATTCAATTCGTTCAGTTTCGAAGTTAATTAGATTTTGTTTTATTTAATTATTCACATCATTGACAATAAGAAATAGAAAAGAAATATTCTTTCTATAAAACTTTTTTCATCCGACCAACGATATTCATCATTTGTGATTATGAGGATTGAATTATGTGAGAATTCAAGTATATTTCTTGTGATAAATTAAAGTAGATAAAGCTTTTGACGTTTATTCAAGCGTATGACTTGTACGAGTTCAGTTATTTGCATCAAAGTAGTCATCGCCAAGAGTAATCATCACCGATAATTTAATGAAATATAACGTTTATTAGAAATTTTGATATCTGACCTTTGTCAGAAGTTAACTAGTTGCTTGCGGTTTTTGGTTCAGACAAAATAACGACATTGTACATAATGGAAAAGTTTTCTTATTACATTTTCACTTTCGTATTTTGTATTAGGTATCGTAATAATTAATGTTACAGGAAATTTGACTTTGATCACGAGTTGATCGAAATAACAAATTTGTTTGACAAAATACAACGAAATTGTTTCACGTCGGTGTCGTGGGTTTCGGCTTTTATATATTTTTTCTTTTTTTTTTACTTTTGTAACAAAACAGAACGTGTTCAGTTCCCGTTCGGCTTTCTTTGTTGTTTAAACAAAAGGTATATGCGTCAGTGCTTAATATCAGGGAATAACCGTTGTCAGTTTGACACGACCTATCGGCGTAGAAAGACCTATGTATAGTTTGAACTTTTGTTTTGTTGACTAGTATAGTCTTCGTTAGCTTTTTCATTTTGAATACATACATACTCTGTGGTATTTCTACCATACCTTATTTTATAAGTTAATAAAACTTGCGAAAAGAAGAAAATTATTTTTATATGAATTAATTGTTGTTAATAATATATTTTTTGTATGTATTAGTAAAGTTAAAACGTCTATCAAACACTGTTAAACGATCTGTTTAAGATGAAAATTGTCTGACAATGAGTTATGTACTGACCAATTGCATTTGCTCACGCACGATTGAAACAATGGTCGATACATAGTTGAAGCATATCAACGCGAACATTTAGCAAATAGAACATTTCCTGTCTTGTACACACATAAAGGGGTGTAAATTCCGACCATACAAATTCCACATGGTAGTATAGTATGAATAACGCTGATGGTAGCACCACTTTATTCCTTAAACTTCAAAACTTAGACAATTCGCATCATAAACAGATCACCGAGCAGTATTTTGGGAAACGTATTCAATTTTAATTTTATTATTACATAGTAAAAAAGAAGATGACCTAAGGTTTATTATGATTGTTTACTTTCATGAAGATAGTAACGAAGTTTATAGCTTTAACCTGTAAAATAAAGTTTGGTAAGGGTATTGTTTTCATTTAGTCTGCAAGTATTGTTCAGAGAGTTTAATTTATTAGAAATAGTTTTTCTTATAGATTTAGTTTTCAAAGATAATATAAATTTAGCTTGAAGGGTATTATTCACTGCAAGCATGTCAAACTCATTTACCATAAATTTTGAACCGAGAAGAAATTCATAATAGGGAGGGAAATAATGTTGTTATTATTTAATATAATAATTATATGTTAAAAGAACGAAAATATATAAAAAATTTAATTAAATTACTAAAATACACACTGGAGACACGAAAAATCATATTGATTATTAAATTCGTTGCGCCGCAGGCAACATATTGGCGGGAACGAGTGTTTGATATGCCTGAAATACGTTGTCAAGAAATTTGCTACTCATTATTAGATACGAGAAACGTATCGAACTTAATAAACGCTTTTATAAATACGTCAGGGTTGAGTTTCGTTTACGGAAAACATATCTTTTTTTCACAAGAATTTAATTACAACTAATTAATTTAATTCTAACTTAACTTTAGGTCAAGCACAATCAGTAGAGATTATAATAAAATAAAAACGAAATTTGATTTACACATTAGCAATTACCAAGATCTCTAGCTCGTAATTCATGAAACGTTCTTCTATCAGCGTAGTCTGGTTGGTGCAAAAATAATTGCCGTTTTTATAATCTTATATTCGACAGTGGTTTTCCAGCTACCTATTATCCAGTTATGCTCATATAATATACCATTGTAAAGGGTGAAATCCTCTCTACCAAATACGACTTATACTGTTATTTTCATTGTTTAATACTATAGAATTAACGATCCCAAATTTGTCATCGAAAAAAAGTAAATTCATGCAAATTGAAATAGATAAATTAAGCAGCAAAAATTTATTAGAATTTAAACCATGCTTTTGACCAATAAATAATTATCTCGCGTACAGTTCAATTTCAATTTTAAACGTTTCATTATGAAAAGAAAATGTTGAAGATACGCGAATTATTGTAAAATAACGATTTAAGAAGAATTATTAAAACAAATCATCGTAAATTAATACATATATATGAGTTGATTGAAAACATTTGAATCTAACATAGAAACAATTAGGTTCTCTTGATCAAAATTTGTATATTTTTCGAAACAGTTTGAAAACT
Organism: Polistes fuscatus; assembly: GCF_010416935.1. Lineage (NCBI taxonomy): Eukaryota > Metazoa > Arthropoda > Insecta > Hymenoptera > Vespidae > Polistes > Polistes fuscatus. The sequence goes on along the minus strand of NW_025113107.1, from coordinate 11,042,063 downwards.
TTTTAAACGAGCGTAATCTGAAAACTCGTTGACTAGTTTTTTTTTATATTGATCGTGTCGTTAGGTGTTACGTTAATTAAAGATTAAACTTACCAATTCTGATGACAGGTGGCAGCGACATGGCAGTGGTGACTAGGATGACGATTACGGCGAACAACAGTGCCATCATGTCCGAACGTAAGCTCGCATTCGCAGCTGCACGGTTACAGCATCGTTCTTGTTCGACACACGTTCGTATAATATGAGAGTGAACAAAGTAACTCGACAGAGCGTACGAACGTATGCACGCGATACAACACGGTTTATGTTAACACTTTCACATCAAATTACACGCCGCTAACGAAGATCCATCGAAGTACGCTTACGTTCTTCCGGGCCACGCGATCTTCCATCTTGCACCAAGCCTGCAATCAAAAGTAGAAATTATTTTCTATCTTCATCGAACACTTCGATCGATTTTTCTTTCTTTTTTTTTTTTTTTTCTAAATATTCGAAATAAAATGTTCTTCGTATATGTGTCGTCGATCGAAAAGTTTTATCAATTTGATAAATTATATGCAGTGAGGGACAAAAGTATTCGTACAGTAATTATGTGAAAAGAAAAAGATCTGTATTTTCTACATTATTAATTTTAATAGATATATATTTGCAGGTCACGTACTAACATTAGTAATAAGTAATATAAATGAACTAAAGTTAATTATATTATTTTGTAACTTATATGAGATTTGAGTATTCATCGAATGGTAAAATTTCACCGGGACATAAGTATTCGTAATTAATATAAATGTAATTGTTATTATTTCGTAGGATTCTCTTTTTGACGAATAACTGCATCTAATCTGTTTGCTATGGATACGAATACTAAGTTTTTAATAATATCCGATATAGATTTTTTGAAATATCGATAACGTTCTGTCAAATAAGAAATTAATTGTTTAACTTTAATTATTCATTGTTATTTTTCGTCAATTTTAGTATAAAAGTCGAATGGATTAATTTTGCTCGATATATTATTTACGACGTACATACATATATACATTATTAGTTGCAATTTTCCGTTTTCGTTAGTTTTAAAAATAAATTACGTACAAGTGACGTACGTATTAGTTTACGAAATTACACCGAGTGATCGATTCTTTTTACTAAAGAGAACGAATTCAATTCGTCGACAGTTTGCTTGTATTTTTCGTAGGATACGCGTCTCGTAATTTAATCGAAAACGTGCCGTAGTTACATTCTTATTAAAGAAACACGATTGGAATAAATTTGTATTTTTCTTTGTTTAATTTTAAATATCGATCAATTAAAATAAGAGCAATTTATTGATAAATCCTGGCAAACATATAGACATTTTCTAAATGACAATTTTATTGTTTGATCATCGTGAAAATATAAAATTAATGAAGGGAATCTTTTAATGAATTAGTTTCGATAAAGATAAATATACGTTGCATGGTCGTATTTAAGTTAAAGTTTCGAAAGAGTAGGGGACAGACGAGCAAAGTACGTAATCTCGTTACAGAGACGGTATGATGGTAGAGTATCTAATCGAGAGACCTACTTTTTGTAGACGGGGAAACGTACAGCAGCACACAAAGTGCAATTGAACTTATCGATCTCTTCCTTTGGGTAGATATATACGATATATATATATATAAATAAAATGAAAATTAAATAAAAATATATTACTATTATATATATACGCGTATAAATTCAATATTTATTTATCGAAATATATTTTAAAAATATATTTTTCCAAATATTCTAATGGATTTCGATCGGTTACACAATATGTACGATAGTACGAGTATTAAGCGTGTTTTATATGTAAAAGAAGTTCATTGTTATCCACCTGATAGGAGCAAGTATATATACTATGATATCTCTAAGGTGAAATCACGCAAACTATCAAACTCATTCCCAAAGGCGCGTTTTCCGTTAAAGCAAAAAGAGAAAATTCAGTGTGCTTTCTGTACTACTACCTTTATCTAAGAGGAATGTCAAAGGATCGCTTTGTTATTTATAAAGGAGTATCATTCGAAAAGCGTTTTCGACCTTCGAGACGATCCCGACTATAAGATAAGAACACTCCCTCTCCTTAACTTGATATCTTCTTCGTCTAGTCAGAGAATCAGTATCTCTCGTGTCTTAGATATCGATGATATAAAAGAAACGTGAAAGCAAAGTAAGTATGTACTATCATTTTGAAAGTAGAAAATATCGATAAAAGGATAAATAAGAAAAAAAAAAAAAAAAAAAATAATAATAGTAATAATATTAAACCCTTTTAATAGTATCGGACAATGTGATATATCGACGACGTTCATTTTTTTTTTTTATGATTTTTTTACTACGATTTTTAACAAATATTTAAATACATTTTCTATTGGTTTCCTGATACGTTTCTTTTTTATTTACTTATTAAATATCTATTTTCTAAAAAAAATACCTATTTGCTTGAATCCTATTTTTAATCCATTAACTTGGATCGGTATTTTTTTCCTTTAGGGTAGAATTTTTTTCGATCGGTATTTAAAAGAATTAATACGTCGAACATCATTTTTATTTTCATTCGTATCTTTCGTAACATTTACATAAATGGCAAATGTAAATAAATTTTCATACATGCTATACAAATAGCGATACGATTTTAAATTATTTTTATTCTCTCTCTCTCTTTTCTTGGGAAAAAAAAAAAACAAAAATTGAGTTGCGATCTGGAAATAGATATCGGAATCAAAAAGCCGTGATGCATCCTTAAAGCATCGAGCATCGAGCAGTAGCAGCAGAATCTAGTGTCGACGACATACGGCTCTACTGTTAGAGTTAACCCGTAGAGCGTAAATTGTAAAGGGATTCGTGTTAACCCAATTTAGCAAGAGGCAAGTTTGCCTCTCGCCAAGCTAGGTTTGTTTGCCCTTCCTCCACGCGTCGTGGCCTTAAACGCATGACCGCGCACGCGCTCAAAACCCTTTCGATCGAATACTGACCGTGTGATCCAAGTTGACAAGTTCGTTGGATTTGAACTTGTTCACTTAATACTTGAAGAAATTTTTGAAATGATTGTAGATAGTATCGATTGTTATATATATATATATTATCTTTAATTATTATCGTCGTTTGAACTAGACAGGACAAACAAACAAACAAACAAACAAACAGAAAGAACAATCTCAGGGTAGGAGACAAAAAACAATCTTACGGTAAGAAATATATATATATATATATATAAGGAAGATATTAGTAAAACTGAGATAGTAGTTGGAACTGGATAGGAAACGGTAGCAATTCCGGATGTAAGATATTCAAAGAGAACTCACGAGTCTCTCGAGGCGGAACAGCTGCTAACGAAGCTTATCGTGCGCGGGAATAGAAACGGGGCCGAGGTGAGGCTTTTAAAGCTCCGAGTCCGTACCTTTCGAGAACGAGGGGTGCTTTTCGTCTCGGGGGACACAAGAGGAATTTCAGAGAGAGGGAGAGAGAGAGAGAGAGTGAAAGAGAAAGCAACAACTTCACTTTACTTTACCGACGATAAAAAGTGAACAGCGTTGTCCCTTTGCAGGCTTTACGATCACAAGTGGAATTAACGGACTACGACTGCCAACGTCTTAGATCGTAAATGAAAGTAGGCCGATTCTGATTGTTAGTGAAATAACGATTTAAGCTTTTTGTCTTTGACAAAATGAAATTGTCTAATATATCTCTTATTATGAATCTACAGATATATTTTCTTAACGTGTTTACTTCATGGTCAAATGATTAACACTTTTGGGAAAGAGTTTTCCTATTTTCCTTTTTTTTTTGTTTTGTTTCTTAGAAATAAAGTGATATGTAGAAAAATTGTATGCAATAATTATAGATTATCTGACATATTTTAATAACTAACCCTTTATTAAGTGTAATTGATCGTATATACATATATGCGTGTACGGTATGTTTGCAAGTGTATGTGTATGCCTGGTATACGTACGTATCTATACAAATATGTATTTACGTATTTCACAAAATGATATATTTTTGGTTGGCTGAGAATAAATCGTCTAACACGCAAAAGGGAAATGTGTAAAGCACGAAGGGTATGCTCGACAAAGTAAGGGAAAAGTTCATGTTGTTTCGCTCGTTTATCTAACGTGTAAGAAAAGAGAGGAATGTAATTTGAAAGTTAGAAAAATGTTCACCCTTATCCCGGAAAGTGTAAAACCGTATGTTATTTATCGCGTTTCTTTTTTTCAAGTTTTCATTTTTTTCTTTTCTTATTTTTCTTTCTTCTTATTTTTGTCACTTTTTTATACACTCGTATTATAACTGTTCAACGTAGTTATTTAACAGCTAGCAAAATGTTTTCTTTATTAAAATCTTTCTTTCCCTTTGTCTTTTGTGAAATAGTAAAATATCGCCCTCAACTTCTTTTTAACGATCATACTCCACACCATGACTTAATATTTTTGGAAAGGGTTTTTTGCTTTTAAGGAGAAAAAACAAAACTCGCCGAGACAGAGAGCGTGTATGTGTGTGAGAGAGAGAAAAATAAAGAAAAAAAAAACCGTATACTACCTTTAATGTTTTTTTTACTTTTACATTTGTTTCCTTTTCCAATAATTTTCTACAAAAATACCATGCCGAAGTTACCAAAGAAAATTTATCGCTTTTTTTCTTTTCGAAGTATATTTTTTATTTGTTGGTAAACGGAGAATGAAAATTTTTTTCTTTTTTTACTTCCTTTTTCCTTTTTCCTTTCTTTTTTTATTTTTTAAACAAAATACATTTAACGAAAATAAAAAGGAGGAATAATTTTTAATTTAATGCGATCTCTCGTAATTCATTAAATGCAGCATTGGCAGCTTACTTGCAAATACTAGCGAAGTATTTTAAATATAGTTCCTGTTGTTTTGTTTTGCAAATGAACAGAATCGAATTTACGATGAATAGGTGGTGCCTACGGTCGAATGTTACAGTACAGTATTCATCGCACTGGCATATAATGGAGTGGATATAATGCACGAGGAGAGACAAAGAGAGAGAGAGACAGAGAGAGAGAAAAAATAAAGAAATGTTTTAGCGTAATTAGAAACAGGATTCTTTAGAAAAAAAATTTTCAACTTCTCTTTCATGAAATATTTAACATTCGGTTTTATTGTAATTCTACGTAATTAACAGCCTATTTTGTTGTTTGTTAACATAAAATCAGTTTCCCCGCGTCGTGTTTCTAAATTAAAAAGTGGTGCACGTAGCAATAATTAAAATCTGTGCGACATTAAAGGAAGAAATAAAAAAATATATTTTCGTTACAATAAAATCATGTATTGCAAAAACGTTTAAAATTGAATACTCGCTATATTTCGAACAACGTAAATTCATGTTCATTTAATTGTTACGATATGGTGGTAAACGTTTAAAATGTTGGATATATATTCCGCATGAAAAATGTTTGCAATTGCGATTCTCATCATAGCGCAGAACGTGACTCGTCATCGAATAACTAATGATAAGAAAACGTTGTACCTTTTCCTTTTTTTTTTCCCCAGACCTTACCCAACGATTGTCGTCTCATCTCGAATCTCGGTGAGATCGAGGAAGACAAAATGAGAAATGAACAATGGAAATGGAACAATTTTTATCTCGATTCCAGTTTCTCGTAATCATTCCAGAATGACTCGAGACGTGCATGGTTTTTTTTTATTACATATATGTATATATATATATATATATATATATATATAACTGCAAATATAATGAAATATAACAATAGGATAGGTTATATAAAACGTCATTTAATGAATTTAATAGAAAAATGTCTATTGGGAATCCTAAATAATGGGATGAATAAATAATAAAACAGATAATGCGAAGAGATTAGAAAGTAGCAAATGAATGGAGTTAGCATAATACCAATATGATAAATGAGCATAGAGTAACGAAAGTGATTGTGGTGTATGTACATGCATTGTCTATGTATATACACAACACACATATTGTGTATCTATGTATGTGGAGAGAGTGAGAGACCGCGGTTCCGTGTTCATTAATTGCCATTCAATTATAGGCTGATTGATTGAATTATGCGTAACTCAAAATGTAAAATCTAAAGACATTTTGATTCTTTGCAATAGTAATTAGCTGTTACAATCTTTTTAATCGATCGTGCCAAAAAATATCCTTAAATCGTGTATGTTATTTTTAAACGAAGTGACATTTATCGATCTACCTTGTGCGATTTCTTTCAGCGAACGTCTCATTTTCGTCAGTCTAGAGAAACTCTTTGATCATGGTCACTTTATACATTGTCCAGAAGTGTTTTTTCTTTTTAACAAATGTCTATTTAAATTGGAAATATCATAAATCACAAAAATTATAAACAACGTAGAACGAGTAGTTCGTTAGTTCGTTCGATCAATCTTATTAAACACTCACTCTTTCGTACGAAGTCGTTTAATTTTAAAAACTCTTTCAACAACTTGTCCTTCGTAACATAATTATCGGGCATTTGAAAAATTGACACAAATGTTTTTTCCAAATCACTAGGCCTAGTCGTCATTCACATAGCGCATTCGAAGATGATCGATCGTGTGGTCCGCATTATATATAGAGAAAACACTTCGACGAACGAAAGATTCAAAGTTGGGTAAAAAGAAAACTTAATTTCACTGTAAATTTTTCCGTATAATAATTATTATTTGATGATTAAATGTGAGAGTGAAGAGAACATATATGTAAAAAGAAAAAAAGAAATAAAAAAAGGAAAAATGAAAGAGTATTTAAAAAAAAAAAAAACCCGTGAAAATTGCTATATAATCTTTCGACGCTGTTAAATCCTGACGATTTCAAATGAAATTATATTAAAATAATCTCTCCACTAAGAGTTTCACCAATTTTCACTGGAGAATAACGTTTCCTCGTTCGTATATTTCCCAGAAATCTCGCATAGAAAACATTGTTATCGTAATCCGAATCACTTGCTCGTATAGCATATATTCATGCACGCATTATCTCATTTGTAACACCATATACTTGTGGACTTTAGTTATATTTGATCGAACACGCACATACAAATTAATATGAAAAGAGATTTTTCGTTTTCACTTAATGTTTCGATCAAGTTCAAAAGTAATTAACGATTATTTTTTATTCAAATTCGGGTGTAAGGAAGAAACGTCCTAATTGGTGGATACATGATTAATAGTAATAATAATAATAATAATAACAATAATAATAATAATAATAATAATAATAAAAAGAACAAAAAAAGCAAACGAAATGAAAAAATTCTAAATTTCTGTTTGTTGTTGTCGTCACTAATATAAAATAAATCCACAAATCCAAATCCAAATTCAAATCAAAATGTAAATGTAAATGTAAATGTAAATGTAAAAGAGGGTTTAAAGTAGACAATTGAGTTTGGATATTGGATAAGATAAGAAAAGAAAGGGGATTAAATTATTTAAAGGTTTCGAAAGGATATCGTGAGGATGGCACACGCACTATATCTATCTATCGAAGGTTGTGACACGCGAGTAAGAGAACCTTGGAGTTTTTGGTACGCGCGGTCCGTTGATCGCGAAAGACGCGCGGGCACTGGCTCCGGCAGGACTTGCCGCCACCCCCGGACGAGTGCGCGGACCGAACGGTGGAGGGTGGCTGCCTAGCTTACAACGGGGTTCGTCCACGGGGGATGACTGTTGAGCTCGACTTAGAGAGAGTGAGAGAGAGAGAGGGAGAGGGAAAGAGAACGACGACGATGACGACGACGACGGCGACGGCGACGACGACGACGACGACGACGACGCCTAAGGCCGATAGCTAACGAGTAAGAGAGAGATGGACGACGAATAGAGGGGTTGAAACCCAAAAGGAACGAGAGTGGATAGATGCCCGAGGGTGGGAAGCAAGCCACACGCAACTTGCGCGCCCTCTCCGTATCATTCCTATCTCTCTTTCTCTCTCTACCTATCTATCTATCTATCTATCTATGTATCTACATATATATCTATCTATCTATCTATCTATGTATGTGTCTCTATCTACCTCTTCATCTTTCTCTCTTTCTCTTCCTCGTCTTTTAAAGAAGGACCAAAGTCAAGATCTCTGCGAGTTGGTCGACTCGAACGACCCTGACCATCGCACCAAATCGAGTACTTCGTTAAATGTTTTATCAAATTTTCTCTCTCTCTCTCTCTCTCTCTTTTTTTTTTTTTATTCCTCACACTAGCTATCATTATTTTTTTGTTTGTATAAATGACCTCAAAAACATTCTCTCAAAAAGTTATGCGCGAAAGAGAGAAAGAGAGAGAGAGAGAGAGAGAGAGAGAGAGAAAAGAAATGAAGAATGTAAAATAAAGTATAAAATGTAATACAATTGATAGGACATTAATTTTCATTATAGTTCGTTTAGAGATTTGTTTCAAATCAACTTAGGAGAAGTAGAATATAATTTGCGTTGGAAAATACAGTAGAGGCGACGAAATTAAGTGAAACGTTAAGGGTTGTTCAGCGAACAACTCGAGGGTACGAGCCGTAACCACGAAGCCAGGCAAGAGTGAGATGGAGAGGGGTGGGAAAGACAGAGACGGAGAGAGAAACGAGAGGGGCGTAGAAACCGAGGCGACGATGAAGAGGGTTTATACGAGTGTTTGAGTGAGACAAAGAGACAAGATATAGAATAAAAAAGTAAGAGAGAGAGAGAGAGAGAGAAGAAAGAAAGATAGTACGCGCACGCCTAAGTCGTCGCCTCCTTCCGACACCCCTGGAGAACCGAAGATACCATACCGAGAACCAAAGTCGTTTTATCTGGGTTAGTGAACGTCGACCCTGACCACCTCCTACGTAAAGAGGATTGAAATAAACTCACATTTATCAAGCGTTCCATTCTTACGTAAGCGTATATACTTTTCACTGCTATCGAGTTAGTAGTAGTAGTAGTAGTAGTAGTAGTAATACTACCAAAAACTTTGCTGAAAGATATAATATAATACTTTTTTGGTTTTACGCACGCTTTACTCTTGTTATCATTTTTTCTTTTTTTTTTTTTCTTCAATCTAATAGAAATATCTTTGACTTTTTTTTGTCCAAGTAAATGTGACAAAATGAGAAAAGAATATGGAATAAATATGAGAATATATGGAATGTAATCTTTCGACGATTGGGACGATCTTCGATTGGATGATTAATTATCAGTTAGAGTTCGTATTATCGAGTTTTACTCGTTAACGACCTTTTTTTCTTTGGTTTGTTTCGGAATAACATTTATTATCGCGATTAAACTTTACTCGTGAACGTGAAAGAGAGATAACGATTGGAAATACGATTAATTGTTACAATAATAAACCGACCGTTCTCGTTTTCTTTTTCATTTCAGGAGAATCTTTATATTCTTTGCTCGAAGAACGGGTGGAAGGGTGGGTTGGGTGGTTGGTAGAAGGTAGTGGGTTGATGCTGATGGCAAACGGCTGTTGTTTTCCGACTGACGAGTGAAATTGAATGAAAACGGTTGAGTCGGCTAAGAGCTAATGGCCGAGCATATTTCTCTTCTCCTCTTTTCTTCATTCATTCATTCATTCGTCGCGCTAAATCGGAACAAAGAAGAACTTTTAATGAGTTTCTATCGTTCCTAATTCTAGCGACTTTCAGCCCTCCAGGTTTATCTTCGAAGCATCGTAATATCGAGCATTGGCGGCGGGAAGGGAAGGGGGAAGAGGCTTTACCTAAGGGATTTTTTTTTCATTTGTCATTTTTAAAAGCGACAATTTGCGAATTATTACAGATAATTCTTCGCCGCTTAATTTTTACGAGTAAATAACGCATACCTGATTATATATTGTGAATTATTAAAGGATAGAAATTAATTATCTCAAATGGTTTTTCCATGAATTTTAAACGAATCTTAATGGCTCGTTGTATCTTTCCAAATGTTAATTACAATTGTTTTAGTTTGAGTACAGGTAAGTAAGTACGTAGCCATCGTACAAGATGTCTATTCGATGGGACGTCTTCAGAAAGGACAAGAAGACGTCTTGGCACAAGTCCAGGAAAACTGCTGACAAGCTCTTCCGCAAAGATGTAGCTCGGTTTGCATGACACGCTCGACTAACGGGCTAGCAAATTCGCGTTGCAGCATGTGTGCAAGAAAGGAAGATATTACTCATCGTCGAGCATAACGTAAGGACATTACCGATAAGGATACCATTTTCCTGACAGTCCAACTATGTCTGTTAAATTTCGTCGATGGAGAGTTGAAATTAAGTTTGCTTCTCGATTAGAAAAAAAAAAAAAAAAGAAAAAAAAAATTAAAATAAAAGAATGAAAGAGAACAAAAATATAGGTATATAATAAAAAAACATTTTAGAAGGAATGAGTTGGTAGTATGATATGTCGAAATGATAATGTTAACTATAAAACGTAAGGTAGGAAATAATAGAAAATTAAATCGAACATTTTCTCGCTTTATGATGTTTTACGTTATCGAGAAAGTAATTTTTCATAATTTATGAGTCGCAATATTCGCTGGGACTCGTTAAAGGAATGAGCAGGCAAAATTGAACACGTTTTTAGTGAATATTCAAAAATCCAGGGAGAAGCTCGAACAATGAACGAGAGGAGACACTATAAAAGCATTTAATTTCATTATACGTATTTGCAGTACGTGAGGGTCCAGAGGTTTTTATTATTTACCGATTCAACTCGTACCGTACCAGTGTCCTTGTTCGCACGATCGCAAAAAAGTTTACATATATATATATACATACGAGTGCACTCTGATTAAATAGCAAATAATATCACGCCCTTCCGGATTACAAATTCCCTTTCGAGTGTTTCATACGAAGTTTCTCGTGATTTATACGATACGAATAATCGAAGAAATAAAATAGAACTTCCATCCTGTAAATCTGAACGGCTAACATAATATCTGGACAAAATATTCACGATGGATAGAACGGAGATGAATTTTTTTGTGTTTTGATTGAACAAAATTTCGACAACGAAACTTCCGCGCGATACGTATTATCTTCTAAGAATGAGAATATTTGATTGTTCTATTCTCTCGGTGGACAAAACAATAGGAGAACAACGAAAAATATCATTTCACTTAATAGGCGAGAAGAATAAAAAAAGAAAAAAGGAATAAAATTAAAAAAAAAGAAAAAACAAGCAAAAACAAAATGTAGATCGACCTGAATTGTTATTTTCTCGGAGGGGGGAGGTAAATGAAAGGAAAAAAAAATGAAAGGAAGAAAAAACAAGCAACGCGTTAATCGTTTGCTTCGAAAGGATAAAAAAAAACTGAAAGAGAAAAAACGCACTCTTTCAGCATCTCCGCGTCATCACTTTATCTCTTTTACTTTCCCACTTTTCGAACTTTCTTTCGCCTTGTTTTTTTGTTGTTCTTCCTCCCCCCTCGTATTTTTTGTCCTCTTTACGCATTTTGTGTTGTTCATCTTTCCCTCCCCCCCGTTTGTTCCTTCGCCATTTCCATCGAAACGTTTTCGAAGGAGTTCAGCTCGGTGTTGAATCAAACGGGACGCGTTGCCCGAAGGTACGAAATATCTCGTATCCGCGCGCTCGTCGTATCCCTTTGGATTATTTTCATCCCTCGTTTCCCATTCGCTCACCACACTACACCACACCACCCGCCGCCACCCCTATCGCGCGTCATCGTTCCTCCTGAAGCGCGCATCTCATCGTTTTTTTCTCTTCCTATATTTTCTTTTTCTCTTTCTCACTTTTTTTCTCCCCTCTCTTTCCTTTTCTCTCTATATCTCGTTTTTTTCCCTTGTTTTCTTTTTTTTTCTTTCTCTTTATTTTTTTTTTCTTTTTCGTCGCAATCAGACTGTTCCAGTTTCGACAGAAAGCTTTATGATCCTATCTCCCCCTTTCTTTCTTTCTTTTTTTTTTCTTTTCTATTTTTCTTTTTTATCCTCTTTTTCTCTCTTCTCTCTACTTTACGCTTACGATCAGCCGACATTACGCGAGAGGAGGTATACCATGAATACGATGTTACTGTCGAACGGATATCTTTTTACTTTTTTCCCCTTGAAATGTGTACAACAACCACCGACATTACTACTAAAATGATGGAAGCTTCGAAATTGTTTTTTTCTCTATTTTTTCTTTTTTTTTTTCTTATTTTTTTTTTATTTCCATTTTACGATATCGTATCAAAGAAACGCGAATTCGATTGATTTCGTTTTATGAAATATATATTTTTTGAGAGAAGGGAGTGCTCAAATTTGGTCAGTTAGTTTTCATCGCGGATGTTCGTCAATCCTTGTCACGCAGTTTACGCGCAAAATAAGTTCGGAAGGAAATTTGAACGACTCACTTGCTCACACACTCACTCACTCACTCTGTGTACGATTCGGTTCAGATCGATATTTGAAAGCATTGTTCATAAAGCTGTCTGTCGCGTTTATATCGATTGCCAGGACCTTGGATCGCAGCCAAATTGTCCGCTACTCTCTCCCTCTTTTTCTGGCTCTCTTCATTTCGTTCTTCTTGCCGACTAGGAGAATTCATCCTTGACTGGGTATATCTCCTTTCTCCCTCGTTCTTTCATTTTTCTTCTTCTTTTTCTTCTTTATCTTCCCTCTCTCTCTCTCTCTTTCTTGTTTCCCTTCCCTTTTCATCGTATCCTGTTAACGCTACTTCTTTGTCTACCACTTTCCTCCACCGCCCTTTTTTCTTTTCAACCCTCTCATAGAAGAGGCGCTAGAAACGCCGGTTAGAATGGGAGAGGGAAAAGTTCAAGGGGGAGGAAGAGAGCAGTTTCATCTACACCCTCGAGCATCATCGTCCTTTTCGTTTACTCATGAATTCGAGTCCCTCGATCTTTTTGTCATCGTATAACATCCATCTATCCATCTATCCATCCATCCATCCATCCATCTCTTGGTTTTAGTTTAACTCGTTGCAAAATACTCGCCTTTTTTTATATCTTTCTTTCCATTAATTCCACATTACTATATGCTTGTGTGTACATTTGTTTCATATTTGTCTCTATCTAACTATATCTATCTTTCTCTCTCTTTCTTTTTCTTTTTATGAACAAATAATGAATTTGTTCCTTAATTATGATTTACGTGTCAAGAACGGTATCATAGATTTCTATAGAAAAAATAAAAAGGTCCTTATTTATGTTGAAATAATTAAGGAGAAATTTAAAAAAAAATATATGTATATATATTTATGTATACATATTATATAATACGTCGTTTAAGCGACCATCCGATATAGTCCTCTCGTCTAAAAAGGTTAAAGGAAAGGGTAGGCAAAGGGAATGATATACGTCGACACCTCTTTCTAGACTGGCCATTAGATAGACCATTAATTAAGATGACAAAAGCAAAGGTCGACTGAAGGTAAAGATAGCGCGTTGAGGAAAAAATATTTTAGAAAAAGAAAATAAAAAAAATAGAAGAGGAAGGAAATGAAAAAAATTAAGGGAAAACAAAAAAAGAAAAAACTGCAGAAAAAAGAAAACCCCCAAAGCCAGGAAGAAAAAAGAAAAATAGGAGGAAGGAGAAGGGATAGAATGAAAAGGATTGGATGGAAGGAGTAGGGGCATTCTGAATCTTTAAGAATCATCTTCTTCTTTTTAGCCTTCTGTTCTCTTCCTCCCTCTCTTCCTTCCTTCCTTCCTTCCTTTCCCTTTTCCCTCCCACGTTGTTCGACAACAAGGGTCGTTTCTTCTCTTATCATACCGAAAATAAATCTAGAGAAGGTTTTCGCGGAAGATAAATTCGAGAAACGCAACGAAGCGAAGTAACTAACGACTTCCCATCATTCAAGATTCATTTTTTTTCTTTTTTTTCTTTTTTTTTTTTTTTTTTTAAATGAAAATGCGGGATAATATCGAGGACATTCACGATTTCTTTTCTGGGATTCTCTGAATCCCTTTCCCTCCATCTTACTTCTAAGATTAATTAATAATCGTGTAATAGACTACGTTGGTAGTTTGATGATATTTTTAGAATGGCCTGGCGCCTTTATGCGCATTCAGGAATCTTCGAGTGATTATAAGAAGGCTTTGCATCGATAGACATTTCTCATCCCTCTCTTTTATTATCCTATCTCTTAGATAATTTTATACCGTTTCTTTCTTCGAAGTTACCTTGAATTAATGACGAACGAACTTGGCACGTTCAATGTCACATCCATTTAGAAAAACGCGAATAAGAAATAAAAAAATAGAAAAAAAAACATACGAAAAAGAAGAAAGAAAGAGAGAGAGAGAGAGAGAGAGAGGAACAGAAGAAATAGTAGTTTGGCTTACTGTGAGAGTTGGCTCTCAGTGATAAAGAAAGAAAGAGAAAGAGAGATAGAAAGAGAGAGAGAGAGAGAAACCATGTTGGCGAAATGAACGGTGAGATTCGTTCTTTCGGACTAGTGTATAATTCATAGTAGCTGGAACACGATCCCGGTACAGGAGTCCGAGGATAACCCGGTTAAGTTGTAAAGGATGACGTACGAGCACAATTCTAGTCCGGCCACGCAGATTTAACGAGCCTCCACACCACGAGGATAACCAACCCCTCATACGTACGAGTCCACTCGATGACAGCAGGATAACGTCGAATAATTTTTCTTCTTTTTTCGCCCTTCCGATATTCTTCCGACCTTCCGATAATGGGCATCGTACCGATAACTATACTAGGACTTTTCAAAAAGAACCATAACAAAACCATTCTTGGTATCTGTGAAGTACGTTTGAAACGAGTGATAGAAATGTTCGACTATTTCTTATTTCTTTTTTTTTTTCTTTAAATTGTATCATCGTTACTTCGAAATTTTACGTCTGTCAGGGTTATTTTAGGTGTGCGATAACTATTTGGATTTTTCAAAGTATCGTAAAAATAATTATCGGATCTACAAAATTACGTTTGAAACGAAATAATGAAAATATTCGATATTCTAATCTTTTATTTTTTTTTACAAATTGTATCACGTGTGTTATAACTCTGAAATTTAATAATTTAATATTATATAAATCCGTGACAAATTGTATGACTCAACACGTTACTTTACCAGCAGCCTATTAATCTTTTCTTTCTTTAAATTTTCTTTAATTAATTAAATCTTAATAATTAAATCTTATCTTTCTAAAGGATATTCGTACAAATAAACCATTAACAATTATCAGAACAAATGATGTCATAAGTTTTAATATTATTTCATCAGCACGAAACCATGTGTTATTATCATAAAATTCGTTTTTGATATCTATTCAAATTACCATCCATAAGTAATGCGTACAAAATGAATTAATAAATTTACGAATAAATGAGATAAAATACGAGGTAGAGTTTATAAAAATTTGAGGCTATTCTCTTTAATCATTTGAAATAATACGAATGCGCATATATGTTTCAAAAAAGAACAATGATTAAAAGGATTCTTCGTTCAAAGTGTTGGCATTAAAACGGGGAAAGCAATGTGTAGATCTTTGAACGAGATCGTTGGACGAGATCATCGAAGCGTATCAACGACAACGCCTTCTTCGCAAGGTTACGTAGTTACACGTTGCCACAAGAACGAACGAGCGAACCGGAATCATACTATAGAGGAAAGTTCCTCGTAGGTGGAAATCGATACGTCGTGACACGAATTCCCCTTTTCGTATTTTCGTTTGATAAGTAAGAATTTTCGTAAATTGTCCGATTTAATTTTAATCGGATCCAATCATCAATCAAAAATTTCGAAAGAAAATTGTTTTACTTCGGTATAAAAAAAAATAATCGTATCTATTAACTTTTTCTTTTTTTTTTTTTCCTGACAGATATTTGTTCATTAATTTCTTCGATCTTACATATATTTTTCAATTTTGTATAATATATGTAGTATAATACTTTTTATGTTTCAGGTATTTGAAACAGGGTATTTTTATATTCAAAATTGCTTTCAGAAGAAGAAGAAGAAGAAGAAGTAATAGAAGTAAAGATCGTTTTTATTCGTAAATCGAATTAATTTAAGTGTAATAATTACGTTAGTACGTGAAAATCGATTACACGAGAATTATCTCGAAAAGATATATCTAGTTTTCTTTCGGTATAATTTAGAAATAAAACGTAAAAGTATCATCAAGCAGGTTCCCGTTGACTGATTCATCTCGTTACATTTAAGACGATTTTGTTCGCTGCACCGAACTGACTTAAAGGAGTAAAAAATTTCTTTTTCCCGCACGTGAGTCTCATTAACGGTTGGTGTCTCGTGGCAACTGGTTTACACGAATGCATTCGAATAAGATTTAAAAAGAAAAAAAGAACGAAAAAAGGAATCTTCTTATTTGTAAATTGAATTTTTAGTTGAAACCGGTTATTATTCGTAGAAGAAGAACTGAACGATATTCTTAATGATCGTCGGACTTGGAATTGCGATTTCCACGTTGTTACCAAATCCCTCGTTTCGCGTATATATCGCAATAACGTTAAGTAAACTTAAATCGCACAATCAGATTCGATCGAATTTGAATTGAAATGAAAGAAGGAAACAGTTCCACGAATGTAATTACCTTTGAAGAAAAGATAATTAATGGTAATAATACTATCTTCTATGATCGAACAAAGATGAGATTAAACAAACGATCGAAAAAGAAAATAAAAGAGAGAAAAAGTGACACTTAATTTATTTCCCGTCCCGCGTTGTCTATGTTAGTTAGGTAGAAGTAATATTTTAGAGCAACCGAATGAAGCGTTCTTACATTTACAATGCAAATGGGATGGATAGCTTTTCGTCAATGGTGATTAGTTAGCTCGAGATTTCCGTATGCTCGTTCTTCCGTAGCTCGTAAAGTGTTCTTCGTAATGGCGGAAATGTAATGGCTATTCCTATTTAACCAACGATTAGAAATTTGCATTACAAAGCAGTTTAGAATTAAATTACCTTATGCTTATCTAATTATTCGTTGATATGTAGAGAGAGATTATTTCATAACGGATCACGTTGTATATCGTATGGATATTTCAGAAGTTCATTTTCATAATTAGATGTTTGTTCTAACTTAAAATCTATGTATTATAATATATATATTTTTAAGAAATAGATAAATTATAACAAAATAATTTTTGCAAACTTTTGACCAATTGGATTATTTCTCGGTGTTAAACATTCTTCTATTACGGTTGAACAAGATGGGAAAGATTTTCACGACGTTAGACGGACTTAAGTTAAAAGCCAGTGAAAGTGTTCCTGTGAAGCATGACGAGAGTAATGACACACATACAGTTGCAGCCACATTTATGTGTGTTCTACCGGCTCAACCAACAGCCATGCCGACGAACGCGAAACGTTATCGCGAAAGGAGAACTTATGCTAGAAGGTAAAAGAGAGACGACTCTTGAACTGGAAATTGTTCGATTATAATTTATTAATAATTAATGCGAATTTTATATATTCGATGAGTTTTGTTTTGTTTTTATCGATTGTAATCTTCGTAACAAAGAAAACCATACATAATAACAAAATGCAAAGAAACAAAATATCTAATTACGAATTCGTATCAATTGTCCTAACCGTCTTGCAAATGTTTGATCGCGATTATAATTTTTCATTAAAGTTTAAAACTTCCATTTATGCAAACGTTAACGTTCGTGTACGAACAATGGTAGGAAAATCCGTTGTAATTGGTGATGAAAATTGCTCCAGAGGATTACGTATTTCGAAAGAGTTATTGCAGACGAACGAAAAAAAGGAAAAAACAAAATAGGAAAAAAAGAGAAAAAAAGAAAACAAGAACGTTGCCATAATTACGATGCAATCGATATCATTGCCCAATCTACTTTTTTATTTTCTTCTTTTATAATCTTTTTTTTTTTTTATTTTTATAGTTTCTTCAACACAATGCATTTAATAAAACGCGATGCAACTGACTGATTAATTATCCTATTAAATAAACGATAAAGTATCGTGTCATAAAACATAGGCTATTTGTTACAAATTTTCCGGTATAGCGATTCTAAAAGTGATATATAAGCTTCTCATATTCGTTCCTATATACGTTACAGGATGCCCCACGCCTGTTCTGATATTATGAAAGAGAAGGAGATAGAAGAGAAGAAAAGAAGAAAATAAAGAGACGGAATAACAAGATCGAAGAAAATATTCGACGCGGGGGAGATCTAATTTTTAGAAATAACGTTTCGTACGAGAGCAACGAAAGGAGAACAAGCTCGTAGGAAACAGGGGAAAGGACGGTAGATATAATACGAGGTCCGGTTTTATTACGGTGTCTCTCTAGGCTTCAGAAATGTGTTCCCGCGAACGGACATGCACGCATGCACGTATGCGGCGAACCATACGAACACGAATGTGTGTGTGTGTGTGTGTGTATGTATGTGCAACGATGCACATATCGATCGCGCATGCACATGCCACGTGATTACCATTCGATACGGAAATTTGAAATACGCGCCTGATAGGAATTGATTTGCTTTTTTTGGGGGTTTTTTTTTCTTTTTTTTTTTCCTCTAACAATAATCAAATCCTTCCCCGTGTTGTTTTTATTTTTCCTTTTGCATCGTATCGAAAAAAATTTGACGGCGAATTAGTTGGTAATATATGTAATAATATTTAGGATAAACAAATTTTTGTTCAACATATTGAAAAAAATAACGACGAAAAGATTATAATACAATTTCATGTATAAAAAAATGTACGTAGATACATATAAAAGTAAAATATACGAACGCGTTCGGTTAGTTTAACAAGAAAAAAAAAGGGAAAAATAAACGAGCTTAACGTTGTTAAATCGAGATAAAAATCGAGACTGTGTTTATCTGTCTTCTTTATGAATATAAAGTTTGTTTAGTATTCATGCGATTTACTTTATATATCAAGTAACGCTGACTATTATTATTTTCATAGTCAATCATTATACCGTATACGCGTGAATCAACTGGTAAGATCAAATTGGTTAGTAAAAAATAAATATTCATACAAAAATTTACAGGGGCAGAAAGGATGGAAAGGAGGGAGGGAAGCAGGGGGAAGAGGAAGAGAAGGAGAGTAAATAACGAAAAATAAAAAAAAATAAAAATTGTGTCTGTGCATCATAAAGAAAAGCGTCATTAACGTTAAACACGGAGTCGAGCGTTTAGCACGAATAGAAGATAGAACCTAGGAGAATGAGAAAAGTGAAAGAAAATGGCAATGCGAATTATTTCGATAGTGAAGGTTCGTGAGGGAACGGGGAGGGGAGTGAACAGCTGTTGCTTGCTCGCATATTGCTGAGATTTGAGCACATGGCGCCTCTCGTTACAACGCACTTGTGAAACGAGACTCACCTTGAAGCACGCACGAGGAACGAGAGTAATCATGGTTTAACGACCGATTGAAATTTTGCCCGAAATGCTTTGCGATGGATAGTAAAAAGAAAAAGAAAAGGAAGAGAAAAAGGAAGAAGAAGAAAAAGAAAAAAAAATATAAAATGGGAGGGAAGAAGATTCGTTCAATAAGAAAAATTTTCAACTAATGGAAATAATTGGAACAATTTTAAGCAAAGAGTTATTTTCTACATTACATATATATATATTATTCAGGTATCTGTATACTGTATAAAATGTACTTTTTAGGATAGTAGTTTTCTTTTCCATTTTTCCCGTCTTGAAAATTTCGTTCAGCTACCCTTACAGCTTTCAAGCTTTCCCCTTTCAAAGCAATCCCCTCCTTTCCCCATAGCGCTCCCTTCTACTCGGCTTTTCCACTTTCGCTTCTCATTCTTCGTCACATCTTTCAAGCTTGTCTAAGAGTTACGAACGTCTTTGAGAAAAGTAGGAGCCCCGACTTATCCTCGTAGAAGTTCAAATCTAGCATCCGTCGGTAGCTTTCCCTTTTAGCCCAGTGAAATTTGGCCAGAATGCCTTAATTTTTTCCATACTGATGCAAACTTGATATAAGGGTAATTTGACGACGCTGAATCGAATGGTGCTATTTTTTTTGCAATTTGACTTCAGCGTCTTAAAAAAAAAGGTAAAAAATAGCCTTATCTTATAATCTAGGCATTTAATCGAAAAAAGCTTCAAACAAAAGTTGTAGAGAATTGACAAATACATAAAAAATGTTCTAAGGTTTATCTTCGTATTTGCAAAAATAAGCGAAAAAGAATGGTAAAAGTAATTGTAAGAGTAGGGGAAAGCAAGTCTTACCCCTCTGTCGGCTTTTACACGCGAGCGGGCTAGTGTGCGTGCGAGCGTCCATGTGTACTAATCATAAACGAAGGATTTTCGGCAATCTTCGGGACTCTCGGTCTTGAATGCAAGTGCCAATGAGAGAAGAGACCGATATTTCCACCCTTTCTATTCGTTTAAGCAATAGCGAGTATTTTTTTTCCATTTTTTTTGGCCATCCGCCATAGTTGAGCGTCCTGTATACGATTTTTTCTTTCGGTAGCAAGCATTTTTCGTTTTGGCCGTCGAGTGTCAAGCGTTCTGTATATCTATATATATCGGCGTATAAGCGCGGCGTTTTTAAATCGAATCTTGATGCTTATGGCACGCTGTTTCTTTATTTATTGTCAAAAATAATGAACCTTGAATAAAAAAAAAACAATAATTCTTTCTAATTTTCTTAATAAAATTTATATTAAAATATTTTCTTTCTTTTTAATTTTTTTTTCCTAATAAATTTTTCTTAATAAAATTTATATTAAATTTTTCTTTCTTCTTAATTTTTTCCTAATAAATTTTTCGTAATAAAATTTATATTAAATTTTTCTTTCTTTTTAATTTTTTCTTAATAAATTTTTTTTAATAAAATTTATATCGTAAGCCAAAAATAAATTCGCACTGCTTATAATACAAATGCATTTTTTTTTAATTATATTTTCTATAAAATTATTATAAAATACTATTGAAAAAATAGAAAAAAAATTTATTAAGCTTACTTCACAATAACGAAAAAAGAAATAAGAAAGCAAAGAAAAAGAACGAAGAGAAAAAGAAAGAAAGAAAGATAAACATACTTGTTAGCGCTGTCAAGATAAAATATAGGTATCGGTGACGTGAAAAACATACACACACTGTAGCTACTGTAGCCACTACACTACTACAGTCAAAAGAATAGGTTAATAAATTTTTTTTCTATTTTTTCAATAGTATTTTATAATAATTTTATAGAAAATATAATTAAAAAAAAATGCATTTGTATTATAAGCAGTGCGAATTTATTTTTGGCTTACGATATAAATTTTATTAAAAAAAAATTTATTAAGAAAAAATTAAAAAGAAAGAAAAATTTAATATAAATTTTATTACGAAAAATTTATTAGGAAAAAAAGTTAAAAAAAAAGAAAAAATTTTAATATAAATTTTATTTAAAAAATTAGAAAGAATTATTGTTTTTTTTTTATTCAAGGTTCATTATTTTTGACAATAAATAAAGAAACAGCGTGCCATAAGCATCAAAATTCGATTTAAAAACGCCGCGCTTATACGCCGATATATATAGATATACAGAACGCTCGACACTCGATGGCCAAAACGTAAAATTCTCGCTACCGAAAGAAAAAATATAAAAAGAGAAATACCAGTTTATTGCCTCACTCGCACTCGTATAAAGAACGCTCAACAATCGATGGCCAAGACAAAAATACTTCTTATCGCCTAAACAAATAGAAAAGGGAAATATCGGTTCTTCTCTCACTCGCACTTGCATTCAAGACCGAGAGTCCCGAAGATTGCCGAAGATCCTTCGTTTATGATTAGTACACACGGACGCTCGCACGCACACTAGCATACTAGCGCGCTCGCGTGTAAAAACCGACAGAGGGGTAAGACTTGCCTTCCCCTACTCTTACAATTACTTTTACCATTCTTTTTCGCCTATTTTTGCAAATACGAAGATAAACCTTAGAACATTTTTTATGTATTTTTCAATTCTCTACAACTTTTGTTTGAAGCTTTTTTCGATTAAAAACCTAGATTCTAAGATAAGGCTATTTTTTACCTTTTTTTTAAGACGTTGAAGTCAAATTGCAAAAAAAATAGCACCATTCGATTCAGTGTCGTCAAATTACCCTTATATCAAGTTTGCATCAGTATGGAAAAAATTAAGGCATTCTGGCCAAATTTCACTGGGCTATTTACCCTTACACAATTCTTTCTTCTATTATTTCGAAAGATCGCACGCTCACCTCGTTCACCTTCGTTCGCCTCGTTCACATCGTCGGGATTCGTAGATTATTCTATCGAATAAGAAAAAAAGTTTCTTTTACCAACAACACACGGTATTTTCCTTTACGTACCGAATCCTATTTTCTATAACCCGTTCGATTATTCTTTCAGACGATGAGAGAATAAAAGAGATGGCGGCTGTGTAGGGGTGAGGGTGGAGAAAAAAATAAAAATAAAAACACGTTGCGCGTTCTATATCTCGAGTCTCATTTTTAAAATTATATTGGATACCGAGCTACCGTTATTATTACATCGTTGAATATTCAAGAGACCTTGGCTCGATACAACTTTTCCAACTTAAAAGCATTTTCTATTCTATTTATTTATTATTTTTTTTTTTCATTTCCTTCCTTTCTTTCTTTCTTTCTTTACGTAATCGCGACGCAAATATACGAAAGCCTTATCCGTCGATTTTATTTTCTTTAAAAAAAAAAAAAATAAAAATGGGCGCGCCAAAAAAATAAAAAAAGAAGAAGAAGAAGCGAAAAACAAGTAGGTAATACGCGTCTGTTGATTTCATCGAAATTGCATTTTTATTCGTAGAATTTTCTTTGACTTTTTTCACCCGTTTCTTTTTCTTTTTTTTTCCTCTTCGAAATATGTTATTAGACCGATACCCTTTCCCTTCTTCCTTCCCTTTGGCATATACCCCTCTCTATGGCATATCAAAGAATAACGACACCAGGAGAGAAGTGAACGAAAGGATTTATTTCGTCGTTTCTTCCCTTTCTTAAAAACTTCCTCTTGCTTTCTCCTTCCGTGTTTCCATTTACCTGTTCTCGTCTATATTTCCGCACCGCGATCGCGGGAAATCGCGAAAGAAGTTTTTACGATCGTAAATATAGCAAGATCTCTTTACGATCAGGAAACTATCTACCCCGCATTTATGATCGCGCATTGGGGGCTTCTTGTTTATAGAGAAGTAATAAAAATTTCATACGGTATCTCCTCAACCGATGACGAAATGTGCGATATCGTTGGTAGAATATCAACGAAATAAAGAAAAGAAGGAAAAAGTAAGACTGAAATATTTTATAAATTATTTTTACATGATTTCAAACAATTTCATTATGTATTTCATATTATTTTATTACATTACATCGAAGTACAATTAATTATCGTATTTTTATTCGATCATTTTTTTTTTTCAAAATAATGACAAAAAGGAAGAAATAAGAGTGAAATATTTTCAAAATTATATTTTCAAACGATTTCAAATTTGTTCGGCAAACGATCTAACAAAGTTTCCGTGCTACAGTATAATGCATTAATTTACTTGAATCGTTTGTTTTTAGGGGATGATATTAATATTGAATAACCTCATCTTATATTCATTTACGGATGTTAAACTTCTCCACTAACTATGATTGGGAAACTATAAAATTAACCCGAGAAACGTACATCGAGGAAACGTCGAACATGAATAATTGTAATGCTTAGGCGGGAGGAGGGTTACTTTCTAATAATATAATGTAACGCTTAAATTTGCTTCGATTAATAAAAACAAAAAAGAAAAGAAAGGAAAAAAAAATTGATGATTACTTTTATTATCACAACTGTCGTATCCTCGATGTTACGTGATCACTATTATGTATAACGAAGGTCATTTGTTGTAATTTGCAACTTTCACCACTGGCCAAGACAATTATGATTAGTCGACAATGCGTTTGAAATGCATTAGGTGTAATTCATTCTCATGGGTTCAATTAAATTTTTTAACGAACCTACTACGTTTTAATAGAATTAATTAAACTAGCTGTACGGCATAATAGACGATTCTACGTACGTTAATCTCGTTTTATCAGTGACAACAAGGGAGTTATAACTTCTCCCTGGACAGCATATTCTCATCATTATAATTTTTTTTTCCATTTTTATTTCGTTAATATATTATTATTATTATTATAACATTCGAAAGTAACCGAGCGTGCGAGCGAGTACCTCTATTTGTTATAAAAAGAACAAAAAGAAAAGAACAAAATAGAAAAAATAAACAGAAAAGATCTCAACGATAAATCTTTGAGATTTACAAGTATGATCGTGTTGCGTTTATTCGAAAGTAAAGTAGATAGTAATTATTTACGTATATTTGTTTAGGTTAAAAAGAAAAAAAAAGAAAGAAAAAAGGAAAGAACAAAAAATCGGGAATAGGATGTTCCTCGAGATTAAATCTTATTACACGCCGCTTTATTATCTAAATCGTAATTGCGTCCTATCGAGATCATGATAACCATCGCTTCGCGCGGTTTCACCTTGGGCGAATAATAATTGCGCGAAAAGTGGACGAACGTGTACGAATCGGCAAATAATAATTTTGCAATACTCCGGTAAAGAACGGTTATGTGCGTTATATCTACTGGAAACTTCGTAAGTTACATATAATTAACTTAAATTATATTACTATTATTATATTATTATTATTATTATTATCGATACTAATGACGTAATCAGAATTGTTGTATTTTGTTTTTATTTTCCGAAAGCTTCAAACATATAGTATAAAACTTAAATATCTATTATTTAAATATCTATTATTTTATTATTATAAAAGCAAGTAAGCCGTAATTAACGCGATTTGCAACATCTTTGGAATCATGGTAAAAAAAAAAAGAAAGATTATGAAGAGGAAGAAAGGTAATTGTCTAATTTGGATGTTTCACTGATATTAAATATAAAATAATATTTGATTTATATAATTTTCATTGTATATTTGATAGATCGATCGTTAGATTGCAATCGATTACGGAAGCATCGAGAATCAGGAAGGAAGAGGGTTGTAAGGTCAACATTTTCATTTCCTTGGGTATGGGATATTACGTAACGAGAATTGAGAAGTTCGCGACTAGATTTGAACGTCGCCTTTCACTTATGAGGAAAAACTTTAACGTGTACTCTCGGTCGCGTTTACTTTATCATTTGTTCAAAAGGCTAAAAAGGGGGTCGAATAATTTTTCGAATTAATTCAATAACGATGTATGATGATTTTGTAATATCTAATTAGTTTAAAGAGAAAAATAAAGTAATGCGTAAACCTTATCTTATTTTAAAGTCTTGACACGAGTCTCGGTGAAATTTGAAGAAAAAATTTGATGAGAAAATTTGATGCGAAATATTTGATCGAAGAAATTTTCCCGGACAAACTTCTTTTTTCAGGTGTAAGAACGTAATTTCTCTTTCTTTTTTTTCTCTCTCTCTCTCTCTCTCTTTCGGTCCAGATAGTGAATCGTAGAAAATGTTAACTCGTTTTACTTTTATATATACCGCTTTCCGATCCAATCAAAGTATCGCGTGCCTCGTACGCGTCGCGAAATTAAATCGTTCTTAAGAAAAATTCCTATGAGGATTGCTCTCGGATATATCGCGTAACGCGACTTTGTTACTTTATAAATTCTCGAGAAAGTTTCTTGGATAGATATATAATAATATAATCGATACAATTAATAATAATAATAATAATAATAAAATACCAATGAATGAGAACGTATCATTACAATTAATTTATTTTTTCTTTTTGCTTCCCTTTTTCTATCTACGAATACATCCACAAATATTTTTTATTTATAGGTGATAGTTGAGATTATTTAACACGGATTAAGGGATACTTTATTTATTTATTTTTCAACAAATTTTTGCCTACACTTTGCACAAAGGATTTTATCTGTCCAAATTCGAAAGGAATTTTCAGATAGGACGATCATGCTCGTCAATTAAACGTACTCCGGTCTATAATCTTGATAATCGCGATTACGAAATCACGCAAATAACTTGGAAATTTATGCTCGAATGGATTATTTTCTTCCATTATATGTCGGCAAACGAAACTAACAATGAGAACAGCATGAATAACAGCTCGCTTCTAGGCGGAGGTCTCTTACGTAATCGATTTCTCGCTGCATTATTATGTTATCACGACGAAGTTCATCGAGTTCTGCGTTTCCTCCCAACCCACACTATTTTTTCTTTATTTCTCTCTCTCTCTCTCTATCATTCTTTTTATTTTTTTTAATTTTCTATTCTTTCTCTTGTTGCTTTATGTAACAACACTTAATAAGGTATTCGCGTCCTCTCAGCTTTTTTCTAATACCATAAACGTTTGAAAAATGAACAATTTCAAATTATTTGAAAATCATATCGAATAATAATAATTATTATTATTATTATTAACTAGACTTCCTAGGGATAAAGAATATTATCGAAAATCGATTTGTTTTCGACGAACCATACATAGATCATAAATACACAAACACAAATTTCAATGCGTGCGTTCGAATGTGCAAGGTCAACCTTGCCGCCCCAACTTCCTCCCCCATTTTTATCCTCTAACTATATAATATATTTCTATATTTTCTATCGATGATAAACGATTATATCAAAACGATCGATCGATATTATATTTCATGCTATAGCATTGAAAAATATTAAACGATTTGGTCAAACCGTAATCGTCGAGCTATCGTTTGCACGTTCTTCCGTTCATTCGTTCGCGATCGTTCTTCTTTATCGGCATTTTTTTTTCCTTTCGTTTCTCCCACTGTCTCTCTCTCTCTCTCTCTCTTTCTCTCTCTTTCCTGTCTCGTAGAGCCAGTAGAAATTAACGAGTCGGAAATTCTAATTCAATGGCAAGGCTGCCGAGAGAGTCGCGCCTTTCTTCCTTCGTCCTCCTTTCGAACCTTCTCTTTCTCTTCTCAGTGGGTCGAACGTTCGTTCGTTCACTCGTTCATGTTCGGTTTCCCTCTCGGAGGATTCCCTCGTCGGTTTCTCGGGGTTTTTTCTTTTTTTTCGATGAGACCTTTTTATCACCCTCTTTTCTTTTTTTTTACTTCTTCGCTGTTCTTCCCTTCAAGCCACAAAGCTACCGTGAGAAAGGATTTTTCTTTTTCTTATTTTATCTTCTTCTTCTTCTTCTTCTTCTTTATATTCTATTTCTTCTTTTTCTTCCTCATTGGTGTCGGGTATTTTAATCCGACACAAAACCAAATCTTTACCAAGCTACGAAAGATATACTTCGATGCGGACACGCTTTTACTCGTCTCCGGTGATTAAAGTTGCAACGCCCGTTGAATAATCGCACGTTGGATAATGTGGCCTCGATCCTCGACAGACGAAGATCGATAGTACAAAACGACCAAACGTAATCCTTAAGAACGTTCGTTATTTTTCATTATTATTTGGTAAGAAGAAAAATATAGGGAAAACGTAAAGGAAAATCGAATAAAAATAATATCGTAACATTTCTATATTCCTCTTTGTTTAATTATTTAAGGATTTTATTAAGGATTTTAATAAATCCTTAATTAAAGATCATTGATCGAATTGTCGGGGGGAGGGGATAGAAAAAGAAAAAATTTGACAAAATATTAGGACGATTGTATCGGATTACAATAACACGTTTTATGATTTAAATTAAAATTATACTTTTTGTTTTCAGCGTCAATTACGTCGTAACTTTTAAATACGATAAGTGATTAGAGAAAAAGGGATGTTTAAAAATTCTTAGGATAAATAGAAAATATATTTATTCTAATATGATTTGGACAGAAATAATATTACGAAAAAGGAATTTTAATCGTATAGGAAAAGTAATTAAACGAACAGAACTTTCACCCTACGTTCGATCGAGCTAATGATTACTTTGCCGTTACTGTGAAAATCATCGATTATACTTGTAATCGGATTAACTTTTCTGTGGTTCGGAAAACGCGTGCGGGTTACCGTGAAAACGATTGCATCACTCTTCAGTTACCTGCGTTTGACGCTTCGTATTCGTTGTTGTCCGACGAGCTCATATCAATCGATAAAATAAAATCAGGAATATAAATAGAGAGAGAGAGAGAGAAAGAAAGAGAATATTAGCAAAAGACAGAATGAAACGCCCAACTCGAATTCGAAATAATTTGAATGATGAAAACGCATAGCATTTTTTGAAAGTTCGAAAACCATAATTATTTCTCATATTTCACACGGAGAAGGAGCAACGTAACCTTTGATTGAACTTTTCACGTGGGATATATTAAAATTAATTTTCTCTCTCTTTTGTTAGCGATCAAACGAAATTAAATGAAACGAAAAGTAAATGCGACGGAATAACAATATCTACGTTGAAGTCAGAAAATCGATTCCGCAGGCTCGCCCCCGCGCACGGTCACGCACGGTCCAGTCCGGGCCTATCGTGCATGAAAATACGAAGGTACATAATAATTTGCTAATAACGACTATTCGAAGCGAAACGTGTTTTCAAGTAGAGTACATACCTTGTTCTAATAACAGAGTTATTGAACTTTGATTTCTACCGCAACATTTACTTCGATTTCACTCGCACTATCGCAACGCATACACGTTTATATATATATGTATGTATATATATTTGACGTGTTACAAACACATTTGAAAAGCAGCCACGCTGAGTCTCGTCGGTTTAGTTTATGTAATGCGTAGAATTATAAGCAACTGCCGGTAAAACCGCAGATCTGTTTATTCCTTGCATAAATGTGCGTCCGGTTTGGTTGGTATCCGTGCACGAGCGAGAGCTTATCGGAAAATAATGTGAAAAAGAAAAACGCACCGTGGCCTATTGCGCAAGATAAAAGTGAAGTAAAGTAACGGGAATGGTAGTAGTATTAGTATTAGTAGTAGTGATATACACTAGTTGCGTTATTTTCTACGCGCATTGCCCGTGAAATTAATTATATTTTTATCATTATACAAACCTTAAAGATAAGTTGATCATTGCTTTAGAAATATTGTCCGATGTGACCCAATTGATTTGAATTTTTTTGTTTTTATTTTTCTTTATCCTAATTGATTTGCATAAATCGCGTGTAAGATATTTTCCAAGGAGAATATGTTTTAACGTAATCTCTCGTTTATATTTTTCTTACCTTTAAGTACCTACCTACTTGTACCTAGTACTTGTTTGCCATACGTTGAAAAATATTGTCTGACAAATCGTAAAATGATTTCTGTAAGGGAGGTTTTTCTTTTTCTTTGCCGATACCGTTACATCAAGTTCGATCGATGAGTTTGAAAAAGAGTTTGTTTTTCGAAAGAAAGTAGAAATAAAAAAAAAAATTATTGTTATCAAGAATTTTAGAAAGCAAATTTGTTCAATAGATAAATTGATCGCGACTAATCGGGTTACGTTTTTAATTAAATCTAGTATTTTCAAATCGATCGAAAACGAGCAAACGGAAGTTAAATTTCCTGATTATGAGTTTCTCGAATAATAGTTTTCTTCATTTTCAAAATCTCCAATTAATTGAGACCTCTTGAGATAACAGTAGATTTATAGAAAAACTGAAAGAGAGAGAAAAAAGAAGATATAAAATAGGGGAAGAGGAAAATATACGATCCAACTATCGATCATCATTCATCACGATATATTTGAAAAAGATAACGTTTCTATTTTCTCCTAACAACTTTCGATACGACCTTGAACGAAGATCAGCGTCCTTGAGACTATAAGCATCGTAATGAAATATCTTAATGAAGCATCAATTAAAAGAATTTTGTAAAAACAATGAACGATTTCATTAAATGTATTTAATTTATATAATACAAAAATACATTACCATTACACATACGTAATATTATTTCTACGTGGCAATCGGTTTAACCGTTAAAAAGGGTTGACATTTCGTTGCGAAAGTTTAACAGTCCAAGTATAGCTAGTTACGTAGTACACATTCTGCGGTTAGTGCAGTGTGTAACACTGATACGCATGACTAGGTATACCGAACGTATATCAATTATTACTAATGGGGATTGATATGACACGCTTGAGTCGTGAACGAAGTAAAGACCTCGAAACGTAACGCGATATACGTTTTTTATTATTGATTTCTATTATTTTCTATAAGGTAAGAAGGTATTACTTTATTTTATCACTAAATCATCGGTGTATTTTGATTTCTGTTTGATATCTTGACTTCTGGAAATCATGAAAAAAGGATGTATTAAGAAAGACGACACTGTCTTTGCTCTTAGTCAAACTGAAAAGCTTAGACACAATGGAGTTTACTACTGATGGATTGCACCACGTTATTCCGAAATAATCTACATTATATTCGCTAGACGGGTGCATATAATAGATGAGTTATGTTACCAATCTATTTCATTCGTCCACAGTACCAGCACTTACTTTCCTACAAAAGCATCCCACCATGACGTAGAATCTCTAACCTTTATATCGATCGAAATCGTCTTCTACACAGGTTTGCCGAACCCGTGAGTTCTTACGATTTTAAGCAAATCTTACTTTTCACGGAGACACTATAATACTTGGGATATAAAAAAGTGAACCTTTCGTAAATGCTACCATGTGGAATGGGAAAGCGATATCGGGATAAAGCCTTGTTAAAATAATATTCAACTTTTCTTTTTTATATCTCATGATAATTTTAACCTAACTCGAAAACTTAAGATCGTTTGCGATCGAAGCGAAGAAAAGAATGATCGAAGTTATTACATAAAAATTTATATATAGTATACGTGCAACGATATTACGATAAAAAAACAAAAAAATACACTGAAAAATCTCATTTATTTTTACAGGCTCTTCAACGAGTATCAAATGATACTTTTTTTTTTAAATAATTTAAAAAAATATTTGATAAAATCTAATATTTAATTAAAAATATTCCAATTAGATCGGAAATATTTTTATCTAGATATGAATCTAATGAAAATGTACCTTACCGTGTTTGCTAATAGCTTATAAGCTAATGCAAACTCTAATTTTATTAATTAGCTAATTAATTAAGAAGAGGTAGAAACGTTACAAAAAATCGAAAAAGAACAAAAAATAATAATGCAATGTATAGTACATACAATCAGTATATTAGAATGTTGTAGATGTAATAAGATAGTTGTGTGTGTGTGTGTGTGTGTGTGTGTACATACTAATCAAGAAATCAATTCGTTATTAGAAATCAACTAAAGAAAGATAGAGAAAGAAAAAATAATAATAGAAATAAGAATAGAAATAAGAATAAGTTGAAAACTAACAATCGAAGCTGCGGCAAGGCTCGTGGAAACAAGCGTGAAACTCGATTAGAATCTGCATTTTAATTTTTTATTTCCTAAATAACACTTCCCCAGCTCCCACTCGAAGCATAGGCGTGGATACGTATCTTGCGTAACGTAAGAGCAAAGCGAATTCAGTATGATCGCATCGAACTCGCAACTTGCAAACACAACGCCCGCTATTTACCACCAACTCGCAACAGAACGTTGAGAAATAAAAAGAAAGAGAAATAAGCTTTTGTGTGTGCCTGTGTGTATGCGTGTGTCAAGTATTCTTTCTCTCTCTTATACACACTCTTTAGTTTTCCCTGCCCTCTCCCTCTGGTTCCTCAAACACAACTCAAACACGAATACGCACTTATCTATTGGTTTGTAGATGTATCGTATTTCACGCATTAATTCATCTAAGACATCGACCTTTCGATTTTCACCACGCCTGTTTGCGTCACTTGCATCTAATGTTAATATTATTCTCGATACTTTTCGTATTTATTATAAAACAAATGATAAGTTTCATACTTTTAAAAGAGGAACAGTCGACGTTAAAACTAACGAATTTTCATGTTTTACCATAATTGAAATAACGTTCACACGTAGAATGGGTCTCATCTCGTATACACGTAGAGACATGTTTATGAAATAACCGATTTACGAGTAGGGTGTAGGTTTATTACAGACGATGGGAATGTTGTAGAGACGTTCGCAACGATGGTTTATAGGATACCTACGACTCTTTGATAACGGTTCATGAGAATATACGATCATGATGGGCTTGATGTATTATGTATGTACGTTAATGCTTGAGATGAAAAATGATCAATTTTCATAATTATCATTGATTTTCCATGATCATTTCCATATTTACGATATTCTGTTTTTATTATAAAGAAGAAGAAAAAGTAATGAAGACAGAGTAATAGGGTTGTAAGATTAACATGATGGATATTGTTCATCAGACAGTATAATTAGGAGTCTATTTATTAGTGTGGGATGCGAGCGCCTCCAAGCCAAATTTAAATAGGCATTCGTGAAATGATTGGACGGTGGGCCCTGGATAGCTCAATGGTTAAAGAGCAGTCAGCCGCCCGAAAAGCGGAAGATCCGGGTTCGAGTTCCGGTCCAGTCAGTCCAACAGCCCAATTTTTTCACGAATTCTACATTAGATTTATCAAAAGGAGTACATACAAATGAATGATATCAAGTGGTTGCTCTTTTTAAACGTTCAATTAATTCGAATATGGTCAAGCATTCGTTAGAACCGAGAACTGTAAGGGAACACGATTCGAGAAGCTGAGAGAACACAAGCGCGTGCGTTAATTGGTGTGGTGTGGCCAATGGACACGGGAAGGGGTTAGTCAATTTAACGATCTCTGTGACTACGACGTCTCTTCGAGGTTGTTTGAGCGAAACTATATCAGAGAGTTTCGCGTTAATCGATTCGTTACTAATGCGATGCCAGATAACTAGTAGGTATAGTAGGTAACTTGTACATACATACTTGTATATGATATATGTATAGTAACATTGTGCGAGTCCTATAGATCGTGGCACGATCGGAACAAGTTATAGAAAAGAACTAACGTTGAACGTTAATTGGTCGTTACTACGACGTACATATATGTAAACGTTAATTGGTGTGTTTGAGAAATCGAACGATTTCCTCGACTTATAGTTCGTTAAAGGTCGAAATCGAAGGAAGTAACGATATAGAATCGTCTTAAGAGAAAATTCTGAAAAAACGTCTATGAATTTCTATGATATCATATACATATATACATAATTGAAAAATATTGAAAAACTCGTGTATTATTTTTCCAAACGATTGGATAAAAATTAATCGGTAAAAAAAAGAGATATGGTAATAATTTTGCGATTAATAAAAAAACGAAATTAAGAACAAGATGCGATATTTTTTGTAACGAAAGAATACATTATATTAAAAGACGAGGAGAAAAAAGTAATCGACTTAGGATGAGAGAAACAAATCGAAGAAGCTTCCGGTGATTCCTTAGAACGGATAACGCCTGATTCCCGCATCCGGAGACACCTGGTTATAAACGGGTAGTGGTAACGCCTTCGGCCTAGATTCTAGAGCATGAACTTATCGGGAGCGAGCCGTGGCTATCGTTGCGCAAACGACCACTCCACAATGCCTTGGAACATAGCAAAAAGTAAGTGGCAAGCTCGTTCGTTCACTCGGAGTACCGATCGAAACGACACCGCCGATTGGTCGATCGAACGATTCGCGTTCTCGCGTGCACGTTTCTCTATACAGTGCAGATTCGATCTCTGCACTATCTGTCTGTCTGTCTGCTAGCAGCATTCGAGTTGCACGACGAACGATTTTTTTTTCTTTCTTTTTTTCCTTCTTTCCATCTCTACGCGTTCTTTTTCTTTCTCTTCCTTTCTCTCTCTCTCTCTCTTTCTCTCTGATTTTTCACCACACCATTATCTCTATTTTTCACTCTTTCTTTTCTTTTCGTTCGTTGATCGATACCATTCGATGAGTCAATTAACGCGACGCATCAACTTTATTTAGTAATGCATCATACCTTGTTATCTTAATAACCAATCTAAAGTACTCGAAAGATACATGGAAAGATAAAGATGACATGATGGATTTGGATTAGTAAAGATTTTTTATTACTTCTTTTCTTTTCTTTTCTTTACGGAATTTTTTATTTATAAAAAGAATAAGGTGAAACATAGTTTAACAGGTTAATGTTATCGGGGTTGTTTATGCGGATGAAACGTCTTTAGCCGACAGGAAGCTACTAACCCCCCCCCGGATGCCGCCCCGTTTGGAATTTTACTTCGAACTACCTGGTGGTAGTATATTGGTATATTGACGTATCGACTTAAACCACGACCCTCGTCATCTTAAGAAACTGTTATCTTTCCTTCCAGTTTTAACTCTTTCGTAAATAAATATTTACGAAAGATTGGAATCGTTAATAAGTGATCTGGAATGTGAAGTCGAGTAATTATTTCGATTTTTCATTTCTTTTTTGCTCTTTCTCGTTTTTACTTCTTTTTATTATTATTATTATTATTGTTATTATTAATGCATCAATGACGTCAATGTTCGCATTAACCGATATGTTCTATGTATATTCATACGTAATGTATAAGTCATCGAGGAATCATTAAAACATTGAATTTTTTTGTTTCTATTTATCGCGAAAGTTTTCCAACGTAGTGTCAGACAAATATGCCGGTAAAAGGAGCAACTAGAAACGAGAAAAAGAAAGACAAAGATAAAGAGAGAAAGAAACAAATCGAACGTTCTTTAACGTATCTCTTAGCTGTCTCTAAAGTGGTAGAAACGTTTTTGTAAGAAACTTTATAGCCTGTAATCGTTAGAACGTTTGGTTCTGTAGTCAGAATAACCGGCTATTACACGAACCAAGGAATTCAGGTTTTCGCGTGCTTCTGCAATGTCGCGAATGAAAAATTCAATAAGTTTGATGTTTCTTCCGAAATAATTGTGAAAAATGATTAAACGTCAATCCGCAATAGCGTACGTAATAAATATAATAAGAAAATAATCGTTATAACAGAAAATACGATATATATTTTTATCCATAAGACAATAAAGAATAGAAAAGAATCACGCGATTATGCAATCGACGAAAGTTTTTTTTTTTTTTCAAAACTCATTTACACCTTAGTTTGGAACAATGGTTGGGGAAGGTACGTAATCCAGATAAATGCATCGATAGATAGATAGATCGTAGGTATCGGTTTGGCAATATTTAGCGCGCGCGCGGAAAGAAAGTGAACGGAGAAAATTGTTAGTTGTAGGTATGTAGATGTTACGCAATCTAACGTGCTAGCCGGCACGTTTATTTTAAGAAAACTAGACCCTAGGTCTAGTTTTCCTATTGCTCATTTCTCTTAATCCACAGTTGGAAAAGTTTTAATCGAAGGTTCTCTTATACGTGGGGTCAATGTCGAAAGTCCATCATATTAGATTCGCGTGTTTATGGCGTGGAAATATGGTGGGACGACGCGGAAGAAACGTAATGCGATTTCGCAAACGAATATCACATTTTAAGGGATGGTGTCGAAAATGCTCGACTATGTTATGAGAATGTATCGTGTTACTTCGCTCGGAAGAGCGCGTTCGTTTACAAACGAACTCGCGTTAACGAGCTCGCGATATTCGTCGTAATGGGAGTTGGAAATAATTTTCTAACGCGTATATATATATATACTTGGTTATTGGACGGTTATATATTAATAATATTAAATGAAAACATTTCGCTAACGAATAACGCAATTATTACAATATCATTGTTCATTTTAACCTTATATCATGACAATAATAAACTAAAAGAAAAAAGGGAAAGGGTAGGTTTTTTGTTGTTTTTAAGAACGAAAAAATGAGTTATCTTGATTCGCATGAAATATAGAAAGCTTCTCATAACACAAATACCATTTGCTTCCTCATTCAGTGAACACCATAAATGTTAAGCGTTACTGTATTATTTTTTTCTCTCCTTTTTTTTCCATTTTGTTTGATTCCTCTTCGAAATTAAATACGTAAGAATAATTCGGACAAATTGATTTCATGTAATCCATCTTGTTCATCTTGAGATATTTTTATTTTTAAAGCATATCCTTTTAATGACAATTTGACACGATGTCGAGTAAATTGGTGTTATCCTCGTTCTTACGTATCCTTAGTATGGGAGACGAAATTTCATCAATATTTCATATATACGAGCAAATATATGTCTCTTCTATTATTTTCGTAGCTTTGTTTTTTGAAGAATCGTTATATGTCTGGCTGCGTTCTCTCCCTTTGACGAGAAAAATCGTTAGATAAACAAATAGTGCTTGTTAAGAAGGTAAAGTGTATGAGTATGCGTGGATAGTCGCTAACTATTACGAAGAAAAAATATTGGGATATTGGCGTAGCAACTAATTAACGATAGAACGAGTTTTTAACCAACGATACGAGATAAGGACTCGTATCGACACTTTGCAATTTCAAACTTAACGAAGGGTAACCAAAAAAAGAGGAGTATTATCGCAAGGAAACTGGAACGGGAGACCCACCCAATGCTAAAAATGTTTGACAAGAAGACACGTAGGGGGAAGATGCCTGAGCATAGGAAGCGAGGTCTGATCTATGCTTTGCCTGTGGTGTTGAAGAACACATTATCCGTCACTGTACAAAAGCGTGCAGATAAAAAGCGAAGGACAATATGTTCGTCGAAAAAAGTCGGGTGAAATTGCGATTGTCTCGGTCTATTTCCCTTCACGTAGAAACGCAATCATATTCGTGACATTCCTTGACTCCATTGAAAAGAAAATTCTGCTGAACCATGAGATCGCAGCGGATAATAATTGTAGGAGACTTCTACGCCAGACTTCAACGGAGGTCTGGGGGGGACCCAGAAAGGTCTGACAAAATGTCAGAGGGGGAGAGTTAGAGATGGATTAGAACCTGGGCACAGGGGAATGGACTGGACATCATAAACGTAAGAGGTAAGACAACCTGTTCGCGGCCGCACGGGATTATCCGTGGTCGGTTTGACATGGGCTACGTTTGCTGTTAGATTGATGATCGGGACATGGACAGTAGATATCGGGCTTAAGGTTGCGTCCAGCAAAACGGAAGACGATCATGTTTACAGGACGGGAGGGGGCAATGATAAAAGATGGGAAAATCCTGCACCCATCTTACCGCAAAGTAACAGGGTTTAGCGTGCCACCTGCCCTCACCTCTCCATCCAGTGGCAGGAAGACAGTTTTTTAGTCGGTACAAATCCGACACAACCCTCTAGGATCCGGCCTAGGGGAATTTTATAGATGTCTACTTAAAAGATTTTTCTCCCTGTCGCAAGAAAAAAAAAGAAACAAGCTAGCTTGCCAGCTAACTTGTTAACTTAGATCAGCTTGACTTGGCTTATGGTTAGCTCGACTCTATTTAGCCGCGGCGATCTATCGTTTTCTCTGTCCGCCCGGCCAATAGATCCTGTCCACTGTTGGTTGCATTTTATATGCGTACATGGTACTCGTGGTGGTGGTG
Organism: Polistes fuscatus; assembly: GCF_010416935.1. Taxonomy (NCBI): domain Eukaryota; kingdom Metazoa; phylum Arthropoda; class Insecta; order Hymenoptera; family Vespidae; genus Polistes; species Polistes fuscatus. The sequence continues at coordinate 11,004,845 of NW_025113107.1, read as the reverse complement.
GTGGTGGTGGTGGTGGTAGTGGTGGTAACTAACCCAATCGGCTCCAATACGAATTGCATGCGTGTAAACTACAGAGACGAGGTCGAATCCGAGAGCGTTGCTGAGAACGAAGTTGAACCCAACTCGAGAACCGTTCTAGAGATAGAAAGAGAAAGAGAGAGAGAGAGAGGGAGAAGTACTCGTGCCAACGTTGCACCGCCACGGAATGCAGTTATTATTCAACGTTTACGCGACACGCTCTCGCGAGCGCCGTACCACTCCGTTCATTAATATGCGGCTAGCTATGGCATACACACAACACATACACGTACACGTACACCTACCTACATATGGATTTATCTGCATACGTCATCCTGTAAATTGCTCTCTCTTTGGACTAACCTAATAACTGATTTATTCAAAATATTGAAAAATTCCAGAGAAATCGAGGTGAGAGGGATTTGATATACAATTAGTCAAGATTTTTGCATGAATTTAGACAAGTTTTTAATGAAGCATGTTGATAAGCTTGCTCGAAAGTGAACGAAATAACGCCTTAAGGACGAACGAGATTAGCTTTAATAGTGTGTGATTACGTGTTTATATAATCCAACTAATTAGTATGTAATTAGCGTAACTCGATATTGTGACTGGGTTTCAGTGGGTTTTATCTTTTGTTATAAGTAGAATCGAGATGGGGGAGAAAATGAAAATTTTATTATCTTTTTTCGTAAGGTTCTAGGTTACGAGTTCAAAATGTATATTTTTATGTTTGTGCATATGACAAAAAGGATAGACAATGGTGTACGGTTTATAATATATTTGGATTCCCTGGTACATTAGTAACATCAAAAATTCATGTAGATCGGATAAAACCTAAAAGCACGTAATCCCTCTAAATAAGAAAAGTATGTTTTTTCGGAATAATCTATTTTTCGTTGATGCGTCAAAAATGAAAAATGCTAACAAGTAATGTTTATTTTTAATAACATTAACAAATATTTTTTTTATTATCTTACTTATAATATAAATTTACTTATATAATATAAATTATAATATAGATTTACTTATAATATAATAAATAGATATTATTTTATTATTTTTTTTATTATACTATGTTTAGTGCTGAAGAATGAGCATTCGAAAATCTATTTTTTCGATTATTCCGATAAGAGAAGTTATCGATTTTAGTGAAATAGACGAATAGTAACAGTTACGGAGATCTTTGAAAAGATCGAACTATCCTTAAATATCGTTTTTCCATAAAATACGATTAGATGATACTTATTCTTATCTATTTCGATCGGTCCCATATGAAGGGAATTATCTTAAAATAAATTTCTTAGATATCACCAGGTTCCCCAACGGCGACAGAAGATTGGAACATAAGATGGGATCTTCAAATTGTTTGGAACTTCGTAAGAACGTCGGAATCGTTCGTTCCTTCACGACACTCGAAAAAGCAAAGAGTCAAAAGTGTTTGAAGAGTACCGCATCCTCAAGAAAGTGAGTTTAGACGCGTATATTGGTTTACAAGCCATGGATACCTTGACCACTTCCTCGGAGAAGATCCGGCCAGGAAGCATCCTCGTAATCTCTGAAATAAGATTTCAACGAATCGATCACAGATATCGCATGACTTGCCACCACGTTCGTTCACTGCATTCCTTGCGGTCTCTGATATTTCTCTCCGTATCCAAGAAAACGGATGTTTACTTACTACTCGTTTTAAAAGTTTGGACATTGATCGACACTCGTAGTTTGAAATTTTTCTATCATCGTCGAATAAATAAATGTCTTACCAGATTTTACGATAGCTCAATCGCATTATTCGTGATTGCGTTAAAAAATAATAAAAATTTAATAAAATTCGTGTCTATTCGTATTTTTCCTTGTTTTTCTTTTTTTTTTTTAATAAAAATAGATACCTTATAAGCTCAATAATAAAAAAACACCAAGAGTTAGATTTCAATCAATCGAAATGAATTTGTAAAACAATTGGGAGATCATTTTCACGTTCTGTATTCCCTCAACGGGATAGATTTTAAAATCTCGATAGGGTTTTAAAGAATTTGTAGGGATTTGTGAGAAGACACGTTTGGGGAGGGAAGAGATTGGTCGAGCATGACACGAAATGATACGAAATCTTTTTCTCGAGGGAAAATGTTGTTCACGACTGTACCGAAGTAGAGATACCCGAGGCCATTGGATGCCAAAGTAACTGGGGGTATTCCCAGAGCGTAAACCGGAGCATTTTCTACACGCATAGACACGCACTCGGTTACCGATCGCTACATATAAGCGCAAGTATAGGCGTGTCTCTCGTTTCTCTCTCACTCACACACACACACACGAATACATACACTCTCTCTCTCTCTCTCTCTTTCTCTCTGTATTTTCCATTCGGTTGGAGTTCGGTCGTGTATGGGCGCCCTCTCCACGTGAAAAGGAGAACTGGAGAAAGAGACCGGTGCTAGCTAGGAGTCGTTTATTTACCCTCCTAAGCACCGTTCGTAGACCGGAAGAACATTGTGCAATCAATTAGCATACGCATTCCTCGTTCAACTGGTGCAACCCTAACTTCCATTCCAATCTCTGTGAAATCGATGCCAAGTACCTACTTTTAATATTTACTAAACACGATTAATCGTGTCTTTTCAATCCCGTACCGATCATCATCCGATAGTTTCAACGACGAATGTCCTATTTTAAATCGTGGGAAAAGAAGTTTTAATCCATTCTCCCCAGCTAATCCTAGCTATTCCTTTTAATTCGTAAACGAAATCAATGGATTTAGATCGATAACATTTTCCTTTCGAATCAGCCAATGTTTTAGCATTTAAATCGAACGCTTGGAGTATATTAGAGACTTTGTCAAGAAATTTGATATCGGTTGGAAAAATTGAAAGATAAAAGTAAAAAAATATAAGAAGTCAAAAGATAAGGATAATCAACTTTTTTCTAACATATTTTTGTTACAAAGTATGAAACTTAAGCGCGCTTGAAATACTCCAAGAATGTACTCCCACGATATCTTTGTAAATGTAAGGTTTTACGTAACGTTCTTAGTAGACAACCACCAACGAGTATGGACATTTCCCTAGCGAAGAGCATTGATATTTATGCAAATTATCGTGATACATATTACGGACAATACACTCGAGACTCGATCACCGGAACGCGGAGAAAGTATAAACCGATCTTGTAACGGTTAAGTTTAAAAGTTGATATTTTTTATAAGAACAATCGAGTCCCCCGATCGTATTGCTGACGAAGAATTAAAAATGCGAAAGTTAAAACGCAAGTTAAAGTATTGAACTCGATCGTTAAGCGAGTTTCGTTATATGACCTAACACTTTGTGTTTCATAAATATATCTGACAGTGGGCTCTTTTTTCTTATTTTTTTTTCTTTCAAAATCATAGATAGGCGGCACGTGAAATTGAGAGGTGATAAATTTCCCGTCAAAACGGGAACGAATAAAAGGTTCGCAGCGATTACACGAGGATACACACTGGTGATTATGTGGCCGAAGGAACACGGAAATTACACTTGGTTTCTATACCGGTCGGTTTGTTGGTCGATCGGTTTACGCGGTTCGACGCTTGAACCGACCGCTAAGGATAGATGATCTTTCGTGAGCTTAAATGTCACGATACGTATACTTTATACCGAACTCGAGATAATGCGATCGTTTAGACTGCCCATTTCGAATTTTTCAATAAACCAGAGTAATAATATCTAGTCCCAAGAGAAAAAGAAACAATTATTTTTGATCAATAAGGAATTCATAACGTTAACGTTTGATATTTAAAAAAAGGAAAGAAAAGATCTATAAAATCTTAATCGTTATTCGATCAAATGATAATTATTCTTTTAATAAATATCTTAAATAAGATAATAAATTACTGTACCCCCACTTCTATTAAAAATTGTAGTAGAATTGTGTCATGCGGTATTAATACGAACGTGGGTTGAAAAGCTTAAAGCCTATTTTCTTTAATAAAAATTGTAATATCGTAAAAGAGATATCAACCCACTCACGTAACTTACAATTAGTCAACTATTCCATTTAAAAAAAAAGAAAAAAATGTAAATAATATATGATACGATAGTTTCGTATCTTATAAATAAAGATCAAGTTAACGAATATCTTGGATAAAATAATAAACTATTGTATTATATTATATATATATAGAAATATATCATAGAGTATTTTGAATAAATCTTTTGAATATTAGACAAGTATTATATCCGAAAGAAAATAGATAATAACGATAACTCATAGTCGTATAAATTAGTATCAAGTTGTCAGTTGTTAATTGAAAGTACTTTATTTAAGAATAATATTAATGTGCATTAGATAATTTCACTATAAACGTATTAACGTTTAAGGAACTCGGGTTAAAATATCGACGTACGTGAAATCAAGGCGGATAGTGTAGCAACCGTCAATGTATACAACATAGTAATAGTATATATGATAGAACGATGCGAGAGTATGTCCGAGCTAGCAAGCAAGCAAGCAAGCAAGCAAGCAAGCAAGCGAGTCAGCGAGCTGCAGAACACGGAAATGATGGGCAGTTCTGTGCTGGACAGCGGTAGCCCACACTATCCCACTGCTCCACCTATTGCGTAAGATACTTTCGAGCCTGGTTGCAGTTTCGAAGCGAAGTGTAGCCACTGCTTGAAAGAACTAAGGCACGGGATCCTTTTTTTTCCCCCCCTAGTTTTTTTTCTCCTTCCAATTCTCCTATTTCTACCTTCGATTTTTACCCGTTAAGGTCGTTCGATCGAAAATATTTTCTTTTTATTCGTATTCTTTTTTATTTAACTGCCCTATTATTTCGTTACAATTTGTCTCTATGATGATTTTTTCTTTTCTATTTCTTTTATTTTTGTTTTATTTGAAACGTAATAATTCATTCATTCATTCATTCATACTTTTTCTTCTTATTATTCTTCTTCCTTTTAATTTAATTTTGTTTTTCATTTTCTTTTTCTTTTTAGTTAAATCTATTTATTATTACGAGCCTTTCGAGTAGACAAAACTTCATTCGTATTCATGAGCTCGCTAAATTATCAGTCGGCGAATTTTCACAGTAAATATATCTCTTCATATATTTAGTCCAGTTAGAGTTGCCTGAGCTACTGTTCATTCGTTCGTTCGTTCGCTCATTCTAATTTTATTCATTTTTCATATTTTTCTTTCTTTGTTCTTCTTCTATCATCTCATTGCCAGTTTCTTTTTTCACAAGAGAAATAATGAAATTCCTTTTTAGCAAAAGATATTTAATTTAGCGAAAGGGAAACTGATAATTTTGCAACATATGCAACGGGATCAATGTGATAGAATTAAACTGTGAAAATAGAGGTCTAGAGTAGGTAAAGTTACAGCGTCCGGTACATTTACAGTCAATAAAGTTATTCCATCAAAATTTTAGGCTTATCTACCGTTATAACTACGAATGAACTAGGTATGAAGAATAGATATATTTGGATAAGCACTTTAAAACTTATAAGACATACATTATAAATGAATCAAATAAAATATCATTTGATCATTGTAACAATCATTCGTGTCGTTAAATAATTTTTCTATCAAATTAACTAACGAAATATAATAAATTATTATTCGTAAATAATAAATTGTATGGTTGTTTAAAAAATGTAAACGAGTTAAATATTAATCAAGTAAATAATATTTGAGTTAACGTACAATAAATGAAATTATTCGTAAAAAGAGATGATTCAAATCTAACGACATTGGTAAAGTTAACATTTCTACTATTTCTAATAAGAGATGACCATTCTCGATGCAATTTGCATTCTGATAGATGCACTCACGCTCGTCTATTTTCACGGTGTAAGAAAGAGAAATTCTTTATAGAGAAAGATAGATAGAAAGAAAGACAAGGATAGCAGCTGGTAAGACTAGCAGACAACTAAGAAACCAGCTAACCGGGCAACCTACTGACTGACTCTCTCATATTCCCGTTTGAGTTAAGAGACGTGAACTAGACGCGTTTTGTTTGTGTGTGTGTGTGTGTTGCGTCTCTCTCTCTTCTTCCTTTTCACTTCTTCGCACAATCAACTCGATTTTGTTTTCTCATCTATCGAGATGATCTCGATTTTAAAATCGTACCTCGTTACAATATCGATCTTTTACGAAATACGATGCATAGTTAAAAGAAAACGTCAAAGTCGAAATCGAATAATCTAAACGAATAATCTCGAATACCGAAGGAGGAGCACGTAGTCATGAAACAAGACTAGTTTATGCAGTGGCGTAAACGAATAATCGAGTTTTCCCATGAATATCCCTACCACTCCTACCTACTCGCTATTACTTTACTTTACTTCTCGTTCTCTTTTATAATTTATAGTATATAATTTCTCTCCCGTTTTCACATCCTTTCGTTGCATAAAATATAATATATATCTCTGATGAAATCGATCTAATTATTGTGTAGTATATACTATATATTTACGAAAAATGTATTATAATTTCAATCTGTATATGCGTTATAAATATTTCTGATGAAATACTTCTTAATTATTGTATAGTATATACTTAAAAAAAAAAAAAAAAAAGAAGAGAAATTTAACATTTAACATAATTTATATCAATAAATGCTTTTTATTTTTTTTTTGTTGATTATTGTTATATTGTAAAAATAATTTAACATATTTCCAAGCTCTTAGCTCTCTTTGAAATATTTTATTAGAATGTTCTAGTAGTACCTTGACCAATTCTCATTCGACCTTGCGTTCTTGGATATATTGCAATAATTTTTAACTAGATAACGATTGGACGATAAAATAGAATAAATAGGTTGATCTAGAAGGGAGGATTTTGTGGGTAGGAATACGTTTGCGCCTTTGGCACAGCATCGTACAAACAACTTGCCGTTTCTCTCTAGTTGGTGTACCTATTCTGCTACGTATGCATGTACTATTATACATATATATATATCTGTATGCATGTATGTACTATGAGAGAAAGAGCAAGTAAGAGAACGCATGCACGCTTGCGCGCCTCGATTCGTTTAACCGCGCATCGTTGCGCAACCATTTGCCTTTTCTTCCGTTCGCACGGAACGAAACACGCGCGAACATAGAATGCATTATAGAAATAGTATTAATTTTCCTTGAAATTTTTACATATTTAACTTTTGGATACTACTTTCGATCTATCGATAAATTTGTAAAAGAATTTACACGTTGAAATATTTTTATAACAAGAAAATATATTTCCCGTTTTTTTTTTCTTCTCTCGTTTCTCGTATTATTTATTCATTTTATTTCTTTGTTATATATATTTATTGTAAATTATCGGTTAAGATTCGTCACTGTTGTACTCCCATGGAGAAAGGGATACGCTCCGATTGGTACACTCTCGATGCATAAGAACTTTATTGTCAATGTTGCTATACTATAAGTTGCTTTGTCCCTGAAGCAGGTACATACACCACCATGCAATGTCGACTTGTACGAACTTTAATAGATCCCTTCGAACGATCCTTTTGACTCAAACTATTTGACTTTTTTTTCTATTAAACGTTTAACTTTTATTCAATAAATCGATGGAAACTCTCTCAACTATCGTCCCAACACTTTCTTTCTTTTTTTCTTTTTGTTTTTTCTATTAAATAAATCAAAAAATTTTGTTCTTTTCTTCAACATTTATCGAAGATACGAAATAATGTAACGAATAAAGTAATCCATAGCACCTATCGTTCACTTTCAATCCGTTAATTATCGCACGTTCGTTAAGTAACAGAAAAAGAAATGAATTAGTTCGTTCGATAGGAGGACAAAAAAAAAGAAAAAAGTATTTAACGATCTATGAAACGTCAAGGATCGTTACCGTTAAGCGACACTATAGAGCTCTCGACACCTGTATTTGAATTCGGTTCACGGATCTAACAACTATGTAAGTGGTCTAGAAAGTGGACTTATCAGAAGCGGATGCGTGAATACCGATGGCCCGAAGCATGTGGATAGCGAAGATCGATGAATTCGCGATAAACGTTCTCTTATTCGGAAATACCGTGGAAATCGACTTTCATTTTTATTCGTCGTGTTCGTTTGCCAAAATGGAATTCTCTTTCCCGATAATGTAATATATGAAATAGAAATTCGCATACGATAATATCGAATGAAATTATACGAAACTGACAATCAAACGATCAATTTATTTCTTCGAAAACGTGTACGAACACGCACGCGAGCGCATGTTAGATAATAAATGGGAATAATCATAATAATTAATTCAAATAAAATAGATAAATATCGAGTTTATCAATAACATAACATCACTGGAAAATTATTAGGACAAAATTAAATCCCTCTGTTTATTTATTTTCTTTCTTTTTTTGTTTTCGCGCAAACAAACCGACGAATACGATAACGATGATGACGACGACAACAACAACGACGAGATTCGATCAATCGATCGATAGATCGATGTAACACGACCGGCGCGTGCGATCACTTTCGCGCCGATCGAGCAACGATCGAGAAACGATGGCGGTGCACGAAGGGTGAACGAGAACGCAAAAGAATCGACTTGAACAGCGTACCCGCTTTATATATTCCAAACCGGTCAGGGCTGCCGTGCCCCAGCTAGCTAGCTAGCTAGAAAAGATTTGTACGGGCGACTTTCGCGATCGGGGAACATTTTTCGTAGACTTCAAATAATATAATGGCTTTCACTTTGCAAAGTAGGAAAATTATGCGTTCGTGATAGAACATGAAATAAGACGAAAAGTAGTAAGCTAATAAGCACGATGTAACGAACTAACACATTTTTTTCTCTTTTTAATCTCGTAATAATAATAATAATAATAATAATGATCTTCCATTCTCTCGTAACTCTTCTTTTTTCTTCCACCCTGTCCGTCCGACTCCTTTTTTACCACCTCTTATCCATCGTCTCACTTTATCTTTCTTCAAATTCCGTCGAAATTGACAATAATCCGTTCATTTAATTTAAAACTCCTATCATTTCAAAGTAGATTTCTACTTCAAATTACAAAGTAGATTCTCTTGGATTTTACTAGTCTTCGCGAGAAACCTCTGATCGAGGAGGAAGGACCCGAGAAAGGGTTAGCAAGAGGGATCCTCCATCTCTACTTCGTATCCCTTGGTTTTGAAACGTTCAACTCCCGTTGCTCAGAGACGGTTATTCGATAGTTGAAATTAGTAGGGTTGAGGTAATAAGTAACGAACGAGGTACAGCAGTAGCAGCCAATCTATTGAGAAAAGAATTCAGGTCTCTTAAGCTCATTCAACGACCCGTAATTCCAACTCTTTAGAACGTTTCGCGTTGCTCCAAACGCGAAACTCCTTTTCGATGCAAGGTGCCTCGTTTCCACGTAACGAGCGGGCCATAATCAGGACTGCGCGTCGCCATTTTGGGATCCCTTTCTCTCTTCCTTTCTCTCTTTCTTTTTGTCAACTGTAAACGACAAAGTTTTTCCCTTAACGACTAGACTAACTAAATGAAAACTTCGATTCGGTAGTTTAGACGATCTTCTAGGATATAAGAAGCATGCCTTGGAATAAAACTTTTTTGAATGAACAAAGTCAATCTTTTTGAGTATCTTTTAATTTTTCCTTTTTTTTCTTTTTTTTTTTATCAAACTTTATCATTGTCCGTATCTATCTAAGCAAAAGCCTATATTAAACGACTATATAGGAAGAAAAATTAACGTTTTATTAAATTCAATTTTATTAAACATACCGTGACCTCGTAAGTATTCGTTCGAGGTAAAAAAGATTACGACCGTGAAAAGGAAAAGACTAACGTTTATTACGTTTTTATTCTTATCTTTGCTTTCGGCCCTCTCGGTTGCATTTCTATGTACGAAAGAAAGAAATATAATTACGTCAATTATTCGAGGATGCACGCGTTTAAACACGAATGGAGATACGCTTATTCCAGAATACGTCACGGTAAAGGTAAGGAAATCATTCGTAAAGAAAAGGGAAATAAGGATTTCTTGGATGAACGTGTGGCGAATCATGCGATGAGAAAAGAGAATAACGAAGAATCATTATTCAAAGGGTCAAGGAGAAAGAGCCCTAGTAGATAGACAAACCTCTTTTGGGTTGTCACGACCGGGTGGTGCCAGGTTGCACTCGGTGGTCGTGTCTCCGGATTGGGGGAGCGGAGCGGAATCCTATTCGAGTTGCAAGTTGCCGCCGCGAGTATAGGCGAGCAAAGGCGAATATCGACGACGACGACTAGTAATGGCCTCCCCCCGCCACCCCCTCACCACCCCCACGGCTCCCGGCCACTACGGAGCCACTACGCCGTCACTGGTATACGCAAGGATTATAGTTTTTCTGGGGGGAGGGTGGTGGAGCGCCTTGCTTTCGAAAGGATGGTGATTGTGGAGCGTGGACAGAGTAGAGTTAGGCGTATATAAGGCCTGCCGGCCCGGCCCAAGTCAGTCATTCACCGGTCTACCAGCTCACCATACACACACCAAACATGAAGGCCTTTGTGAGTATCTACGGATTCCGATACGGGCTAAATTACGGGGCTGAATTACGGGCTATATTACGATCTATATTACGGGCTCAATTACGAGCTTCTTCGATACGGGGTGATTTATTTCGCCGGGGTGTATCGCTTTCTTATATTTCGCAAAATAATCGTGTAGTTTTCTCGTGCCACGAATCGGTCTTTAAACTCGCTTTATTATTTTCATTTCTTTAACCCCTTTTGCTAAATCATTTAGTTTTCAAATCAGTATTCTTTTTCATACTTTTTCGCTATAACTCTTTCCGATTGATTTCGTCTTACATAGAATTTGTTTCGATCATTGCAATTCCGAGCTAAACAAATGTTCGTACACTTCGATTATCGATTTTGTTTTCCTTGTCAACGCATTAATCTCTAACGCATTAAACCCTAGCCGCGTTAAAAAGAATCGCTTATCTTGTTGAACGACGACGATTCAATGTCAGGGTTCGTTTTACCCATTTCTCTTTGTTTGTCGTCCGCGAAACTCGAAAGTAGACTCAGACGGATCGGCACCATACAACTGTTACGACTTTCATTCATAAAGTATGCAATCTGGTCGTCGTCTATTGCGAGTCAAAGTAAAACCGGTTGTAGGTATCATCGTTCTCGTCATTGAAAAGGAATCGTATCGGCGACCGGTTGTTACCGTCCTTGGTGAATCCTTTGCTGATTCTTCATAGACGAGTATCCCGAGTATATAACTTAGAAGTTACGGGATGATTTACAATAGATCGTGCTTTTCGCGAGATTTCTAGACATTAGAGATTACGAAATGCGATCTTTAGAGTCGGGAGGGTCGCGGGAACGTTCGGTCAGACTCGTCGCACGGCTCACGGCTCACGGCTCGCGAACCTTCGTTCCGCGTTAACGGGATGTGAAAGTTTCGAGAAGTCGTTTTTAGATATGCATAATTCCAGGTCGCGAAGCGGTGCCATTTAAGTGCAATGTCTTAAGTCGGGCGTGACACGCGAGTTCATCATCATTCAATCTAACTAACGCACTTCCTTTCGAACTTACTGAGATAAGATGAAAAAGATAAAGAAAAATTGGCTCGAATAATGGTCTCGAAGAAACGGAAAAGAGGATTTCTAGTTAAAGCTCTTGCTCGGTACGAGTTAATTTATCGAATCTCGTGCAATCTCGTGCAATCTCGCGGCTGGCTTAGATCGTGCGTTCGATTGCGTCCAAGTTTAGTTTCGAACGATTGCATAAAATCCAAGTCGACTTCTTTTTCTACGAGTATACGAAAGTGCCTATTAGCGAACGGAACGGTTGGTCGGCCAGTCGGTCGGTCAAGAATTTCTTCCCCTAATATGGTTTTGTCGCGTTAGGCGTGGTAACCAAGTCAAAACGAGAGAGAAGTTGGCTGCCTTCGGAGGAGTGTCTCCTTAACTATGAGAAAATGCGATCGGCGCGCGCTATCATTCCAATTACGAAACGTTACGGCACAACGTTACGAGGACTAACATTTCGCGAACAAAACATTTCGCAAAGATATTTTTTTATAATATATCATAATAATTTGAGGACAAGTATCATGAGCGGAACAACGAATCGGATTTAATCGGGAAAAGATTTATCGCAAATTTAGAGAGACGAAGAGAAACAGTTACTTCGAACGGATATATTCATACGGATTCCGGGAACGGAGCAATCGCGATTCCGAGTGAAAGCTAAACTGGCGCGCGGACGGTAGTCGTCTCGTAATCGCCTACGAGCCAATGAAAATAGAGATTCGCGTTGGTAATAGTCGGTAGTAGAGTGCTTCCGTAAACCGATATAACTCGAGTTGCAACGTCATTTGATATAGGTACGAGGGAAATCGGTTGGCGTAAGTGTATCGGAAGCACAAGGAGTGTGGCGAAGCTTCGATGATGACCGATTGGTTTAGGTCGATCGGTTGCAATCGAAGTTAGTAACCGGTTTGATTCTTTGCAGATCGTGTTCGCCTGTCTAGCAGTAGCGACGGCCCGTGCCGGTATCGCACATGGTGGCTACGGTGGTTACGGTGGATACGGCGGATACAGCGGAGGTGCTGGTTTGGCCATCACCGGTCATGGAGGAGGTCTCGGCAGAGGTGCCGGACTTAGCGGTGGACTCGCAGCTGGTGCTGGAACCGCTGCCTCCCTCCAGGGTGGTGCCTCCAGCTTGGGATCCGGTGGTCTTGGTGCTAGCTACGCTGCTGGTGCCGCGGCGGCTGCTGGAGCTGCAGGAGTTCAACAAATCGTCTCTGGAGGAGTAGCAGGAGGAAGGGCCGACATCGGACCTGCTGAAGGACCCAAGGCTAATGTAGGACCCCAGACTGGCCCATCCGATCTCGCTGGACCCCAAGAAGGTGCCAAATCCGTAGGTGGACCCCGTACCGGACCATCCAGCTTGGTAGGACCTGCTGCTGGACCATCCACCCTCGTAGGACCATCTCAGGGAACCGCCACCCTCGTTGGACCATCCCAGGCTACCGCTAGCCTTGTAGGACCCAGCTACGGTGGAGTTGCCTTCTACGCTGGTGCTGGTGGAATCAACGGTGACGATGGAAGCTCTGGCTCTGCTGCCGCTGCCGCTCCAGGTGGTGGTGCTGGACTCGCTGGTAAGTATCGAGCTCCCTTCCGACAATCGTCTACAATTACCTAGAGAATCTCATTTGATCCGAGCTCTTCTATTTTTCCCTACCTCTTTTCTCTCAAATCAGGACTCGCTTTGGGAGGTGCCGCTCTTGGCGGTGCTGGTCTTGGCGGTGCTGGTCTTGGTGCTGGACTTGGTGGCCCTGGTGCCATCGCTGTCATCGGAGGTGGACCTGGAATCGCTGGTGGCATCGGCGGACACGACGCCGGAGTTGCTGTGATCAACGGCCCATCTGGCGCCATCCACGCCGGACTCGGCTCCCACGGAGCTATCATCCCCGCACCAATTGCCCACGGTTGGTAGACGGTTCAAGACCCCAGCGATCTCGGCTCGGCGACGGCGGCAAACCCACCACAGTCACTTACCGGTCTCCGGACGATCCTCAAACGCGCTCACAACGTCTTCTTCCCAAAGCTTCGTCCAATCTCGGAACATGGTAGGAACGCGCATCGGTCTTAAAGTGGTATAACATCTATACTATCTTCGGTGGTAGGATGCGCTCGGCGCAACGGGATTTTCACTTCAACGAATTATCCCGTTGTTTCACCGATCCGTCCTAGCCTCCCCTCGATGGATGATAGGCCGGCTCGTATCGGCCTCGAGAGAAAGAAAATGAAATAGAGAGATGAAAAAAAAAGAGAGAGAGAGAGAGAGAGACGGAGCAAAAGAGAGATAATATATCAGAATCAGAGAGGAAGGAAGAGAGATAGTGAAACGGGAGAATACGCATCGTGAGCCCGGCCACTCGTGATTCGCGGTACGCACTTTCCTAATATTGGAAATTTTAGTCAATTGTCGCTTCGTACGACCAAAACGATCGGTCGTTACCGCGGTCGCCGGGCTCGAGATCTCGCGCACCCACGAGCCGGTCAGGAATCGGCCGCATCCGATCAAGATCTAAGGACGCGTGCCTGTTGCAAGCTATACACGCAAGCACGATCGACCGGCCGCCGCTCTCGGCCATGCTCTCGGAAAGTGGACAAGCTTTGGCGCTTCGTCGTCGGACCAACTGGGTTTGTTCTGTTTTCTGAACACCCCGCCGTTGCTCCGGCTCGAACTCTTTTTCTTCTTTCTACGTCTTCTTCCACCATCCGTAAGGCCGCTCTTCGCGCACATACACTTTTTTTTTTATTACTCTTCTCTCCCTTCGAGCGGGGCTCGACGCCTCGTGTGTTGTTATACTTACTGCCGCACCCAAGCATACATATTATTATTACATTGCTCGTCCATGCGCATTATATGTTTCTATTCTCTTTTTTTTATATATATATATAAATATGTATACATACTACTATTACTATTCTACATTTCTTCGCGTAACTATATATATACATATACATATATATATATATATAAACACATTGCCACACACGCGCGCACACACACCATTTACCATATGTGTATTCGTACATATACACACACTATACATATATTATATTATTATGTTTATATGTTAGTGAAAAGGAGAGACCGGTAGATTATGGTAGGTCAGCCCTTCCCGTGAGCGAACGAATGTATATAGATGGCGCGCCGCCGCCGGCCCCCGACCCCGCCCGCCCTCGTCATACCCTTTCTTTGCGATCACGACTAGCACCCCACCACCACCATAGATAGATACCACGTATTTATAGCGTTTATACATTTATACAATACTTTATATAAAATAAAGCATCAGTATTTAAAAAAATATTTTCTTTTTAATCCTCATAATAATAACCAACCTCGTAATCCTTAATAATTTTGTAATCATTTTCTTATTTTCTTTTTATAGTTACTAACTCTTGCGATCTAACGATTATTCTTATTCTATATTGTATCAACATATTTCTCAATCATGAAAAATCATCAATAACTACGATCGAATACTAACAAACTAATCGATTCTGAGTTATTTTCATTTTGTGTATACAAATATTGACCTATCTTAAATCATCCATTCCTATGTAAACACTGCATCGATATCGATATTGCACTCGTATCCGCGTACGATTGGATCAAAAAACCTCGTTTGTTTTATACGAGAACAAAGTGTATTTTTCGAATGGCAAATAAAGAGAAGCGGAAAAGAAAATAATTCATTTCGGTTATCTCATATCTAGTGCAAGGGTGCATAGGTGTAACTAAACTTGATAAAGTAATCTTGTTTTCATTTTTTGTTTTTTCTTTCGCTTTTGCTTTTGCTTTTCTTTTTTTTTCCATAAGAATCGAAAAATCTCACTCACCCATCATTTTTTTAGCTCCGTTCTTCTGCTCCAGTCCGACGAAACAATAAAGGTGGATATCGATTAATCGATAGACCAAATTTCGACCATAGGAATTGGAAAGAAGAGAATAGACCGGAAAGCAACGGTTTTCAACCTGCACACGAAAAACGTCGATTAATCATCGAAGTTAAATCATTGTACTAAGGTAAGGCTTCTTCTATGATTTATAACAGTCATAGTTTGTTTCCTCGATATTATTAGATTAATTTCTATAAATTATAAAAGACCATTCGTCGTTTTTCATCTGCAAAATCCACGTATACGTGGTATCGACGTTTTTTTTCGGAAAACTCGAATAAGTGACTTTTGTACATCTCCTCTTTACCAGTCGATGATTCGTTTGCAAATGTGTCGTGCCCAGAAAGAAAGAGAGAGAGAGAGAGAGATTTTATCTTCGATAGCTACTCAAAATATTTCATTTCGCTATTCGGGAAATATAATTTCCTTTTCGAGAAGTAGTTTTCAAACTCGACGAACGAAACGATAAATTAATCTTCTATCTCTCTCCCACAATCTCACTCTCTCTTTTTGACTGAATATTTTCCAAAGTGGTTTAGTGGCTTTTAGCGATACTTTTTCTATTTGTATTTTTACATAGGGAACCAGGAGACCATTCGTGGAGTCTCAAAAAATTTGCATTCGAACGTAAAGCAATTTTCAAGGTTGGTTTGGATTTATCGTAACAAATTTTATCCGATTGTTTTTTCACACGATAATGGAATTAGTTTCAATTCAAAATTGTTGCGATTGGCATATTATTCGTTATTAATTTATGCAGATAGATTTATTAAGAAACACTTATGTATATGCATAACGATAGTCGTTTCACATAATGTTTACAAACATTTTGAAGTTTAGAACTTTCGCGTAAAATAGCAGAAGAGGCTTTCAGTAAGGTTAGCCATATGAAACGGAGGCATATCTATACCAGAATATTCCAAGTTCTGCTTAACGGTTCACTTCCTTATTTCCCAGGAGATATTCATCCATATTAAACGCTTCACAAGATATGTATATATTAAATATATATATATATATAAATATATACTGGGTGGTCCAATAACTATTACCATCCTTAAAAATCTCGTTAATTCCTGATTTTATAAGAAAAAAAAAAAGAAAAACTTATCGAGACAAAGTTGTATTATTTCAAGGATTATATCAATAACGGTTGAAAATATCTTCTTGATTCAACTACGATATTCCAGGATTACTATTATTTTTATTTACTTTTCAAAGGAGAACTTAAAAAGTATTATTTATACGAATTAATTAATTCTACCTTTCCGAATAAAAAACTTGTTAAATACCAATTGCGTATCTTGAAATAACGTAACTTCGTGCTAATAATTTTTTTGCTAAATTAAAAAATTAGAAAGATATTTTAAGTGATAATAGTTTAATGAATCACCCAGTATACATTATTGTACCACCCAGTTACATTTCTGATTATACTTTAGATATTTAAACCGCAATCTGTCGTATTTATCTCTTCCTATGTGTTAAATAAAATTGGTTACTTTTCTAGAAAAGTTCTAGTCTATTACAGTTAATTTTATTTTCTAAGATGTAATCAAATAAACGAATCATCCAGGAACCGAACAAACAACAACACTTTCTATTGGCATTAACTCGAAAAGATTTCACCGTTTATAGATTTCATGCTACGGCAGCTAAAAGATTAATTGATAAACTTAATTTTCTCTGTTACGTTTGTTTATAAATTTAGTTCTTTTTTATTTTAATCGAATTATTAATTTTTCTTCTTTTTCTTTTTTCTGTTTCAGGAAAACAATCGAGAGAAATCAAGATACAACGAAATACGTCAATTAATTACATACAACGCAACGAATTGCAACGAATCACTACAGAATATTATTTGGAAATAACTAATAAGTTTTAATTAATATTTAATAAATTATTTTTAACGAGATCAGCAATCATTTATGTTCCGTTAGTAGTTAGGTACTTAGCAACACAGTATCTTTCTTGTTTGTAATCGAGATTAATGACTGAATTCCTGTGAAATCGTTTAAGCGAATGTCTTGAGATATAAATAATGCTTTAGTTTTCTATCTCTCTTTCTCTTATTCTCTCTCACTTTCTTTCTCTCTTCCGCGATATATTGCTTTAGCGTTCTGCTGGAAAAAGTTTTTATCGTTTGTTTTGTTATATCTTACAAAAATGCATAATCCTCGTAAAAGATTTTCTGCCATTAGGTAACTTTTAAAAGTATAATAATATAAACAGCCATTTTAAAAAAGAATTTATAGACCTGCAAGAAAGACTATTAAAACTTATAAAACATTATTGTAAAAATGAATTGTCATTTATTCGAATAAATAAAAGATAACTTGGCAAACGTAAATAGTAAATCAATAAAATAAGGAAAAACCAATTATATAAGTATTCGCTAAGGCGTGATAAACGACACAGAGATAATGTTTTAACGCG
The DNA here is from genome assembly GCF_010416935.1 of Polistes fuscatus. Taxonomy (NCBI): domain Eukaryota; kingdom Metazoa; phylum Arthropoda; class Insecta; order Hymenoptera; family Vespidae; genus Polistes; species Polistes fuscatus. The sequence continues at coordinate 10,986,990 of NW_025113107.1, read as the reverse complement.
AGCATTAAAAAAAAACATTTCGTAATTTCTGCCATTAAGTACTTGGAATTCAAGCAGGCCAATAGTAATAATGACCGATCGAAGAGGCGTAGTCCTTTCACTCTCGAGGGTGGTAATTACAGTTGAAGATTATTCTCAGAAGAGTTTGTTTACAAGTTATTATGACACAGAGAGAAGTTATTTTGGGGCCAAGGTCAACTATCTTTGAAGAAGTATCGTCGTACTAAATCGAAGAAGCATACCACTTATTCTTTCAATAATAATACAATTACAAATTAACAACGTCCACGATTTCTCGTGATCGGTTAGTATCCGTTAAACTATTATATAAATTAATGAAGTTTTCTGATCGATAATATCTCGTGTTTTAAACGTAAACGTTTAATCATACGATTAAACCGTACGTACATTCATTCTAATTCAAATCGTTCCGAAATTACCACATCTGCCGAACTTTCACGAAAGTGGTAACATAACGTAGTAATCGTTATCGCAAACGCTTTCGACCACGGATCCCACAATGAGGTACGATCGGAGGTTACTCCCATAAGCCATAACGATTGCGTTGAGTCCGGTGGTGGTGGTGTGCACACCAGACAATGACTGCAAATGTCAGTCTCACCATTAACATCGATCACGTTCAATCGTGGTGTTCTTCCGATGAACGGCAACCTACGAATTTCAAAGCGAGATTTCTCGTTTCTTCGGATAAAATCGAGAATCGATGCCACCACACCATCGATAGAGAGAATTGTGCCAATCGAATGGAACTAGATCGACCCACAGTCTCTCTTTATATTTTCTCTTTCTATCTGTTCTTCTCTTTCTCTTTGTTAAACGTCATTTTAAAGGTCGACAATTCACCTCTTACGAGCTTCTTTGTCTTCCATGAACTTTAATCGTAGAAATACTAACGGACATTACACATCTCATTTCCTTTTGAAACATGAGGATACATACATACATACATACAAACATACATAGCAAATCACGTTATAAATCGAAAACGTTAATGATATCTATCTGTATATATAGTTAGAAATATTATGTTCCCTTCTTAAACAAATATCTACTATTTTTTCGTTAGTTTTTAATTTAACAAATGATCGTGGTAATCGTAAAGTATAAAATTATCTGTGTACGTGGTGAATCACGACGAATAAAAGACGTTCTCTAAGATGTTCGTTTAAAACACTTTGGTTGAAATATTTAATTGAGACAAACGAATGAATAAGTATACCTATAAGTATATATAGTAATCTTTCTGTCATGTATGTTAGGATAATATCAGTGAAGCTAGATGAAAGTACATTTCGAAGGAATTAGAACAGTATAGATCACACGATATTTCGCGATTTAAAGGTCGAAGTCGTATTATACTTTCCTATGAGAATCCTATTAATTATTGAGAACCTCTTTATCTATCTTTTCACTCGACATTGACTTTAATGCGAAGTGCATATAATTTTTAGTCTTCCGAACAATTTAGACCGTGATATAACGTTAAATGGTGCACTCACCATTTACCATTATTTTTATGAAAAAAATAAGAAACTGAAAAAAAAATTCCAATCGTTGTGTCCGTTGAAGCATTAAGAAGATTCACGACTCTGATATTTCTTTGAAGCATCTCGATGGAAATTTGCTACCTTTGAAAGTAACGTTTAAAGACTCCTCAAGGCGCTTTAATTTTGCGGTCGCTTTGATCTCATCCTGGAGAGAGAGAGAAAGAGAGAGAGAGAGAGAGAGAGAGAGAGAGGTAAGAGAGTATGAGAAAATTTGAGAGTTATTTTACGAAGTAATATGAACTCGGATGGATTTCATCATACGGATTCTAGGTTTACAAATTTTATAATTTTAACCTAGAATATATATGTCATATATGTATATATATCATATATAGGTTAGTTGTTATAATTTACATTTCAAATAACATATGATCTTTAATCCATTGTACATATGTTAACGATAATTAATAATTAATAAATTATGATACGCAAATGAATAATTGGATTGCACGGTAATACGATATGACATTGATTATATCGAAAGCAAATAATTATTCGGCTGTAGATGTCACCGCGTTGACAAATAAACGGTTAAAATCTCACCGATGATAAAACAAAATTAATAGACGCGATATAGTGTATTTGTAAATCCCCCCCGTAGATAATGAAATAATTATTAGTTCATTATTCGAAATGATTAATAAATCAATTCAAGGAAATTAGTAGGTAGATAAATATATATATCCAAAGATAAGGTTTAATATCATCATTTTCACGCGTTATACTATTCTTGGATGACTCCGAAGGTCATGCGCAAGAGGGCCATATCTTCGAGGGTGGGTGTGCCGGATGGCAGCAAGTTTCTTGCACAATGCTCGAGTCACCACCATCGACGGATATGATTTGAAGGGATCAACGGGGGCGCGGTCGAGATTCTACACCAGGTGGTATATAAACTCCGTCGAAGAAAAGCACGAGTACACTCGACGATCAGAACTCGGCAAGATGAAAGCTTTAGTAAGTATTCCATATTTTATTCGATTTTCAAAAAATTCATTAATTTCGTTACGCGACTTGTAATATTTTCTTTTCTTTTTTGTTGTTGTTGAAAATTCTTCTATAATCGTTTTTCACTTTCAAATTTATATATTTTACGTGTTATTATATCTAACAAGAGAATATAAAGTATAAGTATAACGTACACACATACCAGCACGAATTTGTTAATATTCAATTGCGGAGTATTCAAATTTGTTTCTAAATTATTAATAAAAGATAAGACAAACTTACCCCCGAGCAAAAGTTCCTATCTCAGGTTATCGTTCTCGTGGTGTGCATCACATTTGCAACCGGTGCACCGTCCTCACGAGAACGTCGTGAAATCTACTCTGGTTACGGACACGGTTATCATGGTGGATATCCTGGACATGGGGTCGCCTTGGCTGGACCATTACTAGGTCATACAAGTGTGGCTGGTCCTCACGTTGGAGCATCCGTTCTTTCCGGACCCTCGATTGGACCAGCCAAATTATCCGGATCAGCTTCTGGACCGGTTCACGTATCTGGTGCTGTCGCTGGTCCAGCCGTTGTCACAGCTTCCGTTGCCGGACCGGCATATGTCGAAGGTTACAATGGACCATACGATGGTGGATATTATTCCTCTCCTTCTCTAGGAGGTAATTATTTATTGATATAATTTCTCGATGTTATATTTCAAATCTACGTTTTAAATTTTATCTACATTTTAATACGATTTATATTATATATTCAATTCGTGCTAAATATTAATATACAAAATTTTTATATAATTCAATATATTGGTTCATTATCTATTCATATCTCTTTTTTTCTTTCTTTTTTCTTTTATTTTAAATAAAAGATACATTATTAAATTCATTCACTTTCTCCGATTTGGATTTAACTTTTATTTAATTATTCTATCGAATTGTCAAAGAGATTTAACAAATAATATTGAAATAAATTTCAACGATGGAATTAATTTGAATCATTTAACGTGTTCATTTTATAGCAATTAAGCAACATTAATAATTTACTACTTTCAGGTTATGCTTCTCCTGGCTATACCGGTTACGCGGGATACGCAGGACCCGCAGGACACGGTGGATACGGTGGATACGCAGGACCCGCAGGCCACGCAGGACACGGAGTAATTCTCGCAGGACCTGCATCCCACGGTGCAGTTGTATCAGGACCCCATTCCGGTGGCTCGTCAGTCGCCGGTCCTCATGCCGGTTCGGTGATCATCGCCGGTCCCTCGGGAAAAATCACTGCTCATGGTGCCGGATACGGTAGTGTTCATGCTGGATTACATAATCACGGTCATTGGTAATGAGAGTGACGTCCCATGAAACGCGTTTAATACTCGTCCCTAAAATGATCGATTTCTTTTCTACCCTCCCTCCCCCCTTTCTAATCATTATTACTATCTTTTTCTTTCTATACATTTTAACGATAAGCTACGCTCGTTTACTTATACGTTATTATTTTATTTTATTTTTTTTTTATGTTTTTTTTTTTTTTTTATTACTTTTCTCTTACTTTTTGGATCCCATCCAACCTTTTCTCCGACGCCAACCAAGTAATTCATTAACTTGATATTATTACTTTTTCCCTTTCTATCTTTTTCCATCTCTTTCTCTTTCTCCTTGTCTGCCTTTTTTCTTTTCTTTCGTTGTGTCTCTCTTTATCTTTTCTTTTGAAATATCTTTCGCACGGTTTTACGACGACGCTAGGAGCATTCGCGGTGCTTTCAGCTGAATATGCGTATTTATAACGATGGTTTCTCTTGTAAGAGAAGAATAAATGTGCTCTCCCTTTTCTGTAGAAACATTTCCAGGAAACTAAGAGATTTCCAGGAATTAGAGATTCTTTTTAAGGACGCATTCCGTTTTTAAATCTGTTATAATTTCTACGCAAGATGTTTGCGCAAGAACGAACGATACTCGTATGCGTTAAATTTAATTAAATTTGCTGCTAAAGAGACTCGAGGAAACGAAAAAGAAAGTGAAGAAAAGAATATGCGACGGTAGAAAAACGTGTTTTTAATAAAAATTCATATTAAAATAAAAAAAAAAAGGAAAAGAATTTATTGATGTTAAAATAATTTTCATCTCCAGCCATTTGTTTTGAAGTCAGATGAATTATTTCCTACCTCCTTCGTCACGTCTAAATTTTTTTATCCTTCCATTTTTATGTCAAACAAATTTGATAGAAATAAATTAACATAAGTTGTTACGTTTTGTTTTCCATTTTCGTACCAAACAACTTTGAGAGAGATCGATTTAATATAAGTTATTATATTAAAAAAAAAAAAAAAAACATAAAATAACTAAAGAGATATTCTTCGCACAGTACTATATTTAAAATATTTTATCGAGATACTCACAGGCCACAGCGTTCCCATCGTAGTCCGATCGACGTGCACCGTTTCCGATGCATCAAGGCGAATGCATCTCAGTGCATTAGCGCGAGACTCAGACTACCGTTCCGTAATCCCTTTTCCTCTTTCCCTCCCCCCTTCTCTCCTCTCCTCCCCTTTCTTTTCCTCTTTTATCCTGTCGTCATCCCATTTGCTCGTGACGTATTGCGAGAATAGAACACCGCACCCCCACGAATTCCAAAAGGTCACTCATTTGTATCAATCGTGTTAAAATCAACGATGCCCATCTTAACCGAAAGAAAAAAGAATTAACCACTGAGAATTGAAAATTCATTTCCAATGTATTTTTTTTTTTCTCTTAAATATTCCGACGAATTTATACTATGAAAACGAAGAGGAGAACTTTACTTCTTGACACTTCTATCATCTTTGTTAGAATTTATCTATCACGTGTTTGATTGCACGTAATTATATATAATTATTTCTTATAAAAGTACGGTATTATTCGTGCTAGAGCACATGATTATATTATATTATTCGATTATTTCGAGGCAAACAAATAATAAAGATAATTTGTTTTCTTCTTTTTACTTTTCTTTTTTTGATATATTTTATAAAACAATCCAATGTGTACATTTGTGTATGTTCATTGTCATCATCGTAATACAATGATCGTTGGAATAAAATAATTTCATACAAGTAGTATAACGTTGTAAAATATTTCTCCTCTTTGCTTCATTGTAATATATTTATTAAAAATACCTTATAATATAACTTGAAACATACATCGATATATAAATCACATATTATTGTAAAATTAACATTTAATAAATAAATAAGTGAAAAGAAAGCATGTTAACGAGTTCTTAGAAGAATATGAGGTAGATAGTAATACAAAATATCGAAGTTGAATTTTTGTTCTTTCTTTTGTTTCCTTTTAAACATCCGCATAGAATGATAGATAGATATATATTATAAATTTACCTTGACGTTATAATAAATTACTCGACACGTCACATAACACAGGTCAGAGTTAGAAACGTGTCGCGAGACGGATAGATCCTCGGCTTTGGCTACCGTGTGATATTCAAGACGGCATTCCTCATGATCGTTCCTCGAGACTCGAGACATAAAATGAAGAAAGTTAGCGCAATTGTTTTCCATCTGTCCGTTGTCGTAGAGCGTGAAAACGTAGTAGAAGGAAAGGCGTGGCCGATAATAACGATGTTTTTCTATCGTTGTCCTAGATCATCGTCTATCCATCGACAATTTTCGTCGTGTCATCATTTTCTTCGTATAATGATGAACCCTTCGATAAAAAAATAAACATTCGGATAAGTATGAAAAAGATAATTCGCACAATATCGATCTCTGTGTTCAATCAAAATTCAAACTAACTTTTTTATCGGGTTTATTGTTCGTTTGCTAACATTTTTTTTAATAAGATAAGTATCATCAGCTTTAAACAAAAAAGTATTCTTTCAGTTAATTTTTTGATTCTTTTCTTATGAAGTATAGGTTAATAAATGAAAAAAAAAAAAAAAAACGAAAATTTGATCTAAACTACACAAGTAATTTTGAATTAAACGTATAGTTAATACCAAAGAGGACCATATGATCTATCTCAATTTCGACCAGAACGTAAGAAAAATAGCTAAGGTTAACTAACGATGGGGTTACTTAATTTTTAGTTTTGTTTTTTTTCTCAAAAAAAAGAGAGAGTAAAAAAGAAGGAATGAAAGAAAGAGCCGGTTTGTCATCGGCGCACGCTCCTACGAGATACAGGACAAATCACAGGAATGAAAAAAGAAGAAAAAAAAAGGGTAAAGGGTAGGACGAGAAGGAAAAAAGAAAGAAGATTTTTCTTTATCTTCCTCTTGTTGTAGTCTGATTCAAACAACACAACCAGAAAACGAGTATCCGTGATATTCCCATTGTACTCACCGGAAGAAGCGAAGCTTTTTTCCCTTAACGAGGAATTCGAAAGAGGGTCGAACAGTCGAGTGTCCGGAAAAGCTTGTTCAACTACTGGGCTTTTCAGCTTTCATCTTGTGGACCACCCGTCTCTACTACCATCAGGATTCGTTCGTTCGATTTGTATGAGCAACCGATCTCTAACTCTCTAACTCTCTCTCTCTCTCTCTCTCTCTCTCATTCTCTCTCTCGATCGATCAGCATCAGCGCAACTTTCCATCGAGCATCGCGACGGGACATTGTCGCGCAAGCTGATGCTAAGTGAGCTTTTATACAAACGGTGATCACCGACTACGGTAACGCACGTGGGTCGGTGAACTGAACTTGTCGAAAGAGAGGAGGGTGAAAAGGCGGGGCTGGTTCTTCTAACCTGCTTCGCTATTTCTCCTATAGCAATGGCGAAAAAAGGAGGGAATCATAATAGGAAAAAAAAAAGAAACAAGAATAGAAAAATCCTTCGTGAAGGATAGAAACTCGTTGTGACGCAAGTGCGTTCTTGATTCTGGTGGACCCAACAACGAACGATCTTATTTGGAATAGTTCACGATCCGATCGAGAATCTTACTTACGCTACGGTATTTGATTCCTCTTTTTTTTTTCTTCATTTTCCTCAACAATTTGCTCGTTGCGTCGTGAATAATTTTATCTGGCATTCTATTATAGTTTTATATCAGTTTTGTACAATATTTTTATTTTTTTATTCTCCTCTCCTGATCACGATAACAACGAAAAATGTCTAATATCGTTTGTATTCGAAAATTCGGATGAAAAATATATATATATATATATATATGAGGAACATTTGTTAGAAGAATTTAAACTATATGCCAAATAAACAGATCTTGAAATTGAACAAAGAAAATCAAAACTTTGACCACAGCTTTGCAGCCTTTTATAAGAAAAAGAAAAAAAAGAAGTTTTGCTTTTTCTTTGGAAAGAATTGGATGGGTAAAATCTGAAAAGTTTGCCGGTAAGTCAGTCGTGAAACGATTACTTACGTCGAACGTAAGGAACTTTGTTCGCTCGATTCCAATATCAAGTTTGGAAAAAGTGATAACACGTCTAACGCGCATATTTCTTTTAACCGGGAAGTAGAATTCCGTAATATCGCGGAATTACGGAAAATCTTAACGAAGTATCCTCTTAAGGAATGTTAAAACTTTAACATTATTCTGTTTGTTGTTTTTATCTTCATTGTTATTTGAATTTTTTCTTATTCAAGAATTATACACCCCCACATATTATGAGTTTAATTATTAAAGATAAACGATTAAATATAATCTGTTGATCTAATCCTATAACAATAGGTGGTAACGCTAAGGTTGAACTTTCGTAGTCGAAGGAAACGACGACAACGAGGGTGAGGACGAGGATGATGACGACAAAAAGAATGAAGGAAAGGTGCGAAAGAAATTTGCTGATCGTAATCACCTTGTTGAAAGTAGAAACATAGTAATGATATTCCAAACGCGATCCATAGAACACACTCGGTGATCCATTACGAACTTGGCTACGCGACAGGACGTTCAACGCGTATCTGTCACCAACACCACCACCAACACCACCACCACCATCACAACTTGCGCCACTTGCGTCGGACTACAATGGATCTCGATATTTTTTTTTGTTTCCACTATCAACGTTGAGAGTGGGCACCGTGCCTCGCCTAAACGGATCCAAGATGGATAATGCATTTAATATCCTTGTGATTTGATATTTTTTTCTCTTCCTTTGAGAGAAAAAGAAATTTGTTTAAAAAAAAAAAAGATAAATCGAAGGTGTGATACTTGTTACAACAAATATCATTCCAGATGTTATCCTCTTTGTCGAGGATGTAAAATTACGATATCGAGATCACGACGAAACTTCGAAAACTCGTTTAACTTCAGAATCCGGGATAAATGATAGCGATAAAACGTTCGCGTAATCGCCGCAATGTTGTACGTGTACGCTCGTAATTATTCTTTGTTACGTTTTAATACTCGCATAGATCTCGAGAGAATAGATTTAACGGTATTATAAGGGTACGATCGTAAACGCGAAAAAGATTTATCCGAGGCTTGGTATATCAAAAATAACATTTCGATTTTTATCGGATAAAAAAGAAACAAGAGAAGAAAGGAAAAAGAAACGATGTTACACGTATAAGTAAATCTCCAAGGGAAATTTCGATACTCGTAGGGCAACGATGTGATTTACATGTAATAATGCGTTATCGATCCCCTCGTTCTTGTATGCTAATCGGTATTTCGAAACAATAGTAATTGTCATTTACTTCCTGTTGAGACAAATTGTTTGCGTTCCTGTCGAATATTGAAAATCAATCGTGTGACTACAGGTCAATCAAAGAGTATTTTGCAAGATGGATAAACAAACAACAACCGGACGTGGATGCTTATCATTTCGTTGTATTGAGTAAAGGGAGCAAATGTAATGGAATGGAGACTGAATAAAGAAAAAAAAAGAAAAAAAGCCGACAACGTGTATGAGACACGCTTAGGTAGGAGGTAAAATCGAGGTGAGGCGTCAGAGGCATTTGAGCGAGAGACACGGAGAGACTCGATGGGTGGTGGTTCGAGGTTGATAAGGTGTCCGTTGTGTCAACGGCCACGCGGGTAGCCCCGCGGAGAATGTTTGGCGTGTCCCGTGCCCCGCCTTAGGCTTCGAAGAATAAGAGGGAGTACGGATCGTCGAGCTAGGCCGGAGACAATAATACTCGATCTCGTATAAAAGCTCGTCGACGAGAGCGTTTAGGTAGATCAGATCTGCCTTAGCTAGCAAGAACAGCTACGAGGAGTCACCGAACAACAAATCCAACAACCCTTTCCGACAACCCACCGAACTCAACAATCACCATGTATACCGTAGTAGGAAGCATCTTAATCGCCATCCTTTCGGCAGCATCAGCTGCACCTTCGGGTTGGGCACCCGGTGCAGCCCTTGCTGGGCCAGTACTCGGTGCGGCGGCACTAGCTGGCCCAGCTTTGGGACCAGCAGCCCTTTCGGGACCAGTCGTTGGACCTGCTCGAGTATCCGGAGCAGTTGACGGAGGTGCCGTTGTCACCGGTTCCGTTGCTGGACCATCTGTAGTTTCTGGCAGCGTTGCTCCAGGTACTGCAGTCCTTGGAGCCGCCTATGGATGGCCAGCTGCTGCAGCTCCAGCTTCGCTTCTTGGTCTCGGATGGCCTGGTAAGTCCTTTGATTAATTCGTATTGCGGAATAAACATGTCATTGCTACGTCGGCTTTACTTATTTTCTTTTTTTTACTATCTTGTCATTTCTTAATAATGAGTTAACAATACCTTCGTAAATACGTCACAGTTTGAAAACAGTTTCTTTCAAAGGTGTGACTTAACGAATACCGATCTTGTCGGATCTAGTTAGCGACGATAGATCAGCATGACACTTTAACATCCATTCTTCCGCGTTCAATAACTCTCTCCTTGTGACATCTAGGCGGACATGTATTAAAATGGCACGACGTGTTTTTTCCAGGTGCGGTTCTTGCCGGTCCAGCGGTTGGACCTGCTGCCCTTGCCGGTCCTGTTGCTGCTCCAGCACTCATCGCTGGACCCTCCGGTAGCATCGCAGCCGGACCTGCTGGTCTCGGTGGAGTGGTTCGCGGATACGCCGGTCACTACTAATTTCAACTTGGTTACCCAATAACACCAACGACTCTCGACTGATCTCTCATATGACTTATGCCAATTTAAGATCGAACGCAACGTGATCTCCGCCATTATACCGCAAATACCTCCCTATCGTTCGAACCTCTTATGTGTTTTATGTACATAACAAAACGTTCATATATTATGCAAACATAATAAATATATAAGCAAACATAATGAAAATATTTCTACGTTTCATGAATCCAAAAATACTAATTAGTAGAGGATTTATTGGTGCGGACGATCCTATAAGTCGAAAACAATTAGGACAAAATACTGAGTTTTAACATTTATCCGAGATATCCGTTATTATATTATTTCGTAAAATTAAAATGAAAAATTTATGAGTTATTCCGTCAGACTTATAGGAAAATTCCCTGTATCAAAATTGGTCGTAATTAATTTACAATTAGAAAATAATTGGATTTACCCAAATGACACGTATAATATCCGAATTGTGAGATAGATATGTTATTGAATCCAATGGAATCTATTATTCCAAATGATCACAATATATACAGTGAGTCATCCATCTTAGAATTAGACTATTCCATACCGGAACAATGGCATCTTAGAGGTGAGTGTCCGTCTCCATGCTGTATTTCGCAGGCCATTGTGTCAGCGTCGTCGTCGTCGTCCTCGCATTTGTTGGTCTGTTGCTATCTTCGGCACAACTGATCGGAGTCCACCTTTGATTTCAATCCGTTCGTTTGCCGCCAGTAATCGTAGGAAATTGCCTCAACGTTAGTGCAATCAGCCGAGTATTCTCCGTTCGAACATTGCTGTTGAGAATAGAGACGAACGAAAGTTCAAATGCAATACCGATAGTCATGTTGGCAGGGAGAAACGGGATCGGTATTAACGATATTTCCTCGTAACACGCGTTTTTCTCAATTTCCGCTTTCGCTAACGTTCCTCTGTGCTTCCAGATAGGGACAAACGTAGAAGTGGCCTGGCTCCAGGATCGACGAGATTTATTTATAATACTGCAGTGACATTTAAATGGAAGAAAAAAATAAAAGGAATTGTTATTCAGGGTCAACGAATGGTATAAAAGCATTAATGTCGATCGTATAATTATTAGTCTTTGAAAGATCAAAGAAAGAGCAAGAAAAATGACACCTTTGGTAGAAATATATATATATACATATATTATCATTTCATTAATAATATCTTTAAAAATAATTAACTCAATGATGGACTAATATTGTAATTATATCAAAATGCAATAATCGAATTTTTTTATAGATCCTATTAACAATTATCGTCGGAGCAGTTTCTGCTGCACCGAGTGGAATCGTAGGACCTAGTACAGCTGTGGTTGGTCCCCATAAAGGAGCAGTAGCTGTTACTGGTTCAGTCAGTGGACCCGTTAGCGTAAGTGGTGCAGTTTCTGGATCTGCTGTAGTATCTGGATCGGTTGCTGGACCATCTGCGGTAATTGGTTCCGTTGCTGGTCCTACTCTTGTCTCTGAACCATCTTTAGGTGTGAGTGCGTTAGTCGTTGGTAAGCATCGTTGGAATCTAACAATTAACAATAAAAGCGTGTAACGTTCAATTATAAAAATAAAAAAGAAAACAGAAATAATAACCGTAAAAATAATAAACGTCTAATAAAAATATGTTTGTAAAAATATTTTTATACTCGAAAAAAAGTATTTCATTCAAATGCATTGTTTCAGACAACGGATTGGAACATGGCACGGTAATCACAGCATCTCACGCAGCAACAGCATCTCTTGCTGGGATACCGCTAGCGGGAACTACTGTAGTCGCTGGTCCGGACGGTGGAATAATTTCTACGAATAGCGTTACTCACGGTGCTGTAATCCCTGCTGTCAATGCTCTTCACGGATGATAAAGAAAAGTTAATTTATATTTGAAAAGCTCTTTCGTCGTCCTACTACATTTTAAAAACGATTAAATAAAATTATAAATATGTAGATTAATATATATATACCAATTTATATAGTTACATCAATTAAAACGTTTAATATAATATATTCTCAAAGGATTTTTCCCTTTTTTCAATTGCTTCGTATATTTCTCTACTTTACATTTTTTTTCGTTCATTATGAACTATTTTTTCAAAAGTCAAAAAGAAGCAGCCCTAGGAACAGAATTTTACAGAATTTTATGTTGGGAGAAAAGATAAAAAAAGAAAAAGAAAGAAAAAATGAAGTAAAAAAAGTAAAAGTTATGAGACTAGAAGTTGCACCTGCATCGTGCTGTTAAGCGCCTACGCTATGAAAACGAATAGATACGCGTGTAAGTGTAATCGTATATGCATATATATGTGTGTGTATATGCGCATAGAAAGAAGGAACATATTCAAACATGAAGAAGCGAGTAACGATCCTCGTGGCACGTGGCAAATGATACACGCGACACACGAGATCTCGTACACGGTCGTCGTAATTGTTTCGCCTCGTTACACGACGAATCTAATGGTGTAACGGAGCAGTAATCGTTTCATTGCCAAGTACGGCTATCTCAACTAAGCTCGTACACGTTCCTTTTCGCGCTCGAACGAGTCCTTTTTTTCTCGTACCTACTTATTCTTTTATCAAGGACAGTATAATAACGGTAAAGATCGCAATTTTCTTCTCTCTTTAAAATGAGTTAACGGAAGGTATTGATATTATATTTCATTATATAGAAAAAGTATATATTAACAATTTTGTTCCTAATTTTGTTTTTTGAAGTTATACTTCTTTTGGCGCGTTGGGGAAAATGTAATGGGGAGTGATTTTGTTCCGAGCGTCTGGAAAAACGACACCATGAATTTGTCGGTATTTACAATGCGCAGCAAAGCGATTTCAAGTATACGGCATGAAGTTGTCTTCTTTTCTTCTTCCCCCCTTTTTTTCTCAAGCGGGTCACCCATCCAAGTACTAATCGTACTCAGCGCTGCTTTACTTAAATGATCGAAGCGAGAACTAATGCTGTAACCGTGCCATGGCTGTTGACGCGTGAAGTAATTCCATATATCTCTCTTATATTTAGTGTGGACTGATATCTATATTTTGATATTTTCTTTTTCTTTTTTTTATTCTTTCTTATATATATAATAATAATTGTTTTTTTCTTTTTAAGTTATTTTTTGAAGTTATTTTTGAGGTTATTGTGGTTATATTCGTTTTGGTACGGCAAAGAAGTATAACTTCTTACGTGCGTACATAAGTACACACACTAGTTTTTTTTTTTTATAATTAAATCTCAAATGATATTCCTTTCGTGTATATATGTAATTTTGTAAAGAATATATTCTTTACGAACAATACATTATCATATTATTATTATTATATAATTTGTCTCTATTCAATAAACAGATTGTCAATTTTACGAAGGAAACATTTCTCAACTTATATCCGAAGAATGTATGAATAGAATCCGATAACGGAGATCCCTTGTGAAACATCGATGGTGCAACAATGGGGATATTTATTAAAGCGTCCCATGTTGAAAACGTGTAATTTCTCCATCGATCGTTATCTTCGAAATTAATTGTGATTATAATGTATCATTAAAGTTAATGTATCATTAAAATCTTTGGATATCTCTACTCGTTAATATAAACCGACGGAACTTTGGTTTTCCGCATAGCGTTGATTCACTTCCGTAAAAGATAAACGAACCTTGCCGGGTACTTAATGAGTCGACCCGTTTAACATTTTAACGAGTGAGTGTCATAACTTATGGAAGATGTCTTTTTTTTTTTCTTTTTTAATCTTAACTCAAAGATTTTACGCTAATTAAAGGATAGATATTATAATTAAAATTAATAAGAATTCGAATAACGTTAAATTAATTCATTGTTTACTTTCGTCATAGCCGATTCAACCACGTGGGAATGGATTCTTCTATTTAATTCTCCGTTTCCGCGTTTTCATTCGTTGCTTTATTGGACGCACAGAGAGGACAGACATATATATGTTCGTACGTACATACATAGATACATACATACAATTATATTTACGAGAGAACGAAGCATTTGCCGAAAACCGTTTGCTTCCGAATCGTGCCGATATCGTGGCTGGCATCCGTTCACCGTTGGCACCCACTCGATAATTGTTTCACCGCACTAATTATTTTCAGTCTATCGTAGGACCGTTGTATTTGCGCTTCGATGCTCCCACTCCCCATATCGAGCGATCGGATATATATTCCGCAATTCGATATTGTCCTATGCCGATAAAAGTACATACTTCAAAACGAATGCGACGTTGTCCCGGACCCCTTTGATGATGTTGTAATAATTGTTAGAGAGATGAATTACGTTGAAGAATTAACAGAGTGACAAAAATTCAACTGATAACTATCTGTGAACTGTAATAGTATAATGTTACAGTAAATGAAAACAATATTTGAACGTTTTAAGGAATTTAGAAAATGCACGTATATAAAGAAATACATTCGAAAAATGAATTTCCTTCCAAAGTTTATATTATATTTTAGATGTTTTTATTAAAAGAGAACAAATTTTTGTTTAAATTTAAGAGAGAGAGAGAGAGAGAGAGATAGAATGAAATGATACATTTCATAAAGCCTACAAATTTAAAGATTCTTTATTCAATTTAAGAGAAGTTATTTAATTTTGTAGAAGATATCAGAATATTTCAATGACTCCGCTACTATACACATCTATATACAGAAAATATCGTTCACCCTAGACCGGAATACTTTTTGAAAAGGAATTCATCGCTTCGAAATCGGCACAAAGGGGCTTGGATCTATGAATTTTTCAATAACTACCCTTACCCCTTAACCGCACTCTTCCCTAAACTTCCTAGGGCAATCCTCTTTCGTAGCTTCTCCGAGTCTTCGTTGTCGGCAAAAACTAAAGATCCATCCAAGGAGTCTAAGAATAGAAATTCTCAGGGAGAATTCCCGTATCGAAAGTCGCGTATCAAAAGTTTCGAAGTTTCATCGTGCTTCTTCTTTCAAGGATCCAATTATATCTTTTCTCGAAGAAGAAAATAAAAACAATATATTGATCGTATTCATTTTAATACGAATATCAGAACAAATACATTTTGTTGAAAAAAAGTTTTGATTTTCCTCTAAAAAATATTTATATTACAAACTAATGACAAAGATCGAGTTTAATTAAATCCTAACGAGAAGGATATATAAAGAGTATTGGCTATAGAAATAAAATATAACCGGTCGTTCAAGATTAGAATTATGCAAGTTGTTAACAAGAAAGTAGTATAAAGGTCTCGGTCGCCGTCGTCGGTGGATCTGGAATTTTCATCTAATATTTTAATGTCATTTAAAACAAGAACCACACCTTACCGTATCGACTATTGATAGTTTGAAGAAGGGGTTGAAGGTTAACAAGAGTGATAGTGTTATTGAGTTGGTATATAAGAGCGATGGATCGAAGGGTTGGATATCAGTGAAGCCTACCAGGACTCATCGACAAGAACAATCATGAAGTGTTTGGTAAGTGGTTAACTTTATTGATTAAAGAATTGATTAAAGAATCGACGATATAAGAATCTTGATCGTTTTATCGATAGATTCTCATCGCCGCTGTAATCGCTGTCGCGACGGCTTTGCCGGAACGCGAACGTCGTTCCCTTGGTTTGGGACACTTAGGCCTTCTCGGCTTGGGGCATGGTGTTGCAGTGGCCCCTGCAGCTGCCGTTGTTGCACCAGTTGCACCATCGGTAGCCGTGGTAGGTCCTGTAGCCGGTTCTGCAGCCGTGGTTGGCCCTTCAGCTGGATCCGCAGCTGTCGTTGGACCTTCCGCAGGTTCTGCAGCGGTAGTGGGACCTTCCGCAGGCTCTGCTGCTGTCGTAGGACCAGTCGCTAGTGGTGCTGCTGTTGTTGGACCCGCTCATGGCAAGTTGAAATTATTGTGTTATAATTCGTTAATAGAATATTACTTAACTATAATTTCGAGTTAACGGCCTTGTCACGTTAGAATACTAGTTCACGTCACATCACTCTCTTTGATAATATTAAACAGACCTAAGAAGGTGTTCGTAGAAATGTAACTCGAACCCGTAAAAAGGGAACATGAAAAGTCACAATACTTAATTATTGTTTAAAATTAATTTAATTAATAACATCCGATATTTTATAGGTTCCGCTGTAGTTGCCGGACCAGCTGGAGCAATCGTCGCTCCTGGTGTAGTACCTCATGGTCTAGTGGCTCATGGCCTTTGGTAAAGAAAAAAATGTCTCGACTCTACCCTCGCCTTGCTTTCTACGATTTCAACAATTTTCCGCCTGGCCTTTAACGTTGATGCGAGTTTTGAAGAAAATTCGTCTCGACTCAAGACCAACTTTCTACTCTCGACTGCTTCGTTTCGGCGGAAGGACGCGCTTGAGATCATGGAAACGCGACTACGAGTTTTAACCTTAGGCAATTAAACGCTATCCTCTCGAGCGAAACTTATAACGACCCCCTTAAACGGCTTATTAGCTCCATTATTATCGCATCTCGCTCAATGACTCGCGAGAATAATACTCTTAAAGCATCTATTATTATTTTTTTTCTTACTCCACGATGCGCCTTTTCTTATCAAAATAAAAGAACTTCCGCACCATATTTTTGTTTCGATTTTCTTCCTTCTTGATAATTGACTTTTGTCTTCCCAGAAAATACGAAAATCCTTAATTCCAAAAATTTTCCATTTAAAAACTATTTATTCTACTTTTTATTTTTATCTTACAATTAACATTCTCACAATTACACGTTTTAACTTTGTAAAGATGATTAGATATTTATGTCTAAGTAAATATTATTTAGCAATAAGAAAATAAATCTGTTCAAGCATTAAAAGGTTTTAAATACAATGCATTCAATTAAATTTTTTAAATTTGTCACCTTGTATTGTCTAAATTAACTAAAAGAATTTACTTAAAATGATCCATAAAAATCGGCACGAACTTTTCCGAACAACTAAATCCATTACTTCTTCGCATTAAATCATGAAGAAGTACATATACAATAATATACAAAATAATTTGTAATAAATTAATGGCCACTGGATAAATAGAAAAACAAATTATTTCTTAGATTATAAAAAATAAATTCAAAAAAGAATAGCACGTTTGGTAACACCATTTAAATACAACGTTCCAATTATTTCAATTCTTTCTCTTAGTTATTATCAACAACAATTCTATATTATCATAGGGCGTGACGGAACGCCCTTTATTTATTTTCTTTCTTCTTCCTCAATCTTTGAGATAAGGATTTCCTCCAAATTTTCTTCTCTAGTAAACATCCCGCGGGATGTTCGTTTTTTGAGAAACTGCAAAAGGGCGGGGCCTTTAATACGCGTAGGTCCCTCTCTTCTTCCCTTCCATTTCTCCTTTAAACTAGTTAACCCAAGGGGGGACCGGCCACCCCTCCCTACGGAGGAGACTTGATACCCGGTGGGACTTGAACCTGCGACGACAGTTATTCCAGGCGAGCGCTCTAACCATTCGGCTATACAAGATAACCGGTCAGTACGAAAAAGTATAAAAAATATAAGGGCTCGTTCTTATAACTTAATGTTACTTTTTTTAAAATTGTAAATTTTAATATAATTTAATTTATGTTAGTAATTATTACAGAAGACTAAATTGAAAATATTGTAAAAATAAATTGAATGATTTATTTTTTATTGTAATTATTTATTCATATTACAAAATAAATCATAAAATCAATTTTCAATATTATTAAGAAACCGAATGTTTCTTATTGCTTTTTTGAGTTATATAAAATAAAAATTCAAACAAACTCAATATATCGAAGGGAAAGTATTTCTTAATTCCAAAAGTTTAATTGTTACGTTTTAACAATTAGTTATAAACAACTTATTATAAACAAAATTTTGAAAAATAATTTTTATAAATCTACACAACACAATCTTTCACTTGTTATCGATTTTATGTGTTACAATCTAATTCCTATTTGTTTCACGATTGAATTTGTTTTAATTAGGAAAAAAGTAATATTAACAATAATTGATTTTTGTATCATCAAGAGAATTGATTTCTAGGTCGAGAACGATATAATTGAGATTGTTTACAATAAAAATAATTTTCATAGGTGATAGAACGAATAATGAAATAATCTAAGATATTTATTAAACGTGTATTATTTTTATTGAGTAAATATCAATAGTATTATTGAATTACATACTGTTATTAAATAATTTGGACATATCGAAAAGGAAAGAGATATTTTATAAAGCGTAGTATATTCTTATTAGAAGCATTTTATAATTACAAGAATCGTAAAAGCTTGGCATTTTATATTGTCGAGGGAAATCATCGGTATAGTGAGGTAGTCTAGCGACGAAGGTGAACGAGAGAGTTCAACATCGAGAAAGTCGAACGACATCGTATTCCATCGTATACATAGTGACGCGCAAGGTCCGTATAATTATTCCAGTGAGGTTCAACTGTGGTTAGTATCCCCCGATGATTATCCGACAACGGCTCCATGGGCAAGTCCAGCCACTACTCCAGCCACTACAAATGTCCTTTCGTTAAAACCAATATCTTACGAAAATTTCATGAATTAGATCATAAATAAATACATCTATTTGGTTGTGTGTCTGCAAAAAAAAAATTCTTTTATAGATTAATAACATTACTAATTTTTGAACATATCCGCAGGGTGAAATATTTTAATAGCAGCACACAGTGAGTATACAATAGTACTTTTTAAGAAAATGTTTTGTTCAAAATTATTTCTTATTAGTAACGAATTAATGGGTTTTTAAAAGAATGACTTGTGTTGTATTTTTATCGAAATTTGTTTTTTTGTTAGAAACAGATCCTATGTAAATTTTTTCTCTCTCTCATATGAAGTTTCCTATAAAGTATGAACCTTCTTCTAGGTAACTATTCAAATATTTCTATTAAAATTATACATTACGTGAAAATGATGACATGAACATAATGATAAAACTAGATGAATATGTACATTATTAAATATTTGACTGTTTACCAGGAACATGAGCTGCCACTACCCCGGGTGCAACTGCAGATACAACAGCACCACCATGAGGACCAACCACGGCGGCTGGGACAGCTGCTGGACCAATTATTGCAGTTGCTGGCCCAACTAAAGGCACACCCAAGACACTACGACGTTCTCTTTCCGGAAAAGCTGCCACCATCGCGAACATAGCAAGTACGACGATCTAAAAAAATAAAAAATAATAATATATTTTTGCGTTCAATTCTTCTCTATATCTCCCCAAATTTTAAACGATTATTTTTACCCCGTTGTAGTATGAAAACAAAACAAAAACCAATAAGCTTTAGATATCTCCGAAATATATATTTTAAAATCGTATCCTTTAGAAAAAGAATTTCTCAAGGTATTATTTTATTTTTATCCGTTGATTTTTATGCAACACACAAAAGTCTTCCTACATAGATATACTTACTAAAAATTTCATGATGCTAAAGTTGTTAACTGCGACTTACTCCTGAGGTAAATGCGGTCAATCGATGAACATCATTCGACCTGCTTCGTCTTTTATAGTACTCCTTCCCCTAACTCGTAATAACGTGCCGTAGATAGAGATCAAGGTAACGCATATCATTGACTTTCCAGGTGGTAGGTATGCTGTTATCGAAAGGGTGTGGCTCGACTAAGAACGATAAATCAAGAACCGTTTGTTCATGAAACGACCACCGCGTCTTGAATTCAACATTGCTTTAGAAACTAATCCAATCTTATGAGGATCATTCGGAAAGCCCTTTAGTCCTTATTCGGTTATCCATAATACAGTTAATTCTATAACCTATTTGGAATCTTACTCTAAGGATAAATCCATATTCAAGTAGATTCATACAATGCCGTAACAATGGTAGGATTAAAGACTGGAAAGGAGGAATGTGATTGATCGTGACGCGTTACAATATTACGAGAATATCTTCCTTCATTTTACGTTGTCCTTCCTTTCCAAAGAAATCATCGAGGCGATGATCCAAGGTACAGTGATTCCTTTTTTTCGTTTCTCCTCGAGTATATATAGTCGTTGGAATATCTCATGTGGAATATCAGTAACGCAGGTGTAATCGAACGTTAACGTGGTGAGGTATTAAAAATTTTTTCTTTCGAGAAGATTTAGAACAAAAAAAAGAAAAAAAATAATAGCCTAACGCATCTCTCGTCGCAAAAGAACAACAATGAAGTTATCGGTAAGAAGAATAGAGGAAACTTTAATCGTACTTCGTCAACCAAACTGGCCGAACTAAAGAAGAAGAAAAAAAAGAATAAAGAAAAGAATGACAAAAAAATAAATTAAAGAAAATAAAGAAGGGGGTAACGTGTTGCGATAAGGGAATTCGCGTTGGTGGGCGAATAACGTTTGAATCTTGCCAGATGAGAAAAGTTTAATTCGTTTGTTCGTAGTAACGCAATGGCCGGTGTCGTCGATGAAATACGAGCGACAAAGTATCGAACTCTCGTCTTCGTGTACGTTCAAACTAGAATTACTTATTTCTTCGTTCGATACGTCCGTTAGTAGAGTATCTTTCTCAAGCATCGACTACTATAGTATACGTATACCTTTGCGGCGAATACTAGCTACGTAGTCCTCCAAAGGTTCTTTATCGAACATCCTTCTCGATAGTTAACAGAGAAAATTTATGTTCTTCCTTGTTTCGAACCTTTTCCCTCTCGAGTTACTTCTACATCCAGAGATATCGATTTTTCAAAGAAGTAAATCACCAATTACCGAGACTCTTACAACTCTTACACGATATCCAACTTATATATTATTATCGTTTTATATCCACTAGATGATAAAACTGTAATAGTATATAACATTTTATATATATATGCAACGTTTCATAATTAATTTATTTATTACAATTTACAATATTGATTATTTATTATTGAGAAATATAAATCAAATCTTACGAACGTTATGCGTTACAAGTTATGTACGTGTTATATAAAAACGTTACGTCGAAAATTGCATCGCGGAAGTCGCGTAATCATCGCACGTTTCTCCGATACGTTCTCTACGTGGATATTTGTTCTTTGTCGAAAGAAAATTAATTGGTATTATTATTTGTTCGAATTTTACTGTATATATCTCCTACGTTCTTATATATATAAAAAAAAAAAAATAAAAAGAAGAAAAAAAAACTATCTCCGTGAATTTCCATGCATTTTTGTTTTTTTATTTCTTCGTTTACATCGATTGTACATTTTGTTAAAATATTCTTACGTATTATTTATTAATGGAAATATGCAAATTGCAAGCGTAGATGATGTCACTACTCTCTATGCATTTATATGTACATTTAAACTTTATAAATACGAGTATTTACCTTTTGCATATTGTTATATCCATTCAAACCTGATGCAACGATATCCGAAGGTCGGATATTGTTCTCTAATCATAAAACGTGCTGACGCGAGACACGACCATAAACTCGTAGCGGAAATGTAAGATGATCCGTTAGATAATTTGCAGTACATTATACCACAAATGCATAGTAATACATTTCTACGAATCGCATTATCCATTTTGATTTAATAACTACCATAATATAAAAGATTTAAAATACAATATTTTATACTATTAATATAAAAATAGTATAAAAAATAAGGAACGTATTAATAAAATTTGTTCTTCTTCCCAGCTCTTGACATTGACGTTATTCTCTTTCGCTCGTGGAAATATTTGGCCTAATCAAGAAAGAGAATATGTTACTGAAAATCCACATAATATTTTATCCGATTATAACGTGCAAGATTCATCGGTTCGTTCATCGAACATTCCGATCTTATCAACGTCGATTCTTCCACCCTTAAGAAAAGGTATTTCAATTTCAGATATCATATTAAATAAATTAATATTTGTTATAAAAATAAGAATATAAATAATTCATATTATCTTTTGTGTGATAGATTCTACTTCCTGGGCAGGATTTTCTCGTAATAACGAAGGATCTACGAAGAAATCTTCTTTGATCGTAGTCAGTCCTACAGAAGCAACTTTCTCTAATGAAAACGAAATGATGATCGAGCCTATAGCAGTAAATACAATTCAACGATACAGTACCTCATTTACAACACCTACTGAGATAATTTCACCAGAGACAAGAACACCCGTGTTCGAATCGCTAATCAATCCAAGAACGATAACGGTAGCTCCCGATGGAAATGCAAATATAATTGGTATCGAAAGGAACGATGAAATTGCATCAGACGATAGATCGAAGAAACTATTTCTATGCGGATCTCTACGGAACGAGTTGATCGTGAGCAGACCTGGAAGTGGCTCGGTGTTTATCAAAGGTGAATTTTCCCCCAAGTTATTACGGTTGCGCAATGAAATTCTCTAGTTAGTTTCTACCTTGGAATTCTATTTCAGGTGCATCGAGAGTTGCCATAATCGATGATGGCGCTCAAAATTCTGTTATCGTCTGTCCACCAAGTACGAGTTTGATACCACCATCGTTTACAGATGAAAGATTACCAATGGATTTAGAAAGGAAACCATTGACACTAAGACCAAGCGTTATTCTATCCGAGATACCTAAAACTCGTGGTTCCAACGAACGACCTTCGACAATCGTATTAAAAGATTATCTCTTACCACCGTATACCAATTGAAAAAGATAAACATGCAAATATGTTTCGCAACATTTTTTTCATTGAAAAACTATTCGACCTATCGAACGGTAAATGAATGCTCTTCTTATCGCTCGACATCGTACGGCAATAAAAGTAACTCGTTATATTATAAATCGTCGATTAATAATTTGTACGTTGACCTTTACCACAAGTAAATTGATTGAACGTAGATGTTAATCAAGCAATAAAATGTTAGTAATGACGTTTCATCGGATAAACAATATATACATATGCACAAAACATTAAATAGAAAGCAGCAAGCAAGGACAATAAGATTAGAATATTATTCATTAACATCATAGTACCGTTAACTGATTGATTTCCCAAATTAATTATTACCGATAATATAATCTTTCCTATTATATACACTAATTGAACAATTCTGTTAACAATTTTCGATTTTCCGATCGTATTTTATTTAATTTATTGATGTCATTTTCCTTTTGTTTTTGAAATCTACCAATGAAATCAGGTTAAAAGCAGATGAAACAAGGCTTGACAATTAAGCTTGGAACTCAATTATCAGTGTATCCTTTTCTCTGGTTTTCTTTCTCTATTTGTTTCTCTATTTCTCTGTCTGTCTGTCTCTCTCTCTCTCTCTCTCGTTCTTTCTCCTTCGAAGTAAACGGACTGTGTCGAGTTGGCTCACTCTTAGGGCTCGTATTTGCCGCGCAGTTTCACGAATATTTATTCGTTTCATGCTTGAGCTTCTCTCAACGATTTTAAGCGTGGTCGTCGGCCACCAAGCCAAAACACTTTTGAACTTTGTTTCAATGCGACGTACAATGGAGGAGAATATCTTTGAATGTTATATATACATATACAAGATGTTAATGAAATTAATTGAACATTATACAAAAATAATATTAATTTTATTCGAGTTTGTCAAAATATTACAAGCTTTTAAATCATATCATTAACAAAACATTTTCATAATTAAAAAAAAAAAATTCCAAGGAAGTTTTTAAGCTGGAGCTAATTCCGAAGCAGTTTCAATATGCGGAACAACTGCAACTTGCGAAACAGCCGCAACCTACGGAGCAACTGCAACTTGCGGATCAGCCGTAACCTGCGGAACAGCCGCAACCTGCGGAGTAGCTGGAACTTGCGGAACAGCTGCAACCTGCGGAACAGTTGGAACTTGCGAAACAACTGCAACTTGCGAAACAGCCGCAACCTGCGAAATAGCTGCAACCTGCGGAGCAACTGCAACTTGCGGATCAGCCGTAACCTGCGGAACAGCCGCAACTTGCGGAACAGCCGCAACCTGCGGAGTAGCTGGAACTTGCGGAACAGCTGCAACCTGCGGAATAGCTGCAACTTGCGGAACAGGTGCAACTTGCGGAATAGCCGCAACTTGCGGAATAGCTGCAACTTGCGGAACAGCCGCAACCTGCGGAATAGCCGCAACTTGCGGAACAGCTGCAATCTGCTCAACACTTTGGACCGGGACTATCGCTGGTGATTCAACAAGAACAGGTTCGATTACTTTTTCAATTATTTCTGGAGACTTGATTACATTGCATCCATTGGTGGGTTCTAAATGACCTCCTCCTCCATTATTTGGACTAGAACGTAAATTGGTAAAGTAGGATCTATAATTGTTTAAAATTGATCTTAATAAATCGGCTGCAATTAACGTGCTATTGTGCATGTGTCTTCCAAAATTACTCAAATTTAATTTTTTAAATATTTTTCCTATTGAATGACCATGATGGCGACAGACTACCACCTGTGACAGATGAAATAGTATTAAAATTTTAATTATATTACATTACATTTATTTTTTTTATTTCGTTTCATTTTATTAACATAATACTTACGTGCATCGATGCGAAGAGAAAAATAATCGCTAATGTTACTTTCATCGATTTCATTTTACAATTAAATGGAATCGATCCTGTATGTAACTTCTAATGCAACTCTTTAATTTCGTACTCTGAAATAAATTACGTTAAACGAGTCTCTTTTATATGTATTCCCAAACACTATACACTAATAACAAAAATATTCGGTATTATCTTTCGAGTTTTCAATATATCATTGATACAAAATTTATTGTTTTCAGCACGTTTCGTCGGTCAGCCTCAACCGATAAGATGTACTCTTTTCATTCTTCATTTACGTAAGTGAAGACCTTTCGCGTAGTCCAAGTTCGAGAAAGTTTTCAATTTCTTAGATTGTTTAAATGTTAAATAATATTTGTAATTAAAATCGATATTACCATCCCCCTTCAATTATATAATATATAAAGAAAAACAAGAATTTAATGTCATTTATTATCATACAAAAGCGTTCGAACGAAATGAAATTAAGATTTATAATTGCGGTGAAAACATAGAAGAATTTCTTTCTTCGTGCAAGCGAAATTTAATTAAACCGTAGTTTAAGTTTCTACGACTTCGGAGAATATATTTTTACTTCAGATTGAAACTAACGTTTCGAACGCGAATAATTTGATTATTTTTCGAATGATCAATGATTACAAAATTTATACGTTGAATTTGTTATATTAATTTTTTTCTGTTAAACATTTTTTATTGATTCATTTCTTTTTTTTTTCCTATGCCGTGAATATAATTACGGGATAATTAGAAATTTGTAAAAGCATATTTGAAATTTTCTGATAGTCGTTTGTAAAGGGCACCTGCAAATGTTCAATTTGGAAAACGATTAATGTTCTCTCATTCGAATGAAAAATTATTTTTACACAGTTTCGTTGGTTCAACGCAATTAACCCGGGATTAATGTATCCGATATTGTATAAAATTGTAAATGAAAAACAATCTCGCTTTCATGAAAATATAAATTACTGCTTTGTCGTCGTTAATTCTTTAATTCGTGCATTCAATCTTCAAATAATATTTATTGCTGTAATTAAAAATCATTTTCGAAATAAGCAATGGTACATTATCTTACCCGATTGGAAAATTATGGTAGGAACAAAAATACAACTGTTGAATTCATATTGTGTTTAATAAAAAATATCATGTTATAAATTAAACTCTTTGAAATAACCACAAATAAATGTTCGATCGAATTTAATATGCGAAATTAAATTTGTATCGTTCGATGCGATGAAAAAGACAATACTTCTTTCGAAATTATTCTATAATTCGGATACATAATAATTTATCGTTTATATGTGACAACAGTAATTTAATATAGTATTAAGAACAATCTAGCATATTTGTAAAGATTCTCTTTTTGCTTATAATATTATTATTATTATTTCGCGATATGATGAACGAGGACAAAAGCTTTATAATTATCTACTTAATAATCTCTATATATACGACAGTTTAATATTTGTCTTCATTTTTCGAAAAAAAAAGTATTTTAAGTGAACGAATTAATAACGATATGACATGAATAAGCGATAACTTCATTATGTACTTTCATTATCGATGCATGCCGAATACGTGAAACGAATCGTAAAATTGTTTGACCCTCTTTTGAAAATGTTATTCCGGGTATTTGTTGAGTAATCTGGTACCTCTACTTTGCATAACGATAAAATATTCTCAAATCGATTTAATCTCAATCAACTAATTATCGATTTTACAAATATTTTTCCAAAAGTAATAATCAATCGTTATTAATTCGTTTAACGAGAACGTATCTATTTATTCGTAAGATAATAAATATCGTACTTTTTTCTCTATGGAATCGTAAATGTTTCAATTGTTGTGGTATCTCCGCACAATTAGAAATAACAACGTATATTCTTGTTTCAGGATTAATTCATTAAAAGAATCATCGATAGATACACGTAAATATGGGAGCACTTTGATATTCCGATTATTACAGTTAATTTGAATTTAATGATTACCAAAATCATCAATGCGTGAACTACGATAATAACAACCGTGTGAAAATTGATCCCTTAATATTCAAATTGATTGCTGAAGTAACCTTTATGATATATTTAATTTCATTATTATCGCGAATCCGATATTCTTTCGAGGTCGTTTAAAGTTAAACTTTCGACATTTCGGAACAACCATTAGCATAACAAAAGTGTAAAAATAGAAAAGAAGAACCGTAAACGTGGTAGAAGGTTTACGAGGCAAAACATGTTCTCGGTTAAGCATAAACGCTGTTTCAACCATTTCAAATGATTCCCATAGTTTAATGCGTTTACACAGGAAGTCGATGCACTTTTCTTCTTTCAAAAGAATCGTAAAATCGAGCGTAACGGAAGTCCGTATCAGCGGTTGCAAGAGCGAAAAAAGAAAAGTAGGAAAAAAAATAAAAATGAAAATAAAAATACATTCGGTGGGAAACGTTGAAACATAATAGCTGCATTAAGAGGATTTAATCATTTCCGAACGTACGAATAAACAAATATGTTACCGATTTATCCGACGGTTAATGAAATAATTATAAAAGCAAAAAGAATCCTCCTCCTCTTTCGCCCCCCACTCCCATAAAAATAAAATAAAAGGGAGAAACACTTTAACCATGGACAATTCGCAGTGTGGTTACAACGTTCGATAGAAAATTAAATAAAGTCATTGGGAGCTTTTCGGGAATGGTCGTGAACGGTAGAGAACGCACGTCCGGTATTTTGTGCTGGTAGGTATTATTTTCGAAGCATTTTCCCGACATTTTCCTGGCATTTTCGAGCCAGAAGCTCGATATAGTCGACGAGGGAGGAGATAGTGCATTAGGGAAGAGAGTGCACGGAAGAGCACGGATAACGTGGGCATGGTGTACGACCATTAAGAGAATTACCAAAGGTGCGTAGTTGCTGTTCCTTGTCGGCCCGAGCATGGGGAAAATTGGCTCGTTTATTGCGTTTTACGTTGTCCCTCGACGTTGTATCGATATAAAAACAAGAACGTTTGATCTACCGTAATAGTATTTTAACCCTTTCACTACGAGTGTGTTTTTCGCGGCGGTACTCCTACTGAAAGGGCCGCTGCAACAAAACTGCATGCACGTTGCGCGAGAGACCGATCGTCAACAACCGAAACTCATTTTTGACGTATTTTGTTGGATATTGACAGTTTTTTGTTCGAAAGAAACAAAATACTAACACTACACGTCCAGAATTGGATATTTGATGTGCTATAATTGCATACGCTCGTCGTATGTAAAATACGCGAAATCTTATGTTGAACTATTGTAGTTGCCCGTAATAGTGAAAGGGTTAATCAGAAATTTCTTCTTCTTCTTCTTCTTTTATATCTTCATTCCATCCCTACTACTTTGTTCTAAGAATCAAAATAAAATTCCCTATCATTTCGTTAATTTTCTTTTTGTTTCTTTTTTTCGATCGATTCGATAATACGAAAATACATCGAACGAAACTTTCGAAATCGTCTTTTAGTTAATCGTCGTTTAGAAACGTTACTTGGCAGACGGGTTATTCGTTCTCGCTATACTTGGATCGATGCCATCTTTTCTAATGTCCGTGGGCTTAAAGGGATCTTAAAAAAGGATGGATTTCATGATGCCGAACTCGTAAAGCGAAATTCTCCAGTTGCAATTTCTACGGTTCCCTATCCTTCCCCAAAGAGGATTAAATCTACCCATCGAGAAATACTTATGTGTCTTTCTTTTAATCTCGCCAAGCAGGCTTCTATCTCAAAGATTGAAACGTTTTCACATACATCCAATCAACGTGTGTTACCATTTTCGTAAATGTTCTTCCAAATCATTTTTCTCTTCCTTTATTTACCACCAGCATCCAGTTTCTACCCTTCCCCCTTCTCCTCTCTTCCTCTCTTCAATCATTTCTATCCCACAGCTGTTTTGTTTATCACGTTATTCCATTTATATTTAGTTTTACGCCCATTTACTTTTTTATTTTATGAAACTGTAATATATTATATTGAAAGTAGACATTAAATTTGTTATTCGTTGAAAAGAATTTACTGGTCATGAAAATGTTACTTAACATTTCATGCGATGAACGCATACGCGTATTAAAATCATTTATTTATGTCATTATTTTTATCAAAAAATATTGCATCGTCAGATTATATTTCATAATATATTTTACTTGCGTTTACGATGCAAATAAATTTCTTGCATTTGTATTGCATTGATATAATACAAATTTTAATATAATACAAATATGATAATAATGTAATCGATAAAATTTGATCGAATTTTCATAGTATTGTAATTTTTATTTTTATATTTAACTTGTAAAACTGTAATAATATCTTTAAAACTTATCCAACGTTAAACGAAAATAAACAATTCGTCGTAGAAATATTTGAAGATGATATAGCACGAAAAATAAATGTTCTCAAGGTATGAACAATTGCAAATTGTTACGTGTAGGAAATAGATAAAAGTCAGTTTAATTTCGTCATACAATTGACGAAAGTCGTTCTTATCTTTTTGAAGACAATACCGACGTGTCTTACGAAAGATCGAGCATACCGTTTATCTTCTATCATTTTTAAATAAAAAAAAAGTACTCAATTATATTACGTTTTATTCCTTTAACGATAGTAAGAAAAATTAATATATACCATATCAATATTCTTTTACATAAAATCACTTTATTACCAATATAGCGATAAAATTTACACCTTCGAAATGTAACAGGTTAATATTTTTACAAAAGGATTTGTAGCTTTCGGAATAAATAACGTATCACTTATTCGATTGTAAAGCTCAATTAATAAATTTAATAACGCAATATCGAAAACTAATAATATCATGAAACATAAAATATATTTTACCTTTAATTTTATATAACAATAATATCAATAATTAAATAAACCTTAATTATGGTATAGGATAATAAAAGATAAAAAACGTACGTATTTTAATAAATACCAACGGATCGATCCATCGGTTTTTCGTTCTTGTATTATTTTTTTATTTTTTTATTTTTTTGTTCGAATAATAAATCGATAACGCGCGCTTTAGTCCGAGACGACAGTTATAAATTCCTCGTTCATCATTTTTGCTATCTTCATTCGTCTTCGCTTGTCTCCGAACCGAAATGGAATGAAGCTTTTAATGAAGCGAACATTAATTTCAAATTTTCTTCATATTATATCATTAAAATCGTTTGCGTAAATGATATTCAACGATTGTTCTCAATACTGACGAATTAATCATCTTATAGATTTATTCGTACGAATTGAAAATGAAACTAAGGATAATTGTAAATCGATAACCGACGGATAAAATAAAAATGATTATATTATAGATTCCGGGAATTGGAAATAAAGGAGGGCGGGGGAGGGGGTTGTTACAAAAGAAAAAAACCAAAGCAAAAAGAAAGAGAGAAAAAATAAAAAAAAAAAGAAAAACCAACGAGAATTTAAAAAATCGAGCCAACAAATAATGGCGATCAGTGAAAAAACAAAAGCCCAGTTTATTTTTGTTGTGCCGGGAAAGAATGGAACGTAGCTGCATCATACGATCGGCTAATTGCCTCCCATTTAACTGGCTTTTAACCAGCCGCTTATCGTTTGGCAACGATATTCCCAAACTCGTTTCGGAACCATTGTAGGCGTTCACCTTCCCTACCGAATGCCAACGAGAAAATGCCTTGTAATCCAGAGTAATTTAAAGATAACGAAAAACGATATAGTCCTTACAACGCACAGGTTCAATAAATTTTCCCAAAACCATCCCTGACGGGGGATAAAAAAAAATCTTGGATTATCGTCTCATAAACGCGAACGTGCATCTTGTTTTCCAATATTT
This sequence comes from Polistes fuscatus, assembly GCF_010416935.1. Classification (NCBI taxonomy): domain Eukaryota; kingdom Metazoa; phylum Arthropoda; class Insecta; order Hymenoptera; family Vespidae; genus Polistes; species Polistes fuscatus. The sequence continues at coordinate 10,956,138 of NW_025113107.1, read as the reverse complement.
TTCGAACAAAAATTGATAACGTCGATTATTGTCTTTCTAATTCTTAAACATAATTCAATATTTTTTGATAGGATTTGTTCGATTTGTATCGTTGATTTATCAGCGATATCAACAAGATAAAGTGTCTCAAAGCTTCATTTTTTAGTTCTCATAATTTATATCTGGACTAGCAATAAGCTTCTAATATATCATCATTCTTAACTGTCATCAGTTTGAACATATTTATGGTTAGTTATAGAAATAAAGAGATCAAAGTTTCTTAAGCTTCTTTTATGTTAGTAGAAAACCGTTAGAGAGGACGACTCTAACTGTCCGAGACCAAAGCTTTTCGATAAAACTTTCTCACCAGCGAATACGTTAGCAAACACTTTTAATCCGTCGAGGCGTAACTTTTCATTGGCTTTCTGCGACAATGCCGAAATCGATGACAAACTCGTTCCTCCATTTCTCCATCCGAAAATAGATAACCGGCTCTTCTGAAAACGAGAACAACTTTTACCAAGTTCCAAATAGAACGTGTACGTAAGCACTTATTTACGTTCATCGAAAGAAAACTTTTCTAATCTAGCACAAAATAGGCGCAACAAAAGTGATTACAAATTTATTTCCACGTTTCATGATTTATTTAACAAAATATATACTTCAATTAGTGTCTCCTTACTTTCCTCCCCCAGCATCCCGGAAAGTTCTGAAAATGAATTACAATCGAATTTGGGTCGTAAAAGATTTTGTAATACGGTTTTCAACGTTGTACTAAAACACACGTGTGCACCACGTAGCATGTGCATTAAGGAATTAAGGATCTGTGTTATACACGTGTATTAACACATGACAGGAATTAAGGATCTGTGTTCTTAACACACATGTACACACTGCAAGTAAACCGTGTTTTTGGATTCGCGAACACATGTAAGTATACATATATACATGGGTATTCAGATACGCGGATCAGTTAAAGTATTATCGTGAAATAAAATATTTGCTACAAGTATATATAAATATATTAAAGAGTTGTTCATTTCTAGTTATTATCAAGATAAGATTTTTTATTTTAATGTTCAACTGCTATACATGTAATATTATATTTATATACGTGTAACACAAATACACACGGATTCTTATATTATAAATTACACGAATTAAAATTTATATTTTTTTTTTTTAGTCGCAAGATATCTTTACTGTAATGTACAATTTTGTGAAAAAGCAAATAATAAAACACAAAAACGGTGATAATCTTTGATTATCTAATAGAAACAACAACTTTAGACAAGGATTATGAACATAATCCTTTCATTTGACCTCATTCGCTTACAAATAGAATATATTCCACAGAGATTTTCAGAAAAAAGAAGGAATGAAAGTAGAAGGAAGGAAAATGTAGAAAGAGAAAAAATAGAATAAGATATTTCCTCAGGATTTACCCAGGAAAGCTTCCACAAGGTGAGCGGAAGTAAGATACGAAATCCCTAATTTTAATAAGCCAGTATTATGCACTAGGTCAATGGCTACGTCGAGATTTAAAAAAACAAAATTTTAATTCTTTTATATTTTCGAAAAAATTCTATTTGCACGTTTTCAAACAAATTTTATTTTCCAACTATAATTCATTAATCAGAAATAAATTAGCCAAATCGCAATACAAATTAGAAGATAATATAATACTGTAAGCCTTGGGAATGGATTGTCGTTTATTCCCTTTAATAAATGAACAATTACATTTCTATGTAACTTTATTAAAAAGAAACGAAATGGATCTAATTGTAAATAATCAGGAAAATAACTACTTCAATTTTTCCCGCTTGATACAACGCCATCGGCCGGAGAAAGTGGCAAGCAGTAAGTTCTTTAGAAATCTCTGTTACCAACTTGGAAATAGCTTAAAATAATATGAAGGTTTGTGTCTAGACTAAAACTTTACTCCGACATCGCGAAAACGCACATGTTGTAAGACCTGTTGCTCGGCTTATCAAGTATGCGTGCAACTTTAATCGATTCTAATTCAACTCTATCATACAATTTCGAAGAAAATAATTCATTCACTATATCCAATTAAAATCGAAACTATCGATTAAAGAATTAAAATAGAATTAAAACAAAATAAAATATATGAATTCGTTATTATTAAAATTGATTTTAAACTTGCCGTATATATATATAAAAAGAAAATTTTTTTTTATTTTATGTGTAAAATAAACGTATGATAAAATATACAATTGATATATTAAAACAATCAATTTTTCGTTTGCGAACGAATCTTCGTATAAATTAATTAAAAAATTAGAAAAAAAAAATAAAATTAGAATAAACAAAGATAAAAGATAAGAGAGATATTCTCTCCCCTGAGATGTTATACGTTGTAGCACGTGGTAACAGGTGACGCATGCGCAAACGTTGTCGGAGCACATGGCCGGCTCGAGGAGGAGTATTAGATGATCGGGTAGATTCGGATAGCTTCGCGAGTCGACGACCGAACTACCGACAGTCGTGCGCCGGCCGCTGTCACGGAAGGATGTGTTTATTTATGTTTGTGTGACGATGATTCTCGAGTATCCTTACAGGTTATGTTTACGCGTGTTGTCGGGATAAAACGAGAACGAACGTTTGAATTGCTGCGCGTCTAATAAATTATATCACTCTCATCTATTGCAAGGAACTTCAACCTCATCTTAACATCTAATTTTACTACTTTACGAGGCAGATCCAAGGAAATTCTCTACGAGCAGCGTTCATCAGGAAAATCCAACTTTAAGGAAGGATCGAAAGGAAGATAGAAAAAAATTGTTCCAAGTAAACGATTATCCTTTTTTATCTTTTTTTCCTTTTTCATACCAACAACTTAACTTTTATATTTTTGATCGTTAACTTATATGTACTCTTTCTTTTTTTTTCTTTTTTTAAACTAGCTTATAATAACTCGTGCGATATTTTTACCTTTTTCTTTTTTTTTCTTTCTATTTTTATTTCGTTAATCTTAAAACAAGAAATTCGTGAAAAGTACCTGTTCATCGATCATCACGTGGTGTCTTTTGAAAATACACGGTAGATACGTTTTTTATTTTGTCTTTTTTCTTTTTTATTTCGTTAAGAATTATATAAACAGGTCAAGTATACGACTCGAACGTCCTCCTTTTATCGGGGCGTACTAGTAAGTTAGTTAGGCGAATATGGAGCACGTCGAAGGAAGGAATCGTTGACCGTTCGAAGTCTTACGATTTCAACTACGAAGCTTCTCTATATTTTTTTTTTTCTTTTTTTCTCTTTATCTCTCCTGTTCTCTTGAATAAACGACGACGATATTGGGAAAAAACTTTCTTCTTCTAACGAATCGAATTTTCTTTTTTAACTTTTACACGTTAACGTTCGAGCAGACGACTAGTTACTAAAAGTACTTTACTTTTATTTTGTATTTACGTTTTAGTTCGTATTTAATTGCATTTTTTGAAAAAAACTTCGAACAAAAGAAGCATTTAATTCTTCTCTCTTTTTCTTTTTTTTCTTTTTTATTAGAGAACTACGAGAAAATGGACTACGATAATCGCAGATAATTTTCTTCGAACTAGTACGTTTACCTGTAACTTAATTACCCGTATTATATTTATATTTAGAATACATTATCTTGATAATTGTTAAAACATATCGAATATAAACGACCGTTGACCTCTACAACACGTGGTGCCTATCCACAGTACGAATTTAAACCGTACAAGAGTTTTATGCAGTGGTAGCCATTTGTCAGAGCCTGTAGTATGGGAATCTGCGAATACCATTTTCAGCTGTATATATATATTTGTATATATGCTACACATATATGCCGCTAATTTTATAATCGACCATAACTCTGTTGTTGTTGTTGTAATTGTTGTTACTCCGACTGGCTGAAATGAATTTATGGTAGATCTTTTTAAAAGGAAAAAAAAAACAAAAAACTCGTTGCATAGATTTTAATTGTATCGAAAAAAAGGATACGTTGTTTTCAATTAATACGCGTTAATTATCTATTTTCATTTAGTGCGTGCAAACTAAAAAAGAAATATACCTTCATTTATATTATTTTCTTTTTTTTTCTTTTTCATTTCTTTTCTTTCTCCTTTAAGAGAGACAACCCCCCGCCTCCCTGTACAAAATGTCAGAGTAATTCGATTGAAAAGCAGTTTACGACATCGTAACTATCGATAAGTCTTCTGCGTTTCACGCGGTAAACTACTTTTCACAGAAAACTAGACGTGAACTATTTGTCCCACGTGCGAGTTGAAGTACCGGCAAATTAAAGTGAAACGTGCTCTCGTGTTACGTTTTCTTTCTTTTTCTTTTTTTTTTCTTTTCTTTTCTTTTCTTTTCTTTTTATTTTTCTTATTCTTTTCTTCCACGCGCACCTGCTTTTCGCGTATCTTTTTCGAATAGGGAAGACCATTATTTTGTATCCTTTTACTTTCGGTAGGAGGTTAATCGTAAGAATAAAATATGGGGTACATCGTCTTGAGATTTATTTATTCGCGCGCGAACGGTGGAAATAATTTTGGTAATGTAATATATAATCATTTCCTTTCTTTTCTCTTTTTTTAAATACCAATTTAAAATGATTTAAATTATATCGGATATTTTTACTTTATTCGTAATAACCATAATAATAATAATAATAATAATAATAATAATAATAATAATCGCGGTAACTGCGTTAGTGTCGCGTTTTAATTCCACTTTCATAAAATTACAGAGATATTTTAACGAGTTCGCGGTTAAAAAGTTTACAGAGTCATTAAACGTTATCTCCATTTAGAGTTAGTAATATACTTCGCTACCTAAATTTTTATTTTTATCACGTAATAATATAACAAATCGTAAAAGAATGTATACATTGAAAGAGATTGAAAGAAATAGAGAGAGAGAGAAAGAGAGCAGAAAATTGTCTTGAAGAATGTCTTATACTAGTTTTCTTTCAAAATATTTCATGTATAGAAAAACAGTAATGTGTAAACAAAAGTGTAAACAAAAAATTCAAAAATAAGGAACATGCGTGACCTCCACGTGCGATTGTAGTAAAACTCATTTTATCACGTAGAAAATAATCAGTTTATTCGTATATGCAGTAGCTTTTTAAAAATCGTACACCGTTACGCTTATCAGATGTATTACATATTTAATGAGTTTTAATTGAAAGGATTATTTATAACAACGAATAGTTTCGAGTCTCACACAACGACAAAACTTTTATTTAATTTTTTCTTTTTTTCTTTTCTTTTATAAAAGTAAATTCCACCAGAAAAAAAATACCAAAAATTTGTCAACCCATTCCCATGTATAATACTATATTTAATCGATATCGCAATATCGCAAAGATGTTTTGGAAGGTCGATGAATTATGAAAATGGGTAAAAAGGATGAGGAAAAAGTGCTAAGTGAAAAATATATATTCGTAAAATAGTCTTACTAAGGTGACCAATCTTTTCGTTTTTCTCTTTCTTTTTCTCTTTCTATCTCCGTCCCACCCTCTCTCTCTCTCTCTCTCTCTATCTATCTATCTCTCTCCTTTTCTCTCAATATCCTATACTTTTTCGAGTTCTTACTCATCCTTTTTCTCTCCCTCTTTCTCGTGATTAAGGCGTTTCTATAGCCACGACGAATTATCGTCGAATAAAGCCGCTCGATTAAGGCGAGCTGCGAGCGACGGCAAACGAATCGGAAGAATTTCGTTTAACAGCTCTCTCTTCTTCTTTTCAAAGGACTCTCTCAAGTTGGAATTCAAGAGAGCAAGATCGAAAACAAAAAAGAAAGAAAAAATATCTTTCAATGATGTCAACTGTCTCTCCTTTTTTTCTTTCTTTTCTTTACGTATTAATTATAGGAAAATTGACCGTTAAAATAAATTTTTAAATATGAAAAGAAGTAAGAGATATATATTTCTTTCTTATTATTATCATTTGCCGAACGCATTTAATATCATTGACGCGAATGAAAAAAAAAATAAACTCTTTCTATTTCTTCCACTACGATATACTCCCGAGTATGCGTACAAATTTATGAAAGAGTACATACCGTTTATATTACTTGTCGCATGGAATATCAACGATATTAAAAACCTCCTCGTTTTATTACATTTTCTTGTTCCTTTTCTTTAAGCGCTTACCCGAACATTATAAATTCTTTTTCGTCTTCTGATAATATAGTCGAAAGTTCTTTTTTTTTTCTTTTTCTTTTCTCTTTCCTTCATTCAAATAAATTTATTATTTTAAATTATAAGAAAATCGTTTCTCAAAAGTAGATACGCAAAAGTAGTTATGTAAATCGTAAAATATTGATCTTCAGAAAAAAACATAAAAAACTTGTAAAGTGAAATTTATCCAACAACCAAAATCCAATGATTTTCCCAACGTTACCAGCTAAGAACAGACAAAACGATTTTAAATTAGAATCTTTTCATTTAAACTGTTGGATAAATCACGTTGTAAGTTTCCTTTCTTATTCGATTCTTATCGTTTCGATTTTCAATGGAAAACTTTTCTTCCCTCAATGTCGTGGAAAAGAATTGGGAGTGTAAAATAGGAAACATTCATGGTGATTGGCCAACATCGGGGGTGATTCGACGGCGATTCGATGACCGCATTGAAAACTTGTGTATACATAGATACATACACACATACATACATACATACATATATAGATACGTTGTACATATATACCACCTTATGTAGGAAGTCGGAGTAGGAACGAACGAACCCTGACTCATAAACTCCAGCCAATGGATGTGCTTTGAAAACACGCGCTTTCGAAAAGTCGCCAGCCAGTCTGCGAGTTGGCACCACCACAAAATATACGACATCGAAATCTTTCCACGAGCGAACTAAAAGTCGTACCATTGTTTCTTCTGAAGCGAGGCGTATACCAAAAAGAAAATCGTTTCTTTCCTCTTACCGATCTACCACCCTCTTTTTCCTCTCACCATTTTCACGATTCTCCTCCACGAGACTCATGAAGGAATCACGACATTGAATTAAAGTCCTCGTACACTTGCTTTTCCAAGCTCATTTCTCTTCTCGTCTTCTTTTAATCCGAGTCATTTGACATCACGCTAGTATATACGTATATATATATATGTATATACGATAACAAGAGTAAAGACCGAAATCAATTGTGTTGGTGAATGAAAAGAAATCGAAAAATGTAATTGCGAGAACATTTTCAAGAATGTTATTAATCTCGTTTATTTGATATTATTAATTAATCTTATCGATTATACTCGTCTAGAAGACAAAATTGAGAAGAATCGAAATATCGGATTGTTAGAAAAGTAACATCGTTTTTTCGTATAGAAATTTTGTTAATCGCATTTACCGATACCGAATTTTTTTATTGTAAATCTCAAATATTATTTTACATTTTAACAACAGAAATTTCTCATCAGACGTGATTTTAAATCCGACGAGTAATGTTTCGTTGGCATCGCATCGGAAATGAAAAATCAAAATCAGCATTTTCGTTATAGTAGTTTATTTTACTATTATTATTATTATTATTATTATTATTGTTGTTGTTATCGTAGGGATAATAATGCAGTCCAAGCAAGAACAAAATGATGTGCCATTAATAAAATTACTTTACCGAATTTCGTTATGATAATTTCGATTGGATAGATGCATCCACGTTAAGATCGTCCAATTGAAGATGATGACGGCAAAATGAATTGAACGCACCGATAGTTTATGCTGATTGTCGCATAAACGAAGCGAGAAATATCTCAGAAATTTAATTTATCAAATTCACGATGATTTAAAACGCTTTTTTTTTTAATTGTTTATACGAAAAAATCTTATTTGTTTTTCTTTTTATTATTTAAGAAACGAAATAATTGTTCAAACAATTTAATAGATATTTATCAGTAATCTTGTTAGTCGCGAAGTTTTCTATTTTTTGCATCGAAACTCTGAAACTAATTTCTTTTACAAAGAAGCCTTTTCAAAGCACTCACGTTTCTTTCTCTCTCTCTCTTTCTTCCTATCTTTCTTCCTTTCTTTCTTTCTTTCTTTCTTTCTTTCCTTCTTTCTCTCTCTCTCTCTTTCTATTATCGATACGATGTAATCGTACGCTCCCTTCGTAGCTCGTTCGCGGTTTTACTTGTGTTAACTTTAAATAAAGAAAACAAGGAAGGTAGTATTAAAGGAGAATGCGTCTAGACAAATTTCTGGTGTTGTATTACGAGCCAATCCATTTGCTAGATCGCTGTAGACGTATCGCACAGACTATGGAAGGACTCAATAGTTCGATGCAAAATAAAAAAAACCGCTGCAGAACTAATGCATCGATATCCTTAGTCCTTTCTTTTCCTTTCTTTCTTTCCTTCTTTCTTTCTTTCTTTCAACTTTCAGAATATTCAAGATATACTTACGCCCAATCAATCTTATCGATGGAAATGTCCATCTTATTTATTGAACCATCGAATATAATGTATCTTTTACTCATATATATATATTTTATATGCTTATATATATCGATGCTGCACACGACTTTGAAAGCTTTTCAAGATAGTCGTAGCAAATCTTCTCTATCATTTGAACGTTACATTCTTCAACGTATATATTAGATTATCCTTCCTTTTTAAAGTTTATTTTCTTTTTATTTTGTTTTTAAATAAATTCTATATGAATAATAATATTTTATATGGGATGCATATACAGGATAATGAAAATAGAATTGATATTTTAAATTAACGAATAAAACAAGTTTTCTTTTTTAAATGTTCACGTTTATTGGTGTTTATGTAATTAACGCGCATGAGGGGATGGGGTAATTATACGTGGAAAATGGTATCGGTAAAATGGTAATTTCTGCTTCTGTTAAGGCTAAATTTTCAATAATGGATTAAAATTGCAAGTTTTATTGCGCCATCATTCTACACAAGGAAAAATGGAAAAGTTCTGAACTTTTACTAAAACAACTTTTATTTTCTTTATTTTTGTTGAATAAAAATTAAGAGTTGGTCGGTAAAAGAAATTATTTTTACGTTAAGTTAAAAAATTATAGTTAACCCATATCATTGTATAATATGGAAAAACGTAATAGGACAAAAATGTGTATTCAAATAAAATTAAATTAAAAAATATTGTGCACGTAAAATTAACTATCTAAGAAAACTTTTTGGGAACGATCAAATACATTAGAATTTTACAGTCTTCCTTTATCATCGTAGACATTGTCGTCTCCTTCCATCTTCATTATTGATCGTCACGCGACGTTTAACGAAAGTCTCCGAGACGAGAAACACTTTTTCAATATTTGTTCGTTAAAATATCATTTGATTCGTAATGATTGGAAAAGCATTAAAAAAAAAAAAAAAAAAACGTGCAGCTAGTTTCCTCCAATTCAATCGGAATTTAAACTCTTCCGCTTCATCTCTATGGAAAGATAAAAAAAAAAAAGAAAAACAAAAAAAATTTTATTCTTCGTCAGAGATTTATATACGACCGTAAAGAATAAACGAATATATGATATCCTTGTCCAGACAGGACAAAGCTATAGTTATTTTTTTTTATCCCGTGAAAGGTAGTTTCAATTGAGATCCAGGGTAGAATTACGATTCCGAGTAAAATCAGAAACGACTAACCTCGTAGCAATGTATTTTCCACTCGTAACTACCAAACTCCAATGCATTTCGATATTTGAAAGAGCTTCGAGTACTATCGATATTTATCGGTAAATGGCTAAAAATACACGAAAGACCGCTTTTGACTCTCCAAATGCGAAATAATGTAATGTAAATAATATACACATACACACGCATGTTGTATTCATGTTAGGTATATTATTATTACTGTCTATCGATAAATAATTTCAAAATAAAAATGTAATAATGTACATTATTTCCTATAAAATTGCACCATTTTTCAAACTTTATTTGCGTTCTGTTATATCGGTTGGATTGTAAAAAAAGAAAAAAAGAAAAAAAAGAAAAAGAAAATAAAAAAAATCGAAGAGAAAAAAAAGAAGAAAATAAAAATGAAACAAATAAATATTGTCTCGTTCGTCGTTACCTGTACGAAGCATTTCGATGTTATGTGTCCAAACGCGTATCATTTTTTATAACGACAAGTAAATATACGCGATGGTAAACGCGTAAAATAAATCGGGGGAATACAGGAAGATGGTCTATCAATAACTTTGAAAATATAGGAACGAATCGTGTCACCTTGAGATACACGAGATCGTATTCTCGATGCATGTAATCGTAAATATTTTTGTCCACGGATAGATATATAACGCGCATTAAAAAAAGTATTCTCAGTATCTTTCAAATGTTAAATAACGAAAAGAAAAAAAGACAAAGAGATAAATAACGCAAAGTACAAAAGTCAATCTTATCGTAGTGTTATTTTTTTTTTATCCTTAGTTATCTCGATAAATTCAACAAATGGATTTATGGTAAGAAGTAGGTAAGAAGAAAAATTTATCTTCTGATTTTTCCAGGTAAATGCAAGAGAATCGGAGAAATTGCGTTGCCCGTGGGCATAGACGCGCGTGAAAAGGGCCATCGAGGGTCCGGGACGCGCTGGGTTTTCGAGATGAGCTATGAATCTGGGCTATCTGGTAGCCTCCGCTTTCGTCCTTCAGCTGCTTCGGCTGCCGTTTGTCGTCGAAACTTTACCCTCAGTCGTGAAAATCGGTGAGTACTTAAATAGATATATATATTTGTGTTGTTTTATACATCCCCGATCAAAATCCGATAGATCAAGAGTCACAAGTTCAGGTGAAACGAATTCAACCGGCAAAAACGGTGCATCATTTATATTTACGGATTGGATCAAATGTTAAAAATAGGAACACACACAAAAAAAGACGAAAACGTGAAGCAGCGGCAAAAGCATCAACCGTGTAACCTATTCGAATTTTTAAATTTTAATAGGGACAGATTGAAGCTATTTAATTTTTGCCTCACTCTAGACTTCCCACTAGAAATTCAACGTGGGTTGTTAATTAATGAGACTGTTCTCGCTGTGAACAGTCGCTGTTGTTGTCTTGCCGTGACTAAAGTCACGGACCGAATACGGATGAGTAGCATAAATTATCGTAGGATGGTATAAACCATGAATCCAGAGAAAATCCACTAGAGTTGGCAATTCGTCAGTATTATCCACGATTATGAAACGTTCTCGTTAAACTCATTATCGGTAACTATTAGTTTTCATTTAACTGATTATTCTCTCTTCGTGAAATTTTGATAAATAATCGAGTCTGATTAAGGATTCGATGAATATTAAAATTTAAATAAAATATTAATATTTATAAAAGAAGAAGAAGAAGAAAAAGTATTAGTCTACTTTTCTTATTCATTTCATTCCAAGAAATTAAATCATAACTCGATCTTCTGAAGAAAATTGAAACTATTCTTATTTGTTTTCAACTCATGAAATAATGGAAAATGGCGAGATATGAAAGAGACATTAAAATACATCAAATAATCTCTTTAGAAGACAAGAAGACAAAGTAATACCTAAGTAAAAAGTAAAACAATGCAAAACAGTTAATGAAAAGATGGTTTAGAGTTAAATTTCACTACGATAATTGTGTGTGTGTGTGTGTGTGTTTGAAAAAATTTGTTATGTCTATCTATACTTTATTATTTATTTCATTTTGTCAAAGAGAAATGTTTTAAAGTAAATTCTACATTGCTCTTACAATTGAAAAATGTCTTTTCCCCAAAGATAGTAGTAGCACGAATATTCTTGGACGGACAAGCTGAGTGATATGTGAAGCTCAACTTTTGCTTAGATTTCTATGGTAACGACATTCTTATTATGGTGTTCTCTCTTGCTCGAATAGATCTTATTCTTCTTTTCTTCCTTCTTTTTCTTTTTCTTCTACTGCTTCTCCTTGGAAATGTCGGTGCCCTTTTTACATTGTGGGTTTCTTCCAAATGGAGAAAACGACGAGAAAATACGGTGAACGAAAAGAAACTGAAGTGGGAGGAAAAAAGAAAAAGAGAAATCTAGTAAAAGAACGATTTTACATGTAAACGTGCTATAATATTCCTGACGAATTTTTCTTATTATTCGAAAGTGTATAAAAATTTGTTCGTTTTTTGTTATAAACGTATAAACCACTCTTTCCGAAACTTTATTGTAATATTTATATTAAACCAAAAAGAAAAAAAATTTGTTTTTGAAATAATAAATTAAAATATATATTTTTCATGTCAATATTTTCATTTACGAGTGGTAATAATTCATAAGATTGTTTTTTTATATCTCGAATGGTTTCTCTCACTTAACTTCTCGCTACTTCGTTTCTCCAGTAACTCCCTACGGTCGGTTTTGAAAAAGAGGAAAAGAAGGAAAAAATGAAGAAAGAAAAGAAGGAAAAAGGAGAAAAACGAGGAAGTGAATCGTCTATCAGGGATACGAATCGTGTAGAAACATCGTTTCAAGCGTTAGTAGTATTGTATGGGCCGAGAAGCCATTTCTTTCGCAGTAAATCCGTGTATGAAAGAAGAAAGGGAAGAGATAAAGAAGAACGTTTTGAAAATGAGGCGAACTCGAAAAATGCAGCTTTTCGTTCGCGAATCTCTTGAAACGAATAACTGTGTTGGCTTCTTCCTCTCCTCCTCCTCCTCCTCCTTCTCCTCTTCTTTCATCACCTTACTCTTGTTACTTCTCTTTCTCTTTTCTTCACCAAGATCTATCCAAGCTCTGGCAGGGCTCTTTCGTCCCTCGTGAAACGCAGGCTGGATAACAACGTTTACAAGCGCCAATATAAACACCAGGCAAAATTCATTTCCCTCTCAAAAACGTGCTACACTCTGTCGCGAGCCGCTTACAAAGCCTCGGTGCACCTTTTCCTTCTTCCTTCTCTCCTTCACAAACAATTTATCTTTTCTCTTCTCTCCGTAAGTTTCTCGCGTTTCTACTCTAAGATGAGAATAAATTCGTTGGTGAGAATGATGACTCCTTCTGCAAACGTCCTTTTCGAAAAGTAATGTCGTGGAGTTAAAAATGCAAATTTATTTAATCAGGTTTTAATTTACTAGCTCTTATATTTTAGTTTCAAAGTATTATATAATGTAGAAAAATAAAAAAAACTGGTGTGTGTACTTATGTACGCACGTAAGAAGTTATACTTCTTTGCCGTACCAAAACGAATATAACCTCAAAAATAACTTCAAAAAAAAACTTCAAAGAAAAAAAAATAACTTCAAAAAAAAAATAATTATTATTATATATATATAAGAAAGAATAAAAAAAGAAAAAGAAAATATCAAAATATAGATATCAGTCCACACTAAATATAAGAGAGATATATCGAATTACTTCACGCGTCAACAGCCATGGCGCGGTTTCAGCATTAGTTCTCGCTCGATCATTTAAGTAAAGCAGCGCTGAGTACGATTAGTATTTGGATGGGGTGACCCGCTTGAGAAAAAAGGGGGGAAGAAAAAGAGAAGACAACTTCATGCCGTATACTTGAAATCGTTTTGCCGCGCGTCGTAAATACCGACAAACTTCATGGTGTCGTTTTTTCAGACGCTCGGAACAAAATCACTCCCCATTACATTTTCCCCAACGCACCAAAAGAAGTATAACTTCAAAAGTATAACTTCAAAAATATATTTATTAGAAACGTATAATCGTTTAGTAGTAGTAAGTAGTAGTAGTAGTAGTAGTAGACCGCTATCGGTAGAAATTATTCTCGATAAGGCAAGTGATTGGTCAATCGTTTCGGTGTTCAGAATATTCGACCATCGAAATGGTCGTTTGCTTTATTTAGGACACGAGTTGGAAGGTGATAGTTGGATGGACCTCAACCGGAAGGTTATCGACCAAGCAGAAAGTTCCTTGTGAGGAGATCATCCGGCTATCGTGGCTAGCCATGAGATTCGGTTTCAAATTTCGTTTGAAATTCGTCTTCGTTCGTTCATTCGTTCGTTCGTTTGTTCGTTCACTCAGTCACTCACACTCACTCACTCACTTACTCTTTCGTTTATTCGTTGGAAGAAGAAGTACTTTACCTTTTCGTTAAATGTCTTCCGGAACTTGTCGTTTCACGAAACTTCCTAGTTCTAACAAGAGTTTCGACGTAATCCTACAGTTTATTTACAAAACAACTTCGTCTTGTGTAAAACCTAAACTACCGCAGTATGGCTAACGTTAAATCGCTTTTCGATGGACTAGAATATCTTAGGATTCCAAAACGTCGTTTTGGAATATAATAGAATAAATGTATTTATTTATAATGAGACATTCGAATTTTATTAGAAAATTTCGAAAAATTGATCGGTAAGAGTATTATTTTTTTTAAACATTCGTATCGGATGACGTATCATATGCATGCATAATGGGTGTTTTATATTTAAGACTGGATAACATATAAGTATTACAAATATTTGAAATTTGAAATTAACTAGTGTCTTTGAAATAAAAGAAAAAAAAAATAGATAAAACATTTTTGAGTCAATATTTCTTTGCATACACCAAAAAGAAAATAATAATATTACATATCAAGAGTAAATAAAAATTCGAACGTCGAAATTGAGGTAGTTGGTTGATCATGAGTCAATTTCGAAACTATCATTAAAGTTTAAGTAGATCGAAGTAAGATGTTTTGTTTCTATTTGCATTTTTATCGCTATTGTTAACCGTAATAATATCGGAACGCCTTTTACCATTTGCATACGAACGATATGAAGGGAAAACTCGTTCGCAAAACCAATCTCGCGGTCATTGAACATCATCGTGGCCTTATCGTGGTCTTATCCTGGCCACTTGCTGTCCGAGACCAGTAGCGTGGAAATCGGTTATCTCGAACAACAGGAGCAACTTTGTTTGAGACAAACTTTCGATATAACGACAGTATTCTCGTAAAAACGATCGCGATTTCGTTTTCTTTACAACATATCATATCACAACACAATATCGTACACCCTTATGATTTATTATTTCATTTTCTTTAATCGATCTTTAATTTTACTACTCGTTTTACAAAAACGAACGGAACGTTTCGTACTCATATGGGGCAAAAAGAAAAAAAAGATAAGAGAAAGAAAAATAGTCACTGTGTGGTGTAATGAGAGCTATACGCTAGGGCTATAATGCGATTATACTTGAGGGCTTCACCAAAGTACCCCTAAAACCGTCCGATTCCGACTATCGCTTCGTTCTAGCTAGGATATCGTCCACAATAAAATTTGTCGATAGAAAATTGCCGATTCTAAAGCCGCAAATACTTTTTCTTTTTATCTGTTTTTCTTTTTCTTTTTTTTTTTTATCTTTTTCTTTTTTTCCCTTTTTTTTCTCATTACTTCCATACCTGATAAGAAACGCGAGTAACTCGTAACCATTTTGTGGATTCCCCTTCTCCATTGATGGAACCGATGAAATCGAAATAGAATTTTTCTAACTTTACGTCTTCGCACTAGGGGAGGATCGTATAATAGCTGACATTGTCGCCCCACTTTGTAAAAATCGATAGGAAAACAATGTGAGATATAAGAATTAAGAATAGAATTTAGAAATGACTTATTAGTATGCTAACTGTCTCCAATGTGGAACGCTTATTTTTAAAAGATTACCATAAATTAATAAAATTTCGTATATCAAATAATTAATATTATAAAAGATTTAAATATCTTAAAATTATGATAAAATATATTTTGAAAAAGTACAAAATGACGATTTGAAATATATAGTATCCAATATTAAACATCCAAGCAATTGGATATCCATATTGCGTACACACGTATTTTAATAACAAAATAATAATTATATTACAAATCAAAAATAAATCTAACAGTACGGGATATAATCCAAAAAATGTATTTCAAAGTAATATAAGTATTACGAAAAATAAAATATATTTCACATAATTATCGATAGAATTAACGTTGTTTTATATTCCAAGGTATAACAATGTTTCATATCGGTTACAGTTACCGTCATAACGATGATTTTAAGTGATATAATAAATTGAGTAAAAATTATGCACGAAAGCGTAGAAAAAAGATATACAGATAAAAAATAAACAAATAGTTATTAAATCCGTATTTAAGCGTACAGAATGAAGATAACCTTAAAAAATAACAAAGGAAGATATATTTTTGTTTTCAAGAATAAAGAAGATCGTTGAGATAGGCGTCTCACGCTTTCCCATTATTAGAACCTTTCGCAGATAGTCCCCTCAGCGTTGATCTAAGGAACATGACAGGAACGGTAAATATTTTCCAGGAAATACATCCATAGTATACGGTGGATGAGACTGGATAGTTGCCAGCCACGAAACTCCGAACGTTGACCCAGCAACTTCTCATAGCATCTATCGAAATATTAACGCGTATCTTCGCCTTCGATGCTAACTTATCGATAAATGTGCATATCGAATCGTTTACTTTTGTTGTTTTTTTATTTCTTATTCCTCCTTCTTTTCTTTTTTACTTATTCACAGTCAGCACTTTCCTATTTCCTTAGAAACGACACAACAACCTCGAGAATTACATTACAGTTTTACGCGAACGTACCGGGTGGGGGAGGAGAAGGTAGATGATAATTTTAACAAATACTTCTTTCGTAGAAAGTGGCAATTTGGCGAAGGAAACTTTTATCTGATAGATTATAAAGAAATCACACTGGATATATATTGAAATCTGATATTGTAGAAAAAGAAAAGAAAAAGAATAAAGGAGAACGATGAAGAAATAGATGTTAATCGTCAAAATTTATCTTATATATGTTATCGTGAATTATATCGAAATTAGATAATGTCAAATTCACATGGTCAGTTGATATATTTCAAAAATATTAACGTATAAGAATAAGCCCAAATATGTATATATATATATAGAACGAGAGGTTGTAAAGCTATTTGAAAATTTGATGATAAAATAAAGGTTTATCGGGTAAACATTGATTTTTCATTTTACAAATCGATCGTTAATTATCGTTCTTTTGGTAAAAAAAAGATCTAACCGTCTATATTAACTTTATAAAATGTCCCAGCTGTCGTCGTAGTCGTTTTCCTTTCTGGATAACGTCTAAATATAATGGCAAAGTCGAATAAACACAGTAGGAAGGGTGGTGGCACGCCCATTAGCGCGTAATTGTCTTCACGGCCGTTCGTATAATAACCATCCTGAGACGACAACGAAAACGACGATGGTGACTATGGCTACAAGGATAACAAAGACGAAGACGATAACGAGGAGGATAGTATCCGATTGCTAGACGAAGGCATCATAGAACATGAATTTCTGACGTCTTCCCCTATCTTCCATCTCTGAGTGTTATGTACAATACCCAAACCCTCCATCCCCGTCCTCTTTTCTATCATTTTCTAAATTTAACATTATTTTATCATTGATAGAAATAAAATCAAACGATTCTAATTAATTTCTATTATTCTTTATAATCGTATTACGAATAAACGATCTTATTGTTAAACGAATAGATGATCTTATTGTTAAACGTTTATTTTCATGCATTATTTTCGCGTGGATTTAATTACTATATATATGTAATATTTTATTTTATTATACTTTGACAAATTTGTTCTCGTTTTCTATCATGGATTTACGAAGGATTTGAATACGATCGATGATTATTCGAACAACTTAATCGAGAAGTGAACTTTCTTTAAAAATTGTTAATCCAACGGGAAATAAAATATTAACGAAAAAATTGTGTCGATAATGTAAATAACGTTCGGATGGTATTACTGGGTTAAAGTTTAAGGAGTATCGTTAAATACATTATGGCGTAATATAATGGAAAAGTTCGAAAGACGATTTGATTTATACAACGTTTATACTTGGAAGTTTAAGCATCCCAAGTTCTTCCGGCCAAGTAAATTTAATATCAGTCTTAGTTTCGTTTCGTTTCGTTTTGGGTTTTCCAGTTTTACCCCACTCGTCATTTCCAGTAACGCAATAACACTGTTATCGCGAAACGTTGCTTGGAATATCCATAGACATTCCGTAGAAATAGCAGGGATGGCTTTACTATCCTTAGATGTAGAAACGGTCACGTTAATTTCAACCGCGAATCTCGTTGCATTATTCAACAACGGGCGCATTCGTCTTGCCAGTTCACAGCTTCATCCATATAACCAACTTGAATTAGTTTGCAGGTGCGTAAACAGTCCGTTACTTTACCAAACAGATCTATACTTTTTGTCATGATTTACTTTATTTACTTATTTATTTATTTATTTATATATTTATATATTTATATATTTATATATTTATTTATTTGAATAAATCGCGATCGAGTTTCGTTTACATTTAGAAAAGACATTTTGTTCTTGAAAAATATTGCAAACGATTTCTCGTCTCTGCTGCATCTTACAGGCTCACGCGCAAACTTGGGAACATCATATTTGCGAAAGCCTGATTCCGTATTCATGAAAAGCGTAGAGATTGAATCAATTCGCAGGAAGGTTGAGACGGAAGAATGATGAAGCCGCGAAAAAGATACTTTGCTTTTATAAGTAGGTATCTGTGTACGTATATATATATTGTGTATAGATGTTACGTACCTGGTATCGACGAACTGACATAAATGAATTTTTTCAAATTTATTTGTTAATTTTTTCTTCTCTTTTTTTTTTTGTTTTTGCAAATGCAAACCTTTATATAATCGAGACTAATATATAAATAATAATGGAAAGTTACGGATAGGAAAACGTTACTGGATAATGAATATTTGGTGTCAGTTAGGAAATATCGTTATTCTTCTATGTCATAGAAAGAAATTTTGATTCTAACGCGTTAATGATTTATTGAAATTACATAATGTTGTACCGGTTGTAACGTTGTAAAATTCGATAGAAAAAACTACATTTCGTTAGTTAGTCGTAGACAGATTTAATCTAATTTATGAGTTTAAGGAAAAAATTGTACAACGTGTTACCCTCATAGATAGAATTGAACGTAGGAATAATTTACGTTAGAATATTTATCGATTCCGTTTTTACGATTGTTTAGAAACCTTGTCAGAAACACTTTAATATTTTCTCAAATAAAATCGATCGTTACGTGTATTAGAATTTTTCCAAAATATAATTGCAATCATAATCTCTTTCGTTTGTTAAACTATATCAATGGTATTGTAATATAAACAAGAAAATACGATAAGTTTATTATATAAAAAAACAAAAAACCATACAAAATGAAAAACAACAAAATAAATAAAACGTTAAACATTAATCATAGATTCGTGTGGACAATTTCAAAAGAATTATTTCAATTTAACAAATGTTTTATGGATCAAGTGTTTTCAGTAACTCTAGCAAATACGCTTTTCAGTCCCAGGAGCGTACCGAATGGAAAGCGGATTGTGCGTTTAATGATGCAGGGAGTGGTGGTGAGGTGATAGGAAGGATTGGTGTCCTGTGTGAACGGCAAGAGAAAGAGAGAGAGAGAAAAAGAGAGACAGAGTGAGAGAGAGAGAGAGAGAATGTCGAGAGTGGTTACGGTGCCGAATTTGACACGTATGTAATACATACGCATGTATCTAAATACACATATACGTGTAGAATACATAGAAATGTATGCGGGTATCTTTGCGCGTGCGCGCGTGACAGAGTGCTTGTAGCACCTCGTAAATGCTTTTCGTTGTGCACGAAGCAATGTGGTATCGTTAATGAGTCTAATTTCAAATGGTACCATTGGCTTAGAGAGAAAGAGACAGAGAGAACATTGATGACAAAGATGAAGAGACAGGAGGTACCTTAACATGAAAATTAATCGTATTCGTGAGTAATGTAAACGATGAGAGAAAATGTTGAATATATCGGATACTATTTTATTTTTATATTAGGTGTACAAATAAGTTTCCGCCGTTTTAATGTAGATAGCGCGGCGTGGAGTTTCCGTTAACTTTCGCAGATGATATCCTGCTTAAAAATTAGTTTGGACGTTTAAGAACAACATAACCTATTAATATTATTGATTTCATATTGGTAAAATATAATTTTTTTTAGTTGAAAATGTCCAAATTTAAGCCAAATAAGCGTCATTTGCGGGAAATATTAGTTTACTTCTTTAATATAAAGAAATCTGTTGCTGAGGCGCATCGATTGCTCGTAGAAGCATATGGTGAGACTGCTTTGAGTGAGAGAACGTGTCGTGAGTGTTTTCAAAAGTTTAAAAACGGTGATTTCGACGTAGAAGACAAAGATCGCAGTGGAAGGCCAAAAATTTACGAGGATGCAGAATTGGAGGAAATATTGGAGGAAGATTCATCTCAAACACAAAAAGAACTTGCTGTAACATTAGAAGTCACTCAGCAAGCAGTCTCACATCGTTTAAAATCATTAGGAATGATTAATAAACAAGGAAATTGGGTTCCGTACGAATTAAAGCCGAGAGATATTGAACGCCGATTATGTTTAAGTGAAATACTGCTTGCTAGACATAAAAAAAAGGGTTTTTTACATTGTATCATCACTGGTGACGAGAAATGGATACATTATGATAATCCAAAAAGAAGAAAATCATGGGGATTACCAAGCCATGCGTCAACATCAACAGCAAAACCGAATATTCACGGAAAAAAACTCATGCTGTGTATTTGGTGGGATCAGCTGGGTGTAGTGTATTATGAGTTGCTTAATCCGAGCGAAACAATCACCGGAGCCCTCTATCGAACACAATTAATGAGATTGAGCCGAGCTCTGAAGGAAAAACGCCCTCAATACTATTCTAGACACGAAAAAATTATTCTCCTGCATGACAATGCTCGTCCACATGTAGCGGCTCCCGTGAAAAAGTATTTGGAAACACTTGATTGGGAATTGTTACCCCACCCGTCGTATTCACCAGACATTGCACCGTCCGATTATCACCTATTTCGGTCCATAGCACATGCTCTGTCGGAGCAGCGGTTCAAATCATATGAAGATACCAAAAATTGGGTTGATTCGTGGATAGCCTCAAAAGACAAGGAGTTCTTCCGACGTGGGATCCGAATGTTGCCTGAGAGATGGAAAAAAGTCATTGCAAGTGATGGGCAGTATTTTAAATAACCTTAAAATTACCATTCTTCTAGAATAAATTCTTAATTTTTAATAAAAAACGGCGGAAACTTATTTGTACACCTAATATAATTTTTATTTCATGAAAATTTTCCTTAACCCGAAAGGGTAATGCAACGTTAACAAGAAACATTAGTTTAATAACTTGTTAGTAGCGTTTAGAAGAGCACCCTCGGCATTCTCGTCGATTTAATTTCGACGAACTCGGCGCATCCTCCCGAAATTCGATACGCCATATAGATAATACTAACAGTGAATGATAATAATACATAAATAAATCAAATAATAACAATCGAATTAACGTTTAATCGGATCATATTAATGTTTAATCGGATCAAATGGTTTGATCGAATCAAATCAAAATCAAATATTCTATGTTCGTTAATGCATCTGGTGTATGTAATATTTATATTTTGTGTTTCTTTTTTCTTTTTTTTTTCTTTTTTTTTCTTTTTTTTCTCTTTTTGAAATAATGGATTAGATAATGAGATTGAAAATTGATAATTCCTCTGTGTGTGTGTGTGTGCAGTCGTTGAATACGTGTGATCTATAGGAGTCCGACTGACCTATTAATTCATACAGCTAACGTAAGAGAAATTTGGAAGATTAATATGGCCACAGGTCGCATAGGCGGTTACTATTAATGGCCAAAATTATCGGCTACGTACACGGTACCATCTCAGTCGCCAAATAGGTATATCGACTTTGTTCGATAAAGTACTTTTGTCGTTAGGAAATCCGACCCAGAAACGACTTGGCACTAACTCACACACCGCTACGGTTTCGATCACATCGAATTAGGGCTACGAGAATCTTTCCCGAGGAAAAATGATTTTGACACTTTGAATAAGCTTCGTTATTCTTTATAAATCGATTATTTTTAATGCCTACGCTTATCTTAAGTTCATCTTAACAACATTTTATTACAATTTAATAATGAATTTCGAATAACGTGACAGAATTACTTTTAAAAGGTATACCTACCTGTTTTTTTCCCACATACGATGTGGGGGGAGACCAATCTTTCTACTAATATTTTCTCCATTTTATTTTATCGGTGTCTCTCAAAGGACCTAGTCCTAGTCCTAGTCCTAATCCTAGTCCTAGTCTTCTTCATCGTCGTCTGGATATAACATTTCGATCTAACAGAAAAGTTTTTCTTAAAAAAAGAACTTTCCGTTCAACTTTTTTAAAAAGTCGCTTATCCTCTAACTCCCTCCCCCTCACCCCTCCCCATTTTCACCCTCTTCATCCAACTCACCTTTCTCAACTTATATGTACCTACTTCTTTTCCACTTTTCTTTTACACCTCTCTTTCTTTTTACTTATCTTTGATCAATCGTTTCGCCATCTGTCTCTGACTTGAGCTCGTTCGATAAAAAAGAAAAAAAAAGAAAACTTTTTGTTTCTCTTTTTTTTTATATTTTCTTTAGTCTCTTCGCTATCATCATCCTATCTGACAATATTTTGCTCGGGAGACTGACTGAGAACATTTTTTTAACGAAGAAGAAGAAGAAGAAGAAGAAGAAGAAGAAATAAAATAAAAAAAAAAAGCATTTTCCGAAATATCTTTCAGATGATCTTCTTCGTGTAAGGAAGCCAACGTCGTTTTTCCGTCTCTCTTTCTATCTTCATTCGTCTAGTTCTTCTCGTTTCAATTACTTGCCATCTTATCCTCTCGAGAGTCACTCAAGTCCTCCAGAATTTTAGTTCTTCCCGAAATATGTTCTTCGAAATATGAGGCTTTTATTATTACTCTTTTTTTTTTTCTTTATTTCAAAATTAATATAATCGTAATATAGTTCGTCGAGAGAGAGAGAGAGAGAGAGAGAGAGAGAGAGAGAAAATACTCTTAAAACTAAGTTAACATGGGTACTGTACTTAATTACATTTACTTTTTAACTTCGAATATTCTCTTATATTTGTATATTAAAAATGTATTTTCAATAATAAATATAATTACAATTTCTCTCTCTCTTCCTCTCCCTCTCTTTGGTTTATGGAGACATAAAAATTTCTACTAATTTAAATAGCATTAATTTTGAATTATGTAATTAATATTTAAATTCACAAGTGAAAACCCAAAAGGAGACGAAGACAAATTATAAAATAATTCTATTATATGGAAATATGGAAAAATCGCAAGTAATTTAAGTTACGTTAATTTTAAATTAAGTGATTAATATTTAAATTATTAAATTGAAACGCAAAATGAACGAAAGAAGAAAAACTTGATCTATTATCTATTAAAATAGTTCCGTTGTATAGTAACATTTTTAAATGAAATTAAATATAAATAAAATAATGAAAATTATAATTATTAAATGAAAATTATAATTTAAAATTAATAAGTGGAAATGCAAAATTGACGTTAGAAGAAATTTGAATAATCGTGTATAATACATAATCGTTTAAATTATAATCCTACAAAAAAAGAAAAGTAAGAAAAAGTATCCAATTGGCGAATAACGTTAATCCAGCAAATCAGATTTTTGTAGTCGATAACTAAAATGGATATCTCGACCTTACTCGAAACTTTTTCCAAGTTCATACCGAAGTTTCTGGAGTGTTGAGAGAAACTCAACGATTACGAATTTTAGTACTTAAATAATGTCGTCGATCTTTGCACAGGAAGGGTAGTATATAGTAGTCCCTACGTGCTTCTTCTACTCGATAAAAGTTTTAACGACAGGTTCGTTACCAATGTCTTTTGATAGGAAATACTTCATATTGGAATTTACCGAATCTATAATAAAAAAATTTTTATCCTGTAAAAGAAAAGTTTTACGATCTAATTATTTAATAGAAAAATTTGTCGATTTGTTTGACTGGAGAAAATAGGATAAAGCAAAAAATTGTTGGAATTTTCTACGAGCGAATGGACAAAATATTTTATATGATTTGATATATTCTAAAGCGTATACACCAATTTTATATTTGATAAAAATTGATATTACTACAATCGTGTCGATATATAAATTAATCGTTGTATTTATCATTTTGTATTAATCAATTTATTTTTACAGATATAAATGTATATATAAAAAAAGATTTTTATCAAAAAGAACTAATTGCAGTAAGTTCATCGTGTGAGAAATATACTCAAGTTAATTGCTACCTTGGTAACTAGGGAAAAAAAGAATTGAAAGAGAGAGAGAGAAAGAGAAGAATACTTTCCCTCTTCGTTGGTTAAAACAATTTGTGGTATTTCAGAAGGGCAAAAGAAAAGTTGGCGTAAGTTAGACACGAAACGATACAAAAACTTGTCCACCCTCGGGGAAAAGATTGTTCCGATAGGAAAGTTCATCCGACCGTTTCTGAAAGAAACGAGAAATAGTCTCTAGCACACGAATTTATCGCGTTGCAACACGAACTAACTTTTTTTACTATCGACAAAAGGGAACACGAACGAGAAAATTCGATGATACGAGTGTTTTATCAAGGGAACAAACTTTAATAAACAAGAAACAAGATATATATATATATATATAAATAACAAAAATTACTATGCATCATTTTCTTATTTCCCTCGAAATTAATAATATTCGTTAATTTTTGTAAAATAATCCGTCCAAAAAAAAAATCGGATTTAATTCGAAGAAGAGTTAAGTTTACCACCTATATCATATTTCTAAATTTGTATTTTTTCTTTCAAAGTAGATAAATTAAGTACGACCGATAATCGTTATCCATCGTCACAATCGGAAAAGAATTTTTCGCGAGAAGTTCTCTAACGAGTTCAATCGGAGTTTTAATCGATAAACCGTATCACGATATACACTATAGGTTTGTACCCGTGAGAAATTAGTAGAATTAACCTGTATAGAGATAGTAGCAGCATGTGTGTATAGATCCACGTTCGATATTCTACGATCCACCGGGATTGTCCTCGATCGTCTTGAAAATGGTTCTGGGATAAACGTGAAAATGAGGGTATCCTCAATTCGAGCCAATCTGCGACTTTTCGATTACTTCAGATCTACTTTTTTTTTAGATTCTAAAACTCGTTGCCCTAATGTCTTGGGACATTCTCCGTTCACCAATAAAATCATCCACGTATATATATATTGTATATATACAGGGTGAGTCAGCAAAGATTACATTTTTAAATTATTTCCTACTATTTCAGTTTTAAACAAAAACAAACAAGAAATTTGTATTAAATCAAAATTGTTTTTACAAAGGTTATGTTAATTTCGATATGAACGTACGACCTACAATCATGGGATTATATAAATATGGCTAAGATAAATAATTTAAACGTTATTCAAAGGTTTCACAGAAAGAAAAAATTGTTCCATGATATTCTTGCAACGAGGAGTATAAATTTTTTCGAAAATGAATCGTTATGAATCATAAAAGGGTTAATCGTATTGGGGACAATTGGATGATCTTAGAATATAATAAAACTATATTTAAACTCGAAAATGTCAAAATATCGATATTAAACCGTTCATTGACGTTCGAGACACGAACCGATGGCAGTAAAAGTGAAAAAGGCGAAAGAACGCAATAAGATAAAAGCTTCCGGAGAAGTGAATGTACTTTTCTTTAGAAACCACACATATACACGTACATACATACATATAGAAGTATACGTATTAGTTTCAAGGGTACAGTAGGATACAGTAAGGATCGTTAGACAAGCTGTAGTGTTCGTTTTCTTCTTCTTCTTCTTTTTTTCTTTTTTCTTTTTTTCTTTTTCAGAGTCGTTTGTACTCTCCGTTCTTTCAAGTTGTTAAACGTTGCTAATGATTAAGTGAAAGCATTACACGTTGGACAGGAGGTATTCGAAAGCATTGTAACGAAAGAAGTCGTCTGTGTTGATGGTGAAGAAAGGAAAAGAAATGGAACGCTTAACGCGTTAGTTACGGAAAAGAAAAAAATAAAATAAAATAAAATAAAATAAAATAAAAAAGAAAAGTGAATAAATGAAGTGAAGTCTATTTGAGCTTTCGAGACTAGAAAAGATCTGATTTCCTACGCGTATGTAAGAGTACATACGTACGGTAAATGTACGGATTAATGGGGATTAGTTAACTGTAGTTACGTTTCATGTTACAGTTAACTATAACATGAAACGAATGGTAAAAGAACATTGAAAAAGAGAGACAGATAGAGAGAGAGAAAGGAAGAACAAAAAAAGAAAACTAAAAAAGATGGATTTATGGTTGTGAACGTTGAAAGAATTCGATATTGAAGTTAATTTGTCTAAAATTTTGAAAGAATGTGTACGACGTATCGTCAATTAATCGTTAGATTTCGTTGGAAATTCTTTTATCGTTCTAACACATTTCTTTCCAAAATATATTATCTATTACCCAACGAAAGGAAAATAATATTTTCTTCTTTATCAAAACTATTTTTACCATTAACAAATCTACGAACGTTTATGTAACAATACTTTTCGTAATACCAGGTAGTTGTTATGTAAATTTCATATTATCGTTGTGCGATAATAAAAGAAATATTCTTTTATATTTTCAGTCCTGTTTTTATCGAACGAACGAATTATACATTAATGAAATAATTTATTTTTAACATTAAAACGTATATTTCTCATACACACACACACACAGAGTAATAGTAACAGTCAATCAAGAGAGAGACATCTATTTGAATATGGAATTGTAAAAAAAAGAACGAAAAATAAAATAAAAGAAGAGATAAAAAACAGGAAAGTAAATATGTTTATCTCGGCAAATGTTATTAATTATTTAAACACGATCGTAATTCACTTTCTTTATTACCCTCGGGTAAATTTATTAAAACAAGGAAATTTGTATTTGACCGATATAATACGTATATATAGTCTCCACAAAAGGCCGCCTTCGGGAGAATAATTGAAAATGCAGTACGTTGCATCACGCGTATAACGAAGAATCTGGTATATGTGGGTGGTAAAAAAAGAAAAAAGAAAAACAGAATGAGATAGAAAGAGTAGATGCAGCAGCAACAGCAGTTTCGCGTCATATCGCAGGGACGTCGCGTCGCGGAAATAACTGTATATATTTTTGGCTTGTTAAACTAAATGCAAAATCCCCCGTTGCAGACGTGCATGTGCATGTTCAGGGAAAACGACTAACACAACGACCACACCGGTCTCTTTTATTAAACAGGACACGAGTTTTCCAAACTCGATGTTAGTAATAATTTAACCCCCCAACCCACCCAGTTTCCTTTTCACTGATTGTTTCTATTTTCTATTGTCTTATTGGTTACCGCCGACTATGTATTATTATATTAGTGTATAATATTTATTTCGTTCGAGCTCTTAACGTTGTTATAATATGATACGAACGCGGACATTAAGTATACGAGAAATATCTCTAACGGGCAATTTATCAAACGTTATTAGTAGAAATAATTATTAAATCGTATTAGGGAATGAAATATTTTCAACAGAAAATAATTCTCGTATAATAAAATATTTTTACCTTATTCTTTGAAGATTTGTAAATTACTGCATTTGTATTAAAGTAAAAAGGTTAGAATCACCGCGGATAACCTGAGAAACAGAATATTTGTAAAGAAAAAAGAAAAATGAATAAATAAATACTTTTAAAGTAATCTCGAGGTAAATTTATTTGCCAACAAAAATTCGCGAGTAATAGTAGTAGTATCAAGGAATAAGTATTTTTCTTCAAATTATCCTTTCACGAAAAAAAAACAAGAAAATTGCTCTATATTTTTAATTACAACTTGAAAATTCTCGTCATACTGGCAATTAGTTTTTCGAGTGTTTCTAATTTAAAATATTCTCATACTTCTAACATAAACATAGAAGTTGTCAAATATTCATTCAGAACATTTCAAAAACTGATATTAAATTCACTCATCCGAGTGTATAAAATATACAAGAGCATTATTGACGTAAAAAAACATTTAAATCTTTAAAAAACAAAATTCAACTTGTCAATATTTGATATTATTACGTTAAATTATAAACTCCTGAACTTTCGCCCTGTAGCGTAATTATTTTAAATATTCTTGTTTTTATTTTTCATCGTGCAGAGATGATTTGAATAATAATATTTAATTTCATATAAAAAGAAAATTTCTTTACGACGTATTTCACAATTCACAAAAGAATAATGACATCTTGTTCGTTGTTCTTATATCGTTACCACTTTGAACGCGTGTTTTGTCATATTTTTGTTAAAGAAAAAAATGAGATAAAGAGAGAGAGGGCGAGAATATTTTACAAATACCTTGAAAAACATATTATGCCTGAGGTGGTAGAACTAGATAAAAATGAAAGGAGGAGGAGAAAATGGAGGCGGAGGAATAGCAAGAAGTAATCGGTTTGAGATGACGACAACATATAGCCTTGTTCTATCATCCAAGCCTTTTCGCATAGCTTTCCATCAAGAGAGCTTCACTTCCATTCATCAGCACTCTTCTTCATGCTAATCCTCAAAGTTTACTCTATCGTGGTTCGTCGAAACCGCAACGCCGAAGGCTCTGGGTCAAACGTTTGGCGGAATCTTTCTTTTGGCTCCTCCTGTCTTTTACAAGTAGAAAAAACTATCAAAGCCATCGTCGCGGACTAGTTAATCGTTCCTACTCTTGTAAACTACCGCGAGCTATATGCGCATGCATTTCGAAAGACTCTCTCTTTTTTTTCCTTCTTCCTTTCTTTCTATAAAAGCAAACTACTATCTTTGATCCTTCATAATCGACGGTAGATTCGTGTGAAACTTAAAAAAGAGTACAATCCTAGATTGGATGACCCCTTTTACTTCTTTTATAAAACATTTTTCCTTTATTTCCATCTCTTTCTCTTTTCCTTTCATTTATAAACGTTTCCGACGACAAGTAAATCTTTATTTTAAGATACATTAGTTTCTTCGAAAGTATGTCAACCCTTTTCGGTGGATACATACAGATATAACTAGCTTATTTTTAACATTATATAAAATGTTAGAGAAAGGAAAAAGAAGGTACGATACAATTGAGTCCTTGACATCGTCGTATAAATTTCAGAACATCGATCTTGTGCTGCTGCAGTCCGTAAACGAATTTGTTTTACCACTCGAGAACCCTTTCAACCTGGTGTTTCACACGGAACGGATTGCTAAAATGCAAATCGGTGTTGTCGACGAGAGGGATGTATGTACACGGATTCGCAAGATCATTCTATCGTGAGAATAAGTAACTTCGAAGCCGTTTAAACGTGATTCCGTTTCAGAGGAGGCCCACTTACGTCTTAAATAGAATGATTGCGTTTTAAATAAATTTCCGAATTAATCGACGTTAAGTTGTACGCTTTTAAACGCTAATAGAAACGTTTCCCATCAAAGAGATAGAGAATTTTGTATAAAACAGAAAAATAAATCGATCTTTTTTTGTACGATATATTTAACACGAACGCGGGTCAATTTCTTCAAAAATCAATAAAAAAAGAGAACAAGAGGAGAGAAAAAAGAGTTTTATATTTATGCAAAAAACTTGGTCAAATTTATTTTTCCATAAAACGATGCGTTAAACGTGACTGGGATCTGTAAGTTGATACGAAAAATGACTGTGGGGGCTTAACGTTACAACGATTATTTAGGACAATGGCCAATGGGGTATGCCGATCTTGCATAGACAGTCACGGTCATGCGCTAAATGCTCCTCACCGTGTACGATCGATACCCAAATTGGAATTGGAAATTTAAATGAATGGACAATGTTTTTCTTCGAATCGTTGGGAAAATCATTGATGTTAAAATTAAGGATGTTTCTGTATTCCTTATTGTTTTTACATTTATCTAATTCCTTTTCTTTTTTTTTCTTTTATATTTTTTTTTTTCTATTTACAGGAGCTATTTTCACTCATGACCAAAAGGATAGCAGTACGGAATTGGCATTCAAGTACGCCGTATACAAGATCAACAAGGACAAAATTATTTTGCCGAAAACTACGTTGGAGTACGACATTCAGTACGTGCCCAAAGATGATTCCTTTCACGCGTCGAAGAAGGGTGAGTGAGAAATTAATCAAATGAACGTAATAATATTATTATCGTTGCGATTATTTGATCGATCTTTTGTTCTTTTATGTTTTTTTTTTTGCATGAAAACGACGACGTACCATTGTAATAACTAATTGGAACTATTCGTTCTTAGGAATACACGAAGAATTTTATTAAGCGAAAGAAATTTTTCTTAGCAAGAAAAGCGTCTCGTAATAGGATTTAATTTTCTCTCGAGGCAAAGAAAATTCGCTGGTTACTAGCGGAAGAGGAATATTATTTGTACGTACGTCTAGCTGAAAGGTAGATAATTCTTTTATAAATGCATCAAAAGCAAATGAGATACAAGATACTTTCGTATTATAATTGTTTGTCTCAAATAGAATATATATTTTTTCTTTTTATTGGCTCGGAAGGGAAAAATATTTATTCATGTTTTAATGAGAATACAAAATCAGTTTTATTAAATTTTTGTTTGTTTTCATATTTTATATACAGTCTTCTCCAAACTGTATTAAATTGTTTTGTAATCGACGTGATCAAATCTTGCTCAATTTTTTTCTATGATACTGACGTCATTTTCATAAACATCACCAATTGTTTTACCAACTTGGATCGTGTTTTCCCTTTTTTTTTAAATAAAATTTCTTCTCTATTCTCATTAAAAAAAAAAGTTTACAAGACGCAATAACTTTTAACCGAACGAACTAAAATATCAGAATTTTATTTTTTTTTAATTACTTCGTACAATAATATTTAACGTTTTAAATGCACGCAAGTATCGCCAGTACCGATTAATATTATTAAATTGATATCAACAACAAAAAAATTCTTTTTCCCTAACCCAATATTTGTACACCTATTTTAAAAATGGTACATGTACTTATATTCTCGAAAGTTTTTATTATAATATATTCGATTAACGCGAACAATCAAAATTTTCGATAATACGCGAATACATACATTTATTCGTGCAGATAGATTTATACTCGTTATCGTTTATTTATTTATGTTATAATTTGTACGAATTCTCATTTCAATTTCGTCGACGCGCACGATGGGTAGGGAAAATAGAATGGGCAACGGGAAAATAGTACATTTTTTTCCTTTTTTTCTTTTTCTGTTTTTTTTTTCCATTAACCAAAACAGCTCGTCGCGCGTGAGAATTTTTGTCGAGAATTCAATATCAACCGGTAATCCTTCGGCGAGGAGGTAGGTAGGTAGGTAGGTAGGTAGGTAGGTTTGTTTCCATTTTGTATGCCGATTTACGATTACATGCAATCCTGCGAGAGAGAAAATCAGATAAGTGAATTTAATACTTTTTTTTTCTTTTTGTCGGACGAATCGTCGAACGTTCGAAATCATTTTCGTTCAAAGTCTCTTGCCGTTGAGTTCCATCAAAGTGACTATACACATACCATTTTGCTCGCCCTCTTCTCCTCCTATATAACCTTTTACCATTTTATCATCCCATTCCTCTTCTTCCTTTTCATTTCTCGTCCTTTATACGGAAATACTTTTGCCACTCACGTCAGACATATCATAGATTCATCCAATAGAACCAGTAACTTGTACGCATCTATTTGAAAAGAAACTTTAACGATATAGAAATATGATATACAGTGACTCTCAGAAATATTCGGACACCAGTGTATGGCAAGCTTTACGACTTAATATCTCAGTTATTTAAAAAGGAATCGTCTCCGTTCCTTTTTCTAATCATGAGCGTTCTATTCATGTCACTAAAAACATATGATTAGTTTATAAAATGTACATACTTTATATAATAGACATGAATAAAGGAAATAATACCACATTTTCGGGTCACAAAAATATTCGGACACTTCGTACGCCTCGCGATTCCGTTTTTCTCAGAAACCGCTGTTTCGGAGAATGGTAAGTGTTTGTATACAAACATAGCTTTGGTCGTTGATACCGTTACAATAAGCTTCAGTACCAACTCTAATATTCATGAAAATGGGTCGCAAAGGTAGAAATACATCGTTTGAAATGCGTCAGCTCGTAATATTCCACCGGGAAAAGGGAAAATCGTATCGGGAAATAAGTTCCATGCTCGGTGTTAGCAAAAGTACTGTGTCGGACATTGTGAGAAGATACAATACTGAGGATCGTATTAAATCTATCCCCCAAATCGGCCGACCACCTGTTTTAAACGCGAGAGATAGAAGAAGAATCGTAAGAAAAGTTAAGTGCAATCCATGTTTAAGTGCACCAACACTAGCCAGTGAGGTTTTCGTAGAGACGAAAAAGAAGGTTTCGGCAGAAACAATTTGACGAACTTTAAGAGAACATGGCTATAATGGTAGGGTTGCTAGGAAGAAACCCTTTATTAATGAAGCAAATAGGAGAAAACGAATAAACTACGCAAAGGAGTATATTTCTAAAGAAAATTCATGGTGAAGTAATGTTATATTTGCCGATGAGAGTAAATTTAACAT
This sequence comes from Polistes fuscatus, assembly GCF_010416935.1. Lineage (NCBI taxonomy): Eukaryota > Metazoa > Arthropoda > Insecta > Hymenoptera > Vespidae > Polistes > Polistes fuscatus. Next base: position 10,923,713 of record NW_025113107.1, on the reverse strand, counting down.
CTACGATTCCGACGGAAGACGTATGGTGTGGCGTAAGCCGAATTCAGAGTTTCGGCCTGCCAATATGAGAGGTACGGTGAAACACGGAGGTGGCAGCGTAATGGTTTGGGGCTGCATGTCGACTTCCGGCGTTGGAAATTTAGTTTTTATCGTTGGCATCATGGATAAGAATGCTTACTTGAGCCTCCTGAAGAACAATTTAAAACAAAGTGCGGAAAAAATGGGGATTTCAGAAGACTTTAAATTTTACCAGGATAATGATCCTAAGCATAAAGCACGTATTGTACAGGAATTTTTATTATACAATTGCCTCAAAGTTCTTCATCCTCCTCCACAGTCGCCGGACCTTAATCCCATAGAAAACTTATGGGATGAATTGAACCGACGGATTCGCAGGACGCCCATTCGCTCAAAAGAAGAGTTAAAAATAAGGATTCAAGACGAATGGTCATCCATATCCATAGAATACGTAAAAAAAATAATTTCTAATATGCCGAGTCGATTAAGACACGTCATAAAACAAAATGGTTACGCAACAAAATATTAAAGTGGGGTGGTTAATGTTAAATTTTGTGTCAAAGATGTTATTTTTGATAGTGTCCGAATATTTTTGTGACCCGAAAATGTGGCATTATTTCCTTTATTCATATCTATTATATAAAGTATGTACATTTTATAAACTAATCATATGTTTTTAGTAACATGAATAGAACGCTCATGATTAGAAAAAGGAACGGAGACGATTCCTTTTTAAATAACTGAGATATTAAGTCGTAAAGCTTGCAATACACTGGTGTCCGAATATTTCTGAGAGTCACTGTATATACATTCGAATATGACTTACAAGCAAATATGAATTATATCATATATAATAATCCGAAAAAAATGCTGCAACAGCTCGATCGTGTTCTCCTATGAATAGTTAATTGTTCTAATTCGATATTCTACTCAAAACTGAGTGATTGGTTAGAGTTTGAATCAATATTAACACGATTCTCTGCAACGTTCTAACATTAACTTCAAACTATATCATTTCGTCTATCAATATAATTGTTTGACCGGTAAAATAATCATATTTCTTATGTGAAAAATCGCATTTAAATCTAAAGAGATATCAGGATGAACCAAAAGTTCGTGTGTTTTTTTTTTTATTAAAATTTTCAAAGTAAATTTTACAAAAAAAAACAATTCAGCAGTTTCATAGTAAAATTTCAACACAATAAACGCACGAATTGTTGGTTCACTCTAACATCTTCAAAAGTGATTAAATTAGCGTTGATATTATTTGACGGATTTTATATCGTTGTTTGGACTTGGAAGTATCATAATCTGCGAGCCGAAGGGACATTAGGAAGAAAGAGGAGCACACAACGTCAGCGACAAAAATTGTCAGATAAGGGGGGGGGGAAGGAGTGGGAGCTTGAGTCTCGTTAGTCAAGGCAAAGTCTTACAAACGATTATTCGGCGGTTCGTTTCGTGGCTGGAAGCCAGAAAACGATCGTTCGACCTTTTGCTTTCTCTCTCTCTCTCTCTCTCTTTCTCTCTCTTTTTTTCTCTAGTTTCCTTGACGACCACCAGTTTTCACAGTCTTTCTGTTCAACATCAAAAGATTTTGCGTTAACGATCGTTCGATCAGTTTATTTCGAATCATTCTTGGTAAGCAATTTATTTTGTTATAATTTTATCCAACGATAAGTCCAAGTCCTACGAGACAAAAAGAGAGAAAGAAAAAGAAAAAAAAGAAATAATATAAAATATCGATCGTTCGGTTGTGGCGATTATGACGTAAGGCGTTTTATACCATATATATATATAAATATAACGCAACATATATCGGCTAGTGGAAACGAGGTGCTCCACAACGGCATGTCACGTGTTCGAGAGCAGCACTTGAGGGTTCTGTTCCCGATCCCTCGCACAAGTAGTACTGCTGCTTCTTCATGTTACTAGGGCCCTCGATCTTCGATCCTTCCGTCTAAAACTTCCATGGACATGAATACATAAGCGAATGTATTTACATACCGGAAATAGGGCTAGTCATGTAAAATCAATATAATCGATCTTATGCTATCTTCGTTCAACGTGCTATCATCATTTTTCAAATTTCAAATTATATTCAGATAGCATTAAAATATGTTTTTTTAAATTATTCAATTATATTTCTTTTTTCGTTAGTTTGTAATACATATCGTTTAAATAAGTTCGTTGTTTCGAACGTGCAATGATTCGACGTGAGTATTTTTATTGAAAAAAAGAAAGTAATCGATTCTATTATAAGAGTATTATTTAAGTGGACGAATAAAAGGAAGATATTCCACCCTTTTAAATAGTCTAGGTTTGAAGTCTCTGCGACTTTCCGTTCGGAAGATATGGATATTTTAATTTATCATTCATAATTCTTAATAATCTCTTCACTGTACGCGTAGTAGTAACAGTATGCGTACGCAAGGCGTAGTAAATAGTAAAAACTACTTGATTCCAAGAATTTTTATGTGGGTCACCGTATGAATGACTTTTTGTGAAGGAAATTATATAGGTCAGTGCGTCAACATAAATACTTTTTACATATATTAAAATATCTCCGGAACTAAAAATCGTAAAGACTTCAAACAAATACCATTTTAAAGGGAAAATTATTATCTTTTTTTTTTACAAACGTATCGTTAATTGTCTATTAACAATTTATTATAAACAATTTGCTTTAAAGAATTGTCAAACAATTTTTAATTTCATTGCATAAATAATATTGCTGTCAATACATGTACATGATAAAACATTTAATAATTTGTTATTAACAATTTGTTATAAACAATTTTTTTAAAAAGAGAAATATTTTGATGAAAAAAAAGAAATTTTTTAAAATCTAACATAAAAAAATACAGCGTTCATAAAGTAAATTGAAGGACATTTCTAAAGGTTTTAGGAAGTAAGCTAAGGAAATAGGAAATTCAATTTTGAGTTCTAAATGTGTACAAGAAGTTGGAGTATAGAGAAAATAGAGTGGTTGACTAAGCCTTTGAAGATACACAGCGTAAAGGGAAGAGTATAAAGGGTCAGAATGTGATAGTAGTAGTACGTAGAAGGAGGAAAAATACACAAATTCTTGATTAAATAAAATTGAATTAGATTTTTGTCGAATTAAAATTAAACACAATATCCCAAGAAAACACGCACACCACATACACACCCAAGAGACGTAAATTATTCCAAGTAATAATTAACTTTCCAACAGCGGAATACTAGAATATATTCAATATTTGTTAAATAAATTAAGGAAATTCAGTCGCGCAGCCAAAATGAATACTAACGCTTCCGGCAATTTATTTCGTACGAATTAAAATGCACTTTCAAAATGAAAAATATATTTTACACTCGTTTGTGGTAATCGATAATACGTTGTTTCAGGAATAAAAAAAAACAGATCAGAGAATGGAAAGTATACGTAAAAATAAATATTTTCGAAACAATTAATACCAAATGTTATTAACAATAAGACATCTGATTTGATAATAAATTAATTTTTGAAGTTCACTTTGACAGGAACTCTCTTACTTTTTCAAATTGAATTCTGGCAAATGCTTTTTTTGTAATATTTTTTTTTTTATTTCTTTTTTCTTTTTTTTTTTGCTAAAAGAAGAGATTATTTCTTACTTCGCGAAGTAAAAATCAAGAAGAACATCGAGAGACGGAAAAGATAGGAGCTTTCAATTTTCTTTAGTAAGTTCGGAACACCTTAAAAAGATAGCTTTTTTCCTTTCGAGTATATGAAATGTTTCGTCTCTTGATATTTTCCTCGTTCAATGTATAACACGCGTTACAAAATGAAATGTTCCTTTTAAACAAAAAGAAAGTAGGGGAGCGGGGTGGTGGAAAGAGGGGGTAAAAAAAAAGAAATGCCAGGGTAGTCAGAAAAATACTCGCTCAATCAGACTGAAATTGTGCGACTCTTGGAAAAACGTCGACTAGGATGGCACAAAATTGATTCCCATCTAGTTGGAAAAAGATTTAACGTAAAATTACTCTGATTGTACCACAGTTCTTAATAAAGATATTTGTTGAATATTTATCGACATTTTATTTAACTGGTATTTTTCCAACCATCATTATCGAAATCTTTATATTAGAGAAAATCAAAACGTAAATCAGTAGTTGCTTGATTATTTCATTTCAAACACGGTAGGTGAAGATTTATGAATATCTTTTTTAATAACTAATTACAATAAAAATATATTTAAAATTCGATTTATACGCGTTACAATTAAAACATGACTGATATAAAGTAATCAATACAATTAACTAATCATTCTGAGAAAGTCACTAACGCAATTACTTTACGATTTCCAATTGACAGATAAGACTTTATTAAGCCGTAGTATTACGGTTTAAGTATTAAATACCAAAGTTACTTATAGATTACGATGAAACACGTTCCATAAGGTGAAGAAGGTTAAACCGACTAAAATACTTTGTAATTTTAATGAGAAGCTGTGGGCTTTGTCAGAAGGAGGAAGAACGACTGCCTTTCCACGTGGAGAAAGTTTCCTGCTAGGGGAAAGTTATTCCGCAGAAATTACTGCTACATTGCTCGTAAAAAGTGGAGCCAATTTGCGTTTGAGAATTCTGCGTTTCCTGTTCTCCCGTAAACGTTTAAGCTTGTTCTCTCGTACTATGTAAATACGGAAAAGCTGAAACAGACAGCAGGTAGGTCGTTCACCGGAGACATCTGAAGTGTGCAAATTTCTCACGATAATTTTGAAAGTGATTTTCTCTATAATCGTGACGCATTTAAATCACTATGATACCGTTCAATTAAATTATTACTCTTCAATTAATGTCAATCTGACAAGTGAATAATTGAACGTTACGGGGTTTTTTCGTTATCATATATATTTTTTTTCAAATAATTAATCATTTAATCTGACGTTAAAACTTGTATTATCTTAATCTGTTTATTTTTTTTTAAATTAATTATAGCAATGTATATTTGAACGTTCATTTCTATGAGGGACAATTTATACGCGATGTCAACTTTCTGAAGTTAGATGAAAATGTATTTGCCAGTATAGTCAAGACGAATGATAAGACAATTGGTAAGATAGGTACAATTTCAAGGAGAATCCTCGTCTAAGCGACATTCTCGAATGGACTGGCATTCGTCTCACTTCCATTACTTGCCAAGAGACAAGCCCAAAGTGATATAACGTAACGGAGCAGAGAATCACCGCGCGAAAGCTAACGATTATAATCTAAGGTTAACATACATAGAACTGTAAAGCATAGTATAAGGAAAATGAACGTTCTGAGAATCCCCCTAAATCCTGAATAACGTCGTTTTACTATATTACCTCTGTATATATATATATTCGAAACTATTGTAGAAGTAAATAATACTAGCTAAACTAGTATCTAGTAGGGTACTACTAGCATCTTTCAATTTACAAGAAAATCGTAGGTAAATTTAAAGTCCAAGCGAAACGAATCCTCGTGATAACTTTGTGAGCGAGTCCTTAGGGAAAATCTCAAATTTATCGGTATTACCTGCACATCCGAGAAATTGGATTTCTCTTAATGGAAGTCACGAAAAATAATTTAAAAAGAAACGAAATATAATTACTACTGCTAATACCTATAAAAATACCAATGTAAATTATTATTCTTAAAAATATCAATAAATTATCCACAACATTTTTCAATTACGATTTACTTAAATGATTTACAAACTAATTCGCGCGTATTCGATTCGTTTTACAAGAACGTAACTGAACAATGTGCTTCGATAGGTAGTTCTGATATCGCTCGAGGTAATAACGTTATAAGCATTGAAATTCTTAAACGATGAAAGAAGAAATTTATTCCCGACAGGAAGCGTCCTCGCCGTCGTCGTACTTTTACGTTTACGTGAGTTCTCCTCCGTTCCATTTCTCTTTACGTTTTTCTTTCGTAATCTATAAACGAAGAGCTTATCAAAAAGACTTCTGCGATTGAACGGATATTAAAAATACGATTTTATATATATATATATATACGTTTGCACACACGCGCGCACACATATGCATAATTGGATATAGAAACGGCTCGAGAGAAAATATATATTAATCTTATTGGAGAAAAAAAACGAATAAATGGAACGATAATCATGATAAATATAATAACATTTCATATTAATACGCGATATTTATAACTTCGACAGTAAAAATACGTTGCAAAATGATTAATCGATCGTTCGTAACTTAATTGAAAGATTTACATGTTGTTAAATTAAAACCATTTAACAATGTGAAGTTAATAAATCGAAGATCTTCAATGAGATATTTTACTTACATTACAAGGATGAACGGTACAACTTATGAGAGTAGGGTCGCCAGTAACAACCGTTACAACTCGTGTAAGATAACCTCCGTATGCCGGAATATCGGACGGTCATCGGGTACCCTACGTGTACGCATGTATATACGTAGATACGTAATATATACGTAACTACATAAGGATGTATACATATATAAGTACATACTACTTCTATTACTACTGCTACTACTACTACGTTCCTCATGCTCATCCGCAGTAACCTCGACAAAGTGGAGCAGACGATATTGCACCGTATCGAACGATGTACGTAGGACGGTTTTAGCGAAACATTAAGTTAAGTTTAATAGAATGTCAGTAGGGGATTCTACTATATTAAATTCACCAACATCATAATTAATAATAGTTGTTAATATTTAATAATATAAATATTATTTCTATAATTTTATAAATATTATTTCTTTTATAATTTTTCCTATATATCTTTTTTAATTTAACAATGTTTAAATATGATTATTCAAATCTAAATTTCTGACGACGAATGTAAAATAGATGTGTATGTGTGTATGTGTGTGTACTAATCTTCTAATGAATAAAATAATCAATGGTTTCTAGCGTGCCATCAAGTCAAGCACGGTGTTCAAGCGGTGTTCGGTCCTTCGGACCCTATACTCGGTCAACACATACACAGCATCTGTGACGCACTCGACATTCCGCATCTCGAGGCCAGGCTGGACCTGGACGCGGAAGCGAAAGAGTTCAGTATCAATTTACATCCCGCACAAAGTTTACTCAACGGCGCTTATCAGGACGTCATGGAATTTCTCAATTGGACCAAGGTGGGAATCATTTACGAGGACGATTACGGTAAGTCGGATAATTAATATCAAATATTATTATTATTATTATTATTATTATTATCATCATTACTACGAGAGAAAAAATCTTAACGTTACGATTATACGGGATAACGCTAAAAATCTCTCATCTGTGTCCTTTTTTTATAAGGAGAAAAGAAAACCGGTTAACACTTAAGAAATCACCGGTATAATCTTCGTTAGAATGGTTTTCCACACCCCGTCTAAGAGATAAATCGTATACGATAAAATTTGCGAGAGAAGATGGAAAGACCTTTGGGTAATAATTCTCAGTCGTTGGCCATAAAGCCTTTTTTTTTTTTTTCTTTTTTTTTCTTTTAGGCATTTGGCAGCTAGCTCTATATTTCACTTTCATGACCCTAATTCAAGAAGAAGAAGAAGAAGAAGAAGAAGAAGCTTTGGCTCTGAATATCCCTTCTTCGTTTCATTAATCGTTTCTTTTGCATACACCCTCGAACCATCGTGGAAGTAAGTGAAAACGTTAGAAGAGAATCCTTTTTTTTTTCTTGTTTTTTCTTTTTGTTTTTCCTCCAAGGATTCATCCTAAAAAAGAATCTTGAAAGACACACACCAGGATGATAGGAGAAAAAAAGAGAGGCCAAGTACTCTTACGTTATTTTCCATGTTCCATTTTTATCGCGGAACATTAAAAAACGTAGTTGCATATTCATAATCTCGTCGTGGTGAGGTTCGTTGTTAGGTCACATAGGTAGATATTTAGAAGTACTACTCAATCAAGAAGACTCTTGTTATCGGATTTACGTTCCGAACGCTTGACGATTTAATCTTACTTCATTTTTTTTTTTTACGTCCCTTGCAGATCGTTCTTCCCGATTAAAATTCAAATTAAAGCGTAAACGAATAGAGAGTGGTGGGTGACGGGGGAAGGGGGGTAGGAGGGGTAGAAGGAAAGAATGGGTAGCTCGATTTCTCAACTTTCTTCAAGAATTTAGCATAAAAAAGTATCATCTACCTTTATATATATTATATATATCCAACGCATCTCGAGAAATTAAACGAACTTTTTTTATCCCCAGAAATAAGATTTCATTTTTAAAGATTATTCGAAGTCAAATAATAAGACGTAAAACAATATACATACTGAGAGATTTTCAAAACGAGGGGGTAGGGAGGAAAGGGAAATACGAGTAAAACTCGTCCGAAGCCATAAGTCAACTCGATTCGTAGAGCTTCCTGTTTCCTGGAACATGTAGGTGAGTGAGAATCGATCGAACATTTCGGAAAGAAGAAAAGGTCCGTAGTAACAACATCGAGTCCGTGTCGTTCACCCTAAGTCCTTTTCCGATCTACGAACTTTTCCTCTGTACGTTCATTTTAGTTAGTCCAATTCTTCGATGGGCTAAATCATCAAAATGACATTTTTCTTTTTTTTACAACCGATTTAATGGTATATTTGAGGAGAGGAACATTGGTTGGCAAACTAATTAAAAGAATTTGTATATTCAAATAAATCACACACTACAACACGTGTTTGATGAATTTGTTTTTGAGAAAAGTTATTCGTATGGAAACGTATGAAGGAAGAAAGAAAGGAAGAAAGGACCGTGTCTCGTTCGTTTTCGAATTTTCGGTTTTATTCTAACTGTGGCCTCTAACGATCCGTGACCACTTTGAGCAGTAACACTTGTTACTACTAACACGTTTGTTCAAATTTCTTTCAAGAGAGGAGTACACTTTTATCTCGACAAAGGCGTTTTAGCTACTGGCAACTTGTTTGAATAGACCACACACGAACTAGTTTTCAATTCTACCCTAGGTTTCTATTTACTTCGAGTCACGCATCGTAAAAAAAAAAAGAAAAAGAAAAAGCAAGCAAGCAAACAAACCGATATAACGTAATTCGAATATTCGAAAAGATTGTGGATTAAATGTAAAATATGAACGTGATATAAAAGTTCTTCATTTATTTCAACGTTCATTTAAACCGCGTGACCTTTTTTTTTATGATAAAGATAATTCAGTATCTTCCATCAAAATCGAGAAGAAGATCGACAAATATAGTTACCTTGACAGAAGAGATCCCTATTTTCTTTTTCTTCCTGTCGAAGTTTTAACCCTCGTAATCCGTGCCACCCTCGATTACTTACACTCTACTGAAAAGGGGGATTCGAAGGCATCTCTTTATAATATATATATTTTACGATATCCGAGAACACCTCTAAAGAAAAAAGGAAAAGAAAAAAAAATCTAAAATTCATTCAATGTAAAGTTTTTATAAATTTTGTTACAACTTACACTCACTCTCTCGAACCATTTGAAATTCGTTCGACGAAAAGTTTTGTTGTCTTTGTTTTCCAAGCTTATTTTAATCCTTCTTTCGAATGACAATTAGTTTTAAATGGAGAAAAACAAAAATGCTAATATCCATGACAGACATTTACTTCCTTGGATTGAACTGAATCGAAACGAAGCTTAAAAGCTTAAAGCTTCAAGCATGCCCAGGGTATCCTTCTTTATCGTAGAAAAGCAAAAAAAAGAAAAAAGGATATTCCGCGAAACCGTTTCTTCAAAGACTGGTTCGTACCCTTGCCAACCTGATTCCGTGTCCCTACGCCCTAAGAATCGGCAATGAGCTTTCGAATACGGCCATCACCAACCATTGTGGAACTTCCAAGACTCTTATTCTCCCGAATAAGCTTGCCCTTTTCCTTCAACCTCTTACATTCTATAGCGCCTTCCTTCATTTTCCTCCTGTCGGCCTTTTCCCCCGTTTTCCCTTCTTCTTCTTCTTCTTCTTCTTCTTCTTCTTCTTCTTCTTCTCTCTTCAGCCCCACGTTCCTCGAGAAACATCCAGGACAATGGAGTCACGGACGAGAAAACGAATCGTCACGCCGAACACGCGGTTTCGTATCTCGATATTTCGTTCCTGCGAACGTTCCTAACTTTGTAGACTTTTTTCAAATTCTAACACGATCGTACCAAGTAAGAAAAAGGAGAAGAAGAAGAAGAAGTAGATTCACTTCGTAACATTAATTCGAGCTTGTCTGATAGCAACAAGGAGTAAAAAAAATCAAAAAATACAAAGTTAAATAAAGAGGAGCAAAATAAGAAATAGTAAAAGAATGAAGGTAAATGAAGGGAAGACAAGATTTCAGAAAAAGGAGAATTCCTGACTGAAAAAGGAAGAATCGCTAAGTTTTGGAGAATTTTTATATTTCGTTCTTGAGAAAAAGACTCTCTATTTCTCTCTCTTTCTCTCTCTCTCTCTCTCTCTTTCTTTCTCTTTCTCTTTACCTTCTCTTTTACAACGAATGTCTATAAATCTCTCTGGAAAGCAGCTCACCCTTTTTCTCGCGGCTTTCAACTTGAAATAGCGAAACACACCGAGAGACACGAAAGACCGGTAAATGTGAATTCTTATCACAGTTTTCTACGAAAGATAGAGAATGCAAGACACTCCTCGGGAGAAGTAAAAAATTACAAATGACTCCCGGTTACTCGTTTCTTGGCACTATTTCTCTCTCTTTCTCTCTCTCTCTCTCTTTCTTTCTTTCTCTCAATGTATTCCAAAGAAATAGAAAAGTTTGGAATTCGGTACCAAATGATTCTTTCGTACGATTAATCGATCGAGAAACTATCCAAACTCTCTGATTATTTTTCAACTTAACTTTTATCGATATTTAAATCCAAGAGCTATTCTATTATCTCGAATCATTTTCAGATATACGATAAAAGAAAAATAGAGGATAACATTCTCTTTACCTTTTTCTTTTTATTTTGATTTTATTTTTATTACCTTTTTTGCAGTTAGTCTAATTGTACTTTTTGATATTTGATATGGTGTATACTATTCCTTCTTTTTTCTTCTTTTCTTTTTTCTTTTTTCTTTTATTACCACTCATCCATAATTCTATTCTTTCATCCATCCGAGATTTTTCTTCTTTCTTTTTTCTACAATACAATTTTGTTCTCTCTCTCTTTCTCTTCCTTATATTTTATTTTCTAATAAGATAGTGGGAATATTTCGTTTAGAAGAAGATATATATCGTAAATGGATGTCATTAAAGGGAATAAGAACCGATATGTAATAATTCCACTTTCTCGAAAGCCACGGGCACATTCTCGAAGCATCTCCCTAGAGAAATTATATTTTTCGAAGGACCAGCTGTCGCTTCTGGCTACGACGGTTAGTCCCTTTTTCTTATTTCGTTTTCTCGTTTCGTTTCTTTTCTCTGCATACGATTTCCCCTTACTCATGTTCGAAAACCCGAAAACGAGAAGATTCGGTTTCACCGATGTAAGATTTATTTGGATCTTCACTTTGTTACCTTTAAAGGATCCATTCGAAAAATATTTTAATTAAATTTATTACGTCAGAAAGTTTGGAAAATTAACAACAGAATGATTCCTATATTTAATTGTAACAAATTAAATTTTATTAATAAAAGTGTCACAGGAAAGTTGGACAGGTTAAAAATTTTTTCAAACGTTATTTCGATCTTATTAAACATTTCGTCCCTTCATTGGGACTTCTTCAGCAACTCGATCGTTAATGTTCAGAGTCTTTTACATATTACGAAGACATACTTTCTTATAAAGAAACTGTACTTAACATTTACAAATCGTTATCCTAAAAAAGTTATATTTAAACACGTAATCAAACCAATACTTTTAGTAGAGTATTGGTGTGACACTTTTATTAATAATTTTATTTTTTGGACACGATAAACAATTAATTAAATTAAATTTTACTTATTTTATTAAAAACACATACATACACAGACATTCCGTTTACGGTATCCTACATTGTTATCCACTTTTGAAATAAATTTGAGATATTCCTTTCATTTTAATATTTATATCGAAAATTTGTAATCCTAATTTTGTACGTTTCAACGTGCCCGAGGATTTTTTTCTTTTTCTTTTTTGTTTGTCATCCTCGATCATTTGTTAAAGTCACTTTTCTCGAATGTTGTCAAATAATTAGAATTATCATAGACATATACTCTGTTATGAATTATAACGGATAAAACTCGTTCGTGCGCGTTAACGAAGTAATCCCGAAAAAGTTATTCGTTTAAAAGAGAACAAGAAAGAAAGAGAAAGAAAAGAAAAGAAAAGAAAAGAAAGAAAAAGGGGAAGAGTAATACCTGAATGTCTAAAGTTAGAGCAGGATGATGAATTTGCTTATATTTTGTACAGTACACCGCAACAAAAAAATAAGGGATGGAAACTTATGTAGAAAAAGCATTTCACGACGTGAACAAAAATATTCTAATTTTAATTTGGTAATTAATTATTACGCTAACAAACTGGCTTATTATTTCTCCCCCTCCCCCTTCCTCTTTCTTCTTCTCTCCTCTCCACTCCTGCCTTTGTCAAGAATAAAAAACGATCGTCTGCGCGCGCGCGCGCGCGTGATGAGTTTATTTAAAAAGATTGATAGACGCGATGTTTATTTATCTGAAGGAAAATAAAAATAAAAAGAAAAAGAGAAAGAGAAATATTTATATATAATATTGAAGAGTTGTTGGGGTTAGGTAGAAAGGGTTTGTTGGGGGGGGGGTAGTAGGCGGGGGTTGTGGGCTTAGTAGTTTGGTAGATTTCGATATGTGGATACAACGACGAGAGAGAAAGAGAGAGAGAGAGAGAGAGAAGCAAGTAGAGACGTTAGACGTAGAGATAACGTAATACGCTTTCGAACGGGGATTTAGAAGATCCATCAGGGTTTCGTTTGCGCCGTAGACGTTTACCTTGAAAGATTAGCTTGACTTCGGATGTTCTTGTCCACCGGGAGAAGCAGAAGAGATCGTATTCGATGTCGTGCGATCCTTCGATGTTTGCGAGGGGAAAGTAGGAGGTGGAGGTGGGGATGGGGTGGGATGGGGTTGTCTAGTAAGTAGAAACGAGGGTTGAAAGTAGAGAGAGAGAGAGAGAGTAAGGAAATAGGAAGGAGATGAAAGTAAGACTTGCGACGAGTTGAGTTATCCTGGATCTACTTCCTTCCTGGAAACGACTAGGGAGACTTGTAAGAGAGTGTGAGAGAGAGAGAGTGAGTGGCGAAATTCTCGCAGGAACTTGGATGCGAACGAACTCGAACCTAAGGGAAGACCCACAAGTCGAGATGATACCTTGATTACTCAGGCACTGCAAAGTATTGATTTCATCGGATAGCGCGATTCACGGGTTTCGGTCCCCATTAAACCGAAAGAGCTAATAATAGACGACCAATTACTGAACTACTACAAACATAGACACACGCGCGGGCACACACACACTTCTTTCTCGTCTCATTCATTCTCTCTATTTTTTTGTTTTTTTTTTTTTTTCTATTTATCTTTAGTATATCTCTATTGAAAACTAAGCTTCAAAATTGTCCCCATAAGATGACACGCGTTAAATATTTCGTTTCATTGTGAATGTGGTGCAAGGTTTTGGTATGGTACGAGTTTATGCATAAATTTTCAACCCCACTCTCTCTCTCTTTCTCTCTCGTCTCTTTCTTTCAACCGTAAGAGACCTCGAAACTTCAATATTTTATCTATTCTAAGTTTATCGCGCTTTCATACACGCTCAATCGACCCGTGTACGGTGAAATCTCTTTGCTCGCTTCTGTTACACACCCTGAACCCGTAGACTAAATTATTACTTCTCTCTGGTGATCGTATTAGAAAAAATCCGTAAACTAACTATTTTTTTTTCCTTTCTTTAAGGGTGATTTTATTCGTTCGGAGAAACCACAAAATTCACGTACTCTTTCAATGTTCAACGAGTTTATTTCAATCGTTTGTCAAAGATTTGGAAAAAAAAAATTATCGTAAGAAGTACAATTTGACGACAAAAAAAAAGAAAAAAAAAAAAGAAACAAAAGAATCGATCAATCAACTAAAAGTTCGAACGTGTTTCAGGATTGGTGAAGTTACGTGAACTCGTGAGATCGCCCAAATCTTGCGAGATGGAAGTTCATCTCAGACAAGCCGACCCAGACTCTTACAGTCAAGTCTTGTCCGAGATGAAAAGTAAGGAAATTCGAAATCTCATCGTGGATACGAGACCGGATCACATGCATCACTTTTTACGAAAGGTAAAAGGGAAAAAACGTTTATCGATTTAAACGGCTTACATTCTCTTTCTCTCTCTTTTACATTTTTAAAACTTACCATTTATTCGCAATTTTTACAGATATTACAGCTCCAGATGAACGACTACAAGTATCACTACCTCTTTACGACTTTCGTAAGTAGTATTAACTTAACAGTACGTAGACGAGGGTCGGGTGGGCGATTGGGAGGGGGGAGGGGGTGAATAATGCGAAAGTCATGTAAGAAGAAGGTTTTGTTTCTTTTTTATTTAAGTCTCGTTTTTCTTATTTCTTTTTCTCATGCTACTTCTTTTCCACGTGGCGTAAAGGATATCGAGACTTTCGACCTCGAAGATTTCAAGTACAATTTCGTCAATATCACTGCCTTCCGTTTGGTCGACGCCGATGACGTGGGGGTGCGAGGCATCCTCAGGGATATGGAACGTTATCAGCCAGCCGGAAATACGATTCTGAATAAGTCGAAAGTTATTCAGGTGAGTATACGATTGCTTATCTCTCACGTAGGTATCGTCGCTTGCTTTTATACGAAATCTAGAATATTTTTACGATCTGTTTCACAAGATAAAAAAAGTATATATATATATATATATATATATATATATATATATATATAGTATATATATATATATATATATATACATTTATTTATTTAACACGTTCACGAAAGTACCGTATTTTCCGAATATGTTTTGCCGAATATGTTTTACCTCCTACATTTTTCTTTTGCCGGAAGGAGAATGCAGATTTCAATGATATGATTTAATTGGAACATTTATTGTACACAGTAGTAGTGATACGAATCCGTCTGATAGTAGGACAATCATGCTGCATGTATCACTGATGGTACAAATTGGCGTGAACGTTTTCAAAAATAATGATTGACTAACTCGAAGAAGAAGAAAAAGAAATTCAATTTATTCTTCAACAAATAACTAACAATAAGTATATAGTTTCATTTTATATTATAGCATATCGTTTTATTCGCGTTAACGTTATACGCGCGGATAACTTTGTTGGGTATCTTTCTCTCTCTTTCTCTCTCTCCCTCTCTCCCTCTCTCCCTCTCTCTGAACAAAAAGAATATAATGGGAAAATAAGATTGCAAAGCGTGAAAAATAATAATAATAATAATAATAATAATAATAATAGTAATAATAATAATAATAGTAATAATAATAATAATAATAAAAGTTGTTCGAAACGACGATGACAATGAGTGTAACACGACGACGGCTATAGCAATGACCAACAACGTCTCTCGAATAATATCGTGTTATTAGAATTATAAGAAATCTTTTTTACGAGAATCGAGTATTTCAAGCTTTTTTAAACAACGTTTATTATTCCCTCGTCACGGGGATTTTACTTGAAAAGGATAAACTACGGCTGAACTTAACGCTTGACCTTTTGTTCTTAAAAGTAACAATTTTGTTTCCTACATCGCGGTTAAAAAATATTTTTAAAAATCTGGTTATAACGCTTCTCGAAAATATTAATTAATATTAAAGTTTTATATTTTCAACGAAATGTTTGTTTAATTTTTCTTTTTTTCTTCTTCTTCTTCATCTTGATGTGGCTTGAGAAGAAAAAGAAAAATGTATCTATTCGAATGAGTCGTTTAATTTGAAATATTTTGTCGACTAGTCAAATTCTCTTTTTACTTCCGATCTAGGTAAGATCAGGGGTATAGGAAGATATGTATTATTATTATAATATATACGTTGGTGTTATAGCTATCTTTCTCATCGTTACGCGATTATAAGATCGTAGATGGAAGTAAGGTTGGACAATTTTTTGGAGGATAGTTTTTTCTCTAGAAAAACGTTCTAATCTGCATAGAAATTGGATGAGAAGCTTGTACAGATATATTATGATTCACGCGTGATGAGTAGATTATACGGTCGAAATTTTGTCGCTTTTCTCCTTATTCTTTTTCTTTTCTTTTCTTTTCTTTTTTTATTTCTTTACTCGTTTCTTTTTTGGAACGGTCACACAGCGGTTTTCTTCCTATATATTAACAAATATTACGTAAGGATACTTTGGTCCTACGTGTTCATATTACAAGTCCTTCCCCCTGTTCTTGTCGAGAAAAATTCATCGCACGTAATTGCATAAATCGGGTTTAGTTCGAGCAGAGGGGAAAACTCTCTCTCTTTTAGTTTGGCCATGCTCCCATTTCATATCCGTAGAAGCCGAATAGTATTCGGAGAATATCTAGTCATTCATTTTACGAAAATCCTCGATCGTTACAAACTATCATCATCTCTTTACCTTCATAAAATCGGTTAACATTCAATCGACGTTTGGATCAGTCGTTTTCTTTTTTTTTTTTTTTCAAAAGCACGCTATAAGTAATTTTTGTAATTCGAAATTACGATCGTATCGATCGATTTCGTTATATAATATATTACTAATATATTTTATCGTGTTTAAACATTAACAAAAATATTCAGGACGATAATTTAGTTCTCGTATACTTATGTAAATATAATATTCGATTAATTATTAACAAGTAAACTCACTTTATTACGATTCTAGTCGTTTTTATGTAGAAAAGCGAGACAAAGAGAGAGAGAGAGAGAGAAAATGTAATTGAATTTGAATTAATATGAATTTGAACCAAGTCTATTGTCGTTAATTTCTTTGTAAAGGAACATTATTATCAATCGAAAAGAATAATTCTCGACGAATAGCGGCTAACCTTTTATTTTATAATATAACACAAAATTGTTATTAATTATTGCAAAAAGTTATTACTACTTATCATCTGCGAATTCGTTCTAAATTAATCCTAGTTAAAATAAAAGAAAAAAAAAATTGAAATACTTTTAATCGCATATGCGTCACAGTTAAGTCAAAACAAGAAGAGTTATAATAAATTATGAAACTTGAAAAAGTGTAGTTTAAAAAATTGTACTTCCGTTGTTTATAACCTCGCAACAACTAGCGAGGTAGGTAATCGTTGTCTTAACATTTTACGCGAGCTTGATGATCTACAACGAAGTGAAAAGTTTACAAAGCTACGACGTGGGACATCGGGGAGGGGACGGGACGGGTGGAAGAGGTACGACGCGCGGAGTTTGCTTTAGGATAGAAAATGTGTTTACGAAGAATAATAGGAACAAAGAGGCTCGTACGGAATAACAAAATGTTTTCGTAATAAAAAAGGAAAAAAAAAAGGAGAAAATGTGAAAGACTAGAAACGTAGAAAGAAAGTAAAAATATGAAGCGGGGAAAGGACAAGAGAAAGAGAGAGAGAGAGAGAGAGAAAAAAGGAGGAAAGAAGAAAATATAACTAGATTGTATATTTTTCTTTTGAAAAAAAAAAAAATGATAAAAGTATGAGAGGTACTAGGAATAACAAAGTTTTTCATCCATTTCATATATTAAACTTCTTATCCCTACATTGCATTCTTACATAAGAAAACGCGTTTATAATAAAAAATTAATCAAACAAATAAAAATGATTTTTAATTATCAATTTTACTAGCTAAAACGAACGTTACAATTGTTCACATTTCGCGTTGCTAGACTCGTGAAAAATTTGCCTTCTTATTTTCTTTCGTTATTCTACTTTTAAAAACGAGATTATTTTATGCATTAACAATAAGTCAAGTATAATATGATAGAAAGGGAGAAAAAAAAATGTTAAATGAGTAAACATCATATTATTTTCGATAGTTACGGATAGCTAAAACTTGGAAAGATAACTTACGTAGACTAACGGGGGATTCTTTTTCTTCGAAATAAAAAACCAATATGGTGGTGAATGGGAAAGTAGACGAAGTTTGTCCTTTTACGAGAAGGACTCCTTCGAGTACGATACGAAATCACAGTTTTGTCCGGAAACGCATTCCCCTATGGCCGTTTTACGCACACCACTTAGCTACTTCTTCTAAGTTCCATCAAGCTCTGAATTTTTCTTCTTTCGTTTAGTCCTGTATGTGTTGTGTATGTGTATATGTATATATGTATATAAAGGAACAAGCTAAGCGACCGCTTTAACTTAACGATACCAAAGCGTCTAGCAAGAAGTTCACTCGCAATCAACGTCGTTACATTACCGAGAAAACTAAAGAAAGCAAAGTCGAGAGAAAGAGGAGTAAGAAAAAGTAAAGGAAAGAAAAAATTTATATGTATGTATATATATATATATATATACTGTAAGAAAGAAAGGGAAAGTATAAGAGATAAAGAGGCATCTTTAGAGATGCGTTTGCTAGATAAGCGTAACTAATCCTGTTTTTGTGCGAATCTTGAAAAGAAATGTGGACGATTAAGAGAAGGACTACTGCGATCTTTAATCTTGAAAAAGAAAAAAAAAAAAGAGGAAAAAGGAAAAAATCATAATAGAAGGAAATAAAATATGAACGTATGAAAAATATCAAAAATTTCCGTTGCAACTTCGTATTTATTACACTTATGGAACAACCAATAATTATCTTTTTGATTTCAAATCATATTTTTCTTCTTTTTTTTTCAAAATAAAAAGAAAAATTAAAACGTTCTGGAATGTTGGCCAAAGAATAGGATAGAATTTAATTATCGTGTTTTAATTACGACGACAGAAAAGGGAGAGAAATCTTTGACGAGTGAATACGTTTCCCATTCCCAGAACAGAAGAGAAATGAAGAGAAGTGAAGTGAACTCTCTATGAGCTTTAAACGAATTCGTTCCAGCAGGCAAGCAAGCAAGCAAGCAAGCAAGCAAGCTAGCAAGCAAGCAAGCAGGCAGGCAGCAGGCATCCCTATCCAATCCGAGCGACCAATGAATCACCGAATTCCCTGCGCCATGCTGGATAACCTTTGGCTGTTGGCGCCATAAATCAGACTATCTCGTCCTCCTTCCTACCAAACGGTTTATTATTTTATTTGTCCGTGGCGATAGGCGTCCCAGAGACGGGTTGCTTTTGCCTGACTAAAGTCGCTTCCTGAACGTTGAGAAAACTCTACGCGAAAACTTCACCCTTCGCCTCCACCTCTGCCCCTCAAACACACACATACGTACACACACACACGCACTCATGCGCACACTTGCTTTTGGACTCGTATAAATCAATTATGGTTTCACCGATATCCGAATCCTCCCCGCTCGTTCAAATTTTTTTCCGTTATATTTTTTTTATTTTACTTTCTTTTCCCCCCTTTTCTTCTTCTTTTCCCTTTCACTTTCACTTTCGAAAGATCTCTTTTCACGCATATTATTTTCTTTACTATGCTTTTGTGTTTTTCTTAAAAGGAATATTTGATCGAGTAGAAAGAGAGTTAGGGAGGGGGGGGAGTGTTGGGATGAAAAATGTCGTCGTTTTAAGTCAATAGAATCGTAGGAATTATTTAGTAAGGACACGTGCAGATTCTGAATCTGTCTTGGAAGTACCCACTCGGTAACGTCAATAATTTAACCAAAGTATGCTCGAGATTTCGATAGGGCAGGAGTGGACTTTAAAAATTTAAACGATAGCTCTAACTCTTTCGGTTTACTCTATCTTGGATTACCAAGTCGATAGGATAAAACGTTCTCGAACAAAGTTCTTTTCTTCTTTTTTCACGACGAGTAGTAAGAAAAGTTTTATTTTTTGTACGACGATATTTGTCTTTCGATTTAAATCAAACAGTGGGTTATATCGTGTAAAGAAATCTTTTTTGCATATTGTTTGTCCGGTACGAAGGATTAAAACTTTTGTTTTTTTTTTGCGGAATATTAAGATGTTCGCGTTTAAAAATCTTTGAAAATAATACCATGAGAACGGAAAGAATATATAATATAAGAAAATATTAATGCGTATAATAAATACTGTTTTTTATTCTGACGCAAAGAATAGTAAAGCAGAAAAGTGAGAAATAAGTTTGGAAAAGAGAAAATCTGTATTAAAGAGTTAGCCGGAATCATTTACATTTCGTTTTAAATGCTAATTACTTACCATCGAGTCAATCCAGATGAACAACGGGACTGGTTGCTGTAAAAACCGTCACTTTTAATAAACTCTCTTACGCGAGGTAACTTATATATATATACATATGTGTATACAAGTATACAGGATGATTCTTGGAACTGGGACACACAGGCTACTGTTCTTTATTAAATAAAAATAAAAACAAAATGATAGAGGAAAAATATTATACGTCACAATACGTTCTAACTTCTTGTTTTCTTATTTTTTTACGCGGACGTAATTACTGACACAATTATCAAATGCAATTGCACTTCGTTCTCTAATGCAATCTAACTTTTTTCTTTTTTGTTTTTTTTTATTGTACGTATAAAGGTACTAATCCAATATCATCAATATTGTCAATACTTTACATGATATTTGACACACACATTTTTCTATCGTTATTATTCTATTTTGTACTTAATAAAGAACAGTGACATGTCCCACTTACAAGAATCACCATACATATCGAAAAAAAAGTATAATAAAGGAGTAAAGGTTGACAAACTCTTATTAAAAAGAAACAAAAAGAAGAGAAAAAAAATAATAATAAGAAGAAGATACAAAATATTCGATAATATATCATAAAGTTACAATTACTTTAAACCGTTCTTCCTGTTATTTGTTCTCGCAAAATTTGCTGTGGTAAGAGGAGGAGGTGGTAGGTACAACCGTCTCTCTTAAATCTTCCCCTTTCCTTCTCTCCCCGTACTTTCCTCCCACCCACCCTCTCCCCATCTTTCCGTCTTTCTCTAACCATCTATCCATTCGACGCGTATTCCCCCAACTAAACCAAGCGTGAGGCAATTAACGGGATACTCGGAACTCGTGTACATCGATTCTTCCTGGTGTGTATAGACCAGTTGTCCAATTTACCGAACACCGTGCCAACCCTCCAGGACGAATTAATTGCTATTATTAAGCTCGTCCTTGATCGTACCGATTCTAGCGATCTTTCGTTTAAAGTTCTTCAACAAAGTTACACATTTATCTAAACGTCGAGTTATGTTCCAATGATCCGTTAACGAAAGTCACTCATTCGACTATGATGAAACTTATTTCATTTGTCATGGAATGCCTTACTTACATTTTATGCAAATTCGAAGTTCTATAAGAGAATCTTTGACTTGCCGGATGAAGAAGAATATTGTATATACTTATCTACCAAACGTAGTTACTATGTATTTAACTTTTACAAAGTTTCAGTTAAATTCATTGTTACCCATTGCACGCAACAATCGAAAAGGAAAACGTCTCTCTCTCTCTCTCTCTCTCTCTCTCTCTCTCTCTCTCTCTCTCCTTCTTTTTCTATCTCTCTTTCTCTCTATACTTGTTCGGCTTGCGTGAATCGATCGTGAGAGACACGCAAAAGCTGAAACTTTGTCCTGTTACAGTAAACTTGGTCCAATTAGAAGCACGCTTTAATTAACTTGGTATAGCGTACACGTACCACGACCAGCAACTATCATAACTTTTGGAAAGTTAAGAGATTCCTGATAATGCTTTTGTATTATTTTGTAACTTCATCAAAGGTCTATGCATAATCGTATGTATATATATACATACAAGCAAATTCTATCTTACTTTTTGTAATATTTCCTACTATTTGTAATATTTTATATATAATATTTTGTATATTTTAATTTCTGTATATTTTAAATATATAAAGATTTTATTACCATAACCCCATTCCAATAAATTTTTATTTGGTTTTGAATTACGAATGGTATGCTCATCATGCTAATGTGAATTATGATTTAAATCATAATGATAATAATCATAAAGAATTTTGTTTATAAAAATAATACAAAACGAAATAATGAAAGAGATACCAACTCGGATTAGTTTTATATTCTTTTTTTTTTTTTTCTTTCAGAAATATACAATTGCATATATGTACAGACTCTCATGGGAATGTAGTACATTTTGTATTACTACTGCGACAACTACGAACGCTAGAGACATATTTGCGAATGACAAACTGAAGGATACATCTTTTTCAACTTTTCTTCATCGTGTATTTACTACGTTGTCGAAAGTAATTCATGTAACGAATATGAGTAACACGAAGTCTCGCGACTTGAAATCGCGTGTCAAGCTTTTCTTTTTTTTTTCTTTTTAATAAAAATAAGCTCCTGCCAATGTCACATCGACGACTAACATGGGGTGTGCGTGGGAATATCATCTTGAAAATATCTGTCAATAACAGACTTCGAATATAATCAGGTGAAATTCGGATCGATATTATTCGTGGGCACTCAATTATCGCATTACAATGTTCGATACGATCGAAGATAGATCGATGGCTGCATCCGTTTTCATTTCATTTGATTCGATTTGATCTGATCTGATTTGATTTGATTTGATTCTATTTGATTTGATTTGATTATATTTTTTTTTTCATTTATTCATCGTAATTGTTCCAACTAATACGTAATAATATTACATTTGAATACTTTAATAATCATTATTCATAATTTTGTCCAGTTATAATAATGGAATATCGTATAACCTGTACGGTTAATACTAAAACTTGTCTACACAATGATGGAAGTAACGAGTATGCAAAATTAATTGCTTCGTTCCCTTATCAAGATAGATTGAATTTCTCTCAGGTAGAGAAATTTGAGACAAAGACAGTTAAATTGTCAGAAGTGTTGAAATCGGTTGGAAATGTATACATAAATTTACTTAAGTTGAAATTTCAATAGCATTTGATTGTTGATGTTTAAAAATTC
Organism: Polistes fuscatus; assembly: GCF_010416935.1. Lineage (NCBI taxonomy): Eukaryota > Metazoa > Arthropoda > Insecta > Hymenoptera > Vespidae > Polistes > Polistes fuscatus. The sequence goes on along the minus strand of NW_025113107.1, from coordinate 10,900,799 downwards.
TCTGTTCATCCCCACCCTTCCCCTTCCCTTCTTCATCTTCTTCTTCTTCTTCTTCTTCTTCTTCTTCTTCTTTATCAATGTTATTTAATTATAGATAGTAATTCTTGAGTTGAACAAATTCACATGATAAAGAATAAATGTAGAAAGTGGGAAAAAAAAAATGTGTACTTTGCTATTGTGTAGAAAGATCAAATCGAGAACTCGAATACGGCGAGAACATAAAAGCAAAGTGCCCAGCCGGTACCACAAGCAGATGCAACCGAAACAGAACACGATACTACGTTGAATGTAATGTACTTTTGCATGCAGACCCTGACTACCGACATTGCTTTTTATAGCCTTTCATATTTTTCTACTTTCTTCTTTTGCTCATCGTTCCGTAGCGGTTGCATGAAAATCAAGGGAAAACAGGGTTGGACATTCGCACAATGAAACGCCGAAGTGAGAAAGGTTGAAACGAGAGAAGGAATGCCGTATAAAGTAATGCGAACTATTTTCCATGCGCAAAAATTTCAAAATCTGTAGTTATTTTCGATTTGTTTTTGGGAAAAGTTACTAATTAAAATTTCCGTTATCCTCGGCTTTCGACATTTCGATGAAAAGGAGTGATTGTCGAAAGCACACACAAATTATCGACTATTTTATTTACCCAACCATTTTTCGAATTGGTTTCCATTGAAAATAAAAATAAATAAACAATATTACGTTTTTTATATCTGAAATTTAGAGAATAGATAATAGATAAGATAATAATGTACATCGATTAAGTTGTTTTTATTATTTCAGGCGGAACCAGCTTTAATGTACGACAGTGTGCAAGTTTTCGCAGTGGGTTTAAGGACTCTTGAACAATCGCACGCTTTGAGGCCTGCCAATATTTCCTGTGAGCTCGAACATCCCTGGGATGGTGGATTGTCTCTTATTAATTACATCAATTCCGTAAGTCTTCTTATAGATCTTTATTCATTCCAATCGCTTTTAAAATTGTAAAGAGAAGAGAAACAAAAATTAACTTCCGTTGTTATCGCTGATTAAAAAGTAATTCAAGCATACATTTACAGATATTTCAAACTCTTTATATATATATAGGTATATTATAATTATATAACTTTGAGTAGATAATATATTCTATAAACTTTAAATAGAAATTGTTCGAATGAAAGTTTGCTTTAATCCCTATGAATGTTGAAAATGTTATAACGTAGAAAACATTTGATTCAAATATTCGTAATATAAATTAAGAATTCATTATATTATTTTATCTTATATTATATTATATATCTTATTATTTATAATATGAATATCTTACATTTTTACATTTGATTCTTTTTTTTTTATCTTTACGTTTAAATAATGTTCCATTGAATAACGAATCCTACGAGAGTTTCGATTTTAAGACTTAAAATGTTTATCTTGAAACACACTACAGCGAATTTTTTTTTTTCATTCGAGGATTGGTTGACAGATAGAGCGTGAATTCAACTAGGCGCGTTGAACTCTGAGAGACCTGTTATTCGTTTACACGTTCGTTCGGTTTTTTTTTCGTTTTTTATTTTTTTTTTGTCTTTTGTTTTCTCTTCCCTTCCTTTTATGGTTCAATCACCGATCGTTCGGACAAACTAACATTCCCCTTTCTAAAACTCGTGATTCTCTTAATGCTATATCATCCTTCGACGTCTTTAGAGAATGCTGATACTTTTTAAAGAATCAACGGGCTTCTCCAAAGGTGGATCATCGAGATTTTTTTTTAGAAAGTTTCCAAATTCTTTCCTTCGTTCGAACTATCTCCAGTGTCTTCAAACTTTCGACGAAAAACGAGAGAGACATACTAATTCGTAAATCATTCTAAATTCAACACGATATCTTTCGGTGTGTTTCTGCTTCTATTTTTTTTTTTTTTTTATTAAACTACAGTTTATTTATTCTCTAACCTTTAATAATATTACTAAATATTTTCTTCGACGCGTTTGATATTATCTTTTAAGAGAGAGAAAAAAAGAAAATAACTTCGCAAATATTCTCAACGATTTTTTCCTTCGACTTTTCCCAATGAAATTTTGTACTTACCAAACGTTCCCTATGAACTTCGTAGATGAGCGTTCTGAATTCCAATTGATAGATCGTTCCGTTCGTTCCTTCTTTCTAAAAGATGTTGGAAACTTGACAAGAGTTACTATATTTTTCCAACTTTTTTCTTATCTATCTGAACATCTTTTGCATATATTTACCGAACGACGTATACCGTCATTGAATAGTATTCAGTATGTAATATACTTTCTCTTCGATTGACGAAAATTGACTTACTCTTTTCATCTTTTTTTTTTTCTTCTTCTTCTTTTTCGTCGTAACTTTTATCCAAATCTTCGAAAACTAGAAAAAGATGAAACGAACGTTAAGAGACACATCGAATCTTGGATACTGGGTTAGTTCCCTTGCGGGCAAATATTTGATACGACAGAACGATGGGGAACGGACAACGAATCGAAAAAATACAAAAGGAAGAGAAAGAGAGAGGCAAAAAAAAGATAAAAAGAAAGATAGGAAAGCAATCGTGGGGAGGAGTGATTGTGACAAGATATATTGTTCCTCCTTGCTTCGTTGGAGAAAATTCAGGTGTGTCGAGTTAAAGAATCGAAAGAAAAAAAAATCAACAACAACAAATTCGCGCTTAAATCGTTAAACGAAAAGTATCCGAAATAATAGCAATTATTAAATTTACATTGAATAATAGGATAACAAAAAAAAAAGAATTTCCCCCATTCTCGTCAAAAGTTATGACTTAGCGAATTGTGTATCGAAAATTAACGAGATTTGTTTTTATTAATTAATGAAAAAAATAAAATACGGTATTAAACGTAATATAATCATTTGCTAAATTTTAATTCAACGTATAACAAAAATCGCGCGCAGTCTTCGGACAAAACAAAACAAAACAAAAAATTGTTTCTAAAAGAATTATGGCCTCGCGTATGGGATTTCGAAATTGACAGCGGCGGGAAAGGGGTTCAGGGGTGGTCCGGTTTTTTCTTGAAAACGAACGAAAAATCGCAACGACCAACAAAAAAAAATAAAGAACGAACAAACAGAAATAAAAGTAACTTCTAATAAATTTCAATCAACGGTTCGCACTCGCGAAGTATGGTGCAACGTGCTGTGCGACAGTCTCCCGTGGATAAATTGTTTAATACCGTGATGAACGGTTTTCAAAGCTGCCACGAACAGAAATCACATATCTTTCCGTGACATTGCACTTTTTCCTATCCGATTTAACGACCGTTTTCAACATTTCGTTTTCTTTCGTTGTTCAACCTGTACCTACTTCCAACGCTTTTCTTTTTCCTTCGATTTTATTTTCTAATCACTCTCGAAACGATATCTGTGTGTGTGTGACCGATAATCGTAAATCTAGTCGAAACCAAAAAAAAATAAAAACAAACAAAAAATAAGTTTCGCGAGTTATTACGAATTTTCAAATATTCCCGAAATAAATTCTAATCCTCCGACGTTCGTATTTTTCGACACATCGATATGCGTTTCTTGATAGTTACGCAAATTTTGGGACGAACGGGAAAAGTTACAGAGACGTGAAATCTGACATACGTGTATCCGTAAATGTATACGCTTTACGACTTGGTGCTTTGATGGAATTCGTTAAACAAGAAGAATTTCATACATTTCCCCTTACCTGTTCCCTTTCACAACTGAGATTTGCAAAAAGCATTCTCGTGACTTAGAAAATCGATGAAGGAATTTTCAACGTAAGAAAGGAAATACGTATTTTAACGATTTATATTAAAAATTTGTTTTCTTCGTTCTTTTTCTTTCTTTTCCCCATCCTCGAATTTCATACGTTAGCTCTCTACTATATTTTCCTAGCGCGAGAGATTTGCAAAGTTTGCATGACTCGAAGAAACGGAAAAGGAATAGAAAATACACATTGTACCGGTTTGTGTTATAATCTCTTTTCTTTTTTCTTTTCTCTCTCTCTCTCTCTTTCTCTCTCGTTTCTTTCCGATAACAGAATAAATTTTATTGCTACGAGTGGGGAAACTGAACAAAGATCGGAAATCATATTTTTTTTTTCACGCGCGTAAAAAGAAAAAAGAGAAATAAATAGAATGAGGGTGATAGAGGGAAGGGGGAAAATATGCGTTTCCATAACCGTATGGATGGATTGAGTACTATTTGGAAAGTATAGAAGGAAGGGAAGATCGATACATAAATGCAATTTCGAGTGGGTCAACCATTTCCGTGTTCCTAGCGGTCATCTACCGTAGGGGTATCTCTTATTTAGTGTCCGAGTACGCGATTATCATCGGATGTATATTTAGAGTAGCTCTTTATATGTGTTTAAGCAATGCAAATTTAAATTCACATAACTTTGAAATAAATTTAAATTTAAAATTATATTTATTTTTCAAAGAATGCCTTCGTTTCTTCCTGGTCATTAATTTTCTTCAAGAATTAACTTCTTCTTCTTTTTTCTTTCCTTTCCCAAGAGGAAAAAGAAAACAGAGAAAGAAAGGAAGGAAAGAAACAAAAATTTGCAAAGTATAATAATAATATATTAGAAGGAAATGGATATATAATATTTCGTATTCGTGAAAAATATCTTCCCGGTTGTAATACTTTTTTCTCCGTTTAAATGCACTTTCATGCATATGCATCTGTTCTTGCATATCTCGATGCGAACGAAAGTTCTTCTATATAACCTCGACTTCTCAACTTTTCGTTTCCAACATAAAACGCATAGCAGCAGCTTCTTTATCGAGCATTCGTTCTTCTTCGAGTAAATCCATATCATATATCTCACGTTAAGTTCTCAAACCTTTTTGCTATTAAAGAAGCTTAGTTGCTCTTGTTCTACTTTGCGCCAAGTTTCGCTCTGATCGCGAATGTGGTAATAGTTATCATATTTTTTCTTTTCTTTTCTTTATCGTTGTTTCAAGAAAAACGACGCGAAGTATAACACGAAACGGTTCCATTGTCGTTGAAAGCTCTATTAATTTGAGAAATGTATTCTAGTTAAATTATCGATCGAAAATATAGACTCTTTTTTTTACGATGTCAATTATTATATTTTTAATTAAATAAATTTCAACTAAAATATGCTCTTCGAGCTATATCCTGTGAATTATCATTGAAAAGATAATAATAATAATTACCGAAAAAAAATGCATTATGCACCTATATATATATATCAATATAATTGAGATTAAGTGGAGATAAAGAGTTTTTAGAATTATTGTTCACGTGTTTAACATTAAACGTATCACGACTGGTCATTGAAAATTAAAAATAATCGATGTAAGCAATCGATGTAGCATTACTTCAGTTCAAAATCGGTTTTCTGCATTATTGCTTTACTTTCAAAAAATTGTTTTTTTTTTTATTATTTAATTATGTATTATAGATATATAATTGATTATTATCTGCATTTAATCGTATAAAAGAATAATCATTATTTGATCAATTACAGTATTAATAGGTAGAACATAAAATGTGGGAAGGTTTAGTGTTAACGAGTCTTCGATAATACGTTCTCTGACCTCTGTACTTACAACTTAAATATATATATTTTATATATATAAATATATGGAATTTCATGTCAAGGATAATTCACTCGATACTGCGTCTTACTTATTAGACGATTTTTGTTCAATCACGGCAAGTCGAAACCAGTGCAAATTATAATAGACCGATTCTAGTTTCCGTTCGTTCGAGATTATCATCTTTTCAAAGTTACCACCGTGGTTCAATAAACCAAGATGTTATCGTGTGAATTGTAAATTACAATAAGGAAAAGCCGTTTGATAACAACAAAGATTGAGAACGTCTTTAATAAATGAAATCAAATCGAATTGAAAATAGTTTTTATACAAAATATATATCTCGTAAATTATTATATTGTAAAACGACTTTTGTAATTTATGAAAAAAAAATTTAATTCTTGTTTAATATTATTTACAACTTAATGGTTAATTGTATTTTTGATTGTTTTAACAAATACAGTATAAGAACGGTAGTTTAGTGTATAAGTAATAATTGGAAGTTTGTATGTAAGGAGCCCGCTGAGTAGTTCAGTAGGCATAGCGTAAGATTTATAATCTGAGAATCCAGAGTTCAAGTCCCTGTGCGGGCGAAGATTTTTTTTTCTTTTTTTTTTTTCACTTTTACATCTCTAACTCTTTTCTTATTCTTAACATTGTCATTAATTATTTAATTTTTATTCTTTAATTTTTGTTTTATTATTAATTAATCATATTATTCTCCAATGTTTCGATAATAGAAATTAATTCTACGTTTTTCTATTCGATCCATTAATGCACTTTCTTCAACCCTTTTTTTCAAATTTACCACGATAAAAAGAAATACGAGCACAAATTTCCAATCGGTCAACCAAATGGGAAATATCGTTAAGGTTAATGTATTAGGCCAGTCAAAAAGAGCCAAACTGGAACTTCTTGGAGCTAAGATGCGTAAACTTGATCTAAAGGTAATTCGATGACGCTGAATCGAATGGTGCTAATTTTTTTGCAATCGGATGGCGCGTTTTTGAGAAAAAGGGTTAAAAAGGGGTAAAAAATAGCTTTATCTTAGAATCTAGGCATTGATTCGAAAAAAGTTTCAAACAAAAGTTGTAGAAAATTAAAAAAATACATAAAAAATGTTTTGAAGTTTATCTTTGTATCTGCAAAAATAAGCGAGAAAAAGATGGTAAAAAATAATTGTAGAGTGGGGTGCAAATCCCGCCACTCTCTTGGTCATCGAGTGTCGAACGTTCTGTATACGAGTGCGAATGAGACAAGAAACCTACATTTCTCTCTTTCTATTTTTTCATTCGGTAGCGAGAATTTTTCGTCTTGGCCATCGAGTGTCGAGCGTTCTGTATACGAGTGCGAATGAGACAAGAAACCTACATTTCTCTCTTTCTATTTTTTCATTCGGTAGCGAGAATTTTTCGTCTTCGCCATCGAGTGTCCAGCGTTCTGTATATCTATATATATAAGCGCGGCGTTTTTAAATCGAATCTTGATGCTTATAGCACGCCGTTTTTTTATTTATTATCAAAAATAGTAAACCTTGAATAAAAGAAAAACAATAATTCATTTTAACAGAAACTATCATTATTTAGTCGTGAGTAAAAATAATGAATTAATTTTGTGTCTCGAGACATAAAATTAATTGGTATAATTAATTGATATAAATTCTTTTCCTCACAAAAATTTATTTGTATATCAAATTGAATACATATTTGAAAAAGAAGAATTTTATATCTACACATAAAATTAATTCAAGATAATATACAGGAAAGGATATTCTAAAAACATGAAATTTATTTTTTGTCTAGACATAATTTTAATTCATTTTTATTATGTTATAAGAAAACAGTAATGCATTTTTAATCAGCTTCAAAGTTATAAAAATTGTACGAAAAAAAATTAAATACTCGTCAAGTGGCGCGCTAGCGTAAGTAGTGTCGTCTTTACTTCTCGCGCCGGTTATTAACGTTCGTTTCTTCTTGGGGGGAATTTTTTTTTTGAATCGTTTAATTAAAGTCACACAATATTATTTATCTATATTAATAAACATATGTACTGTGTGTTATTATAATAATGCTTCTATACGTTTTAATATTAGAAATTCAATTTATACCGACAAATCTATGAATATTTAATCGTTTGCTATCGTATACATTGCTGAGTTATCTACTTCAATGTATTTAAAAATAGGAAAAAAATAATAAAAAAACATATTTTATTTATTTCTTTTTTTTTTCTTCTTTTCTTTTTTTCTTTCTTTCATAATATTTATTTTTTCAATGAAAGGAAGAAAAAATATAAAATATATATATAAATAAATAAATAAATAAATAAAAATACCATGGGGTGTTAAAGGGAAAGAAAGAAAGAAAGAAAATGAGCTATTTTTTTTTTTCATAGAAACTTATGTATGTCGGCAACGTTTCTTTTCCCTTCTAATTTCGAAATCTACCAACGGAATCTAATGGTGTATCTTCGAGCATGACACTGCCACAAATCTTCTTCCCTCTTTGTTTATATGATTCAGAAGACTTCCCGGGCTTGTCGGACTCCTACGTTTTTTCTTTTTTAACCGCAATGCTATATTCGACAATTTCTATTTCTTTTTTTTTTGTTTCTTCTTCTTTTTACGAAATAAAAAATACCGAGCACATGTTAGCAGTAGCAAAAGCAACAGCATAGAAATTTTCGTGAGCCGGAAAACCTCTTCTTTTTCACGTAATAGACTCCTTTCTCTGTTCTATGCGGACGCACGTGTTTCTTCCATCTTTTCGTTTTATCTCTCTTTTATGTCTAATTGAAATGTTTTTTAAATCATCTGACCGACCGACCGACCGACCGACTGACGTTTGACATTTTTTTTCAAATGAATAATTTTAAGAGCAAACGTATGATATAATAAATTGCTACCTTTTCTTTCTTTTTTTGTTACATAAATTTTTTAACACGCGAATCTGTAATATATTAATATAATATTTATATATACGAAGAAACGGAAAAAAAAATACTCAGTCAGAAAAATTCATTCTTTGGATATGACATAATAATAATAATAATAATAATAATAATACTTTATTGCATGTTTAGCCAAGAATAATAGAAAAGATCATCGAGGATGTAATACCGTGATTACTTAATTACATAGTGCCGAGATCAGGTGCAGATAATATAATACAACGTTGCAAATATGCTAAACGTTGTTAGCTCTTAAAAGGAGAATCTCGTTCTTGTCCTTGACAGAGAACGAACTATCGTGAATAATGCGGTACGTTGTCCTTGAAATCGAATACGATTCTCGATTCTACAATCTTATGCTATTCTATCTCAAGATTTGATCTACCTCTTACCTTGTTTTCTACATTTATCTTAAGATTAACAGCTACTCTTTGAATGCGTTCATTCGATTTTAATCTTTAAACGATACCTACGTCACGAATTATCGTTTTATTTTATTATTTTTTTTAATTTTTTTGCGTCAACCAAAAAGGATAAATCATTTGCTTTCCTTATATTTGTATAAACGAGTTAATCGATCGAGAATAAAAATTGATAATTATTAAAATGCAATTAAAACAAAGACACACACGTGGTATTAATAATCGCATTTGAAATTGATTTATTTGTAATATTTTCTAAGGTTAGGTAATGAAGCGTGCAATTAAATAATCGGAATGTGTAGGCTCAATTCTAACGTTGAGTCATGATAATTCTATCAGCGGATAAGAAATCGCCGTTTTTCTTCGTTCGCAAATGATTGGCTTACGTGGTTACGCTCATGCAATCGATCGACCGCTACCGATTTTGAATAATAATCTAAACGTTCAGTTTCTTTTCTTTTTTTCTTTCTTTATATATTTTCAAATTGCATCGCATCGAATCGCATTGTCGAGAATAATTAATATCGATATATATATACATACCTATTGAATAATTCCCTAACGAATAATTAAAAATACTTGTGCAATGATAGATTGCATTGCGTTTAGCATTTAATTGAAGAACGTTATAGCCTGCTATAAATTTGTGAATCTATCAGGAAACGCGAATATCAACGTGTTACGCATAGAAACTGATATTCCCTTAGGAAAAGAACGTAGCGAATAATAATTTATTCGATTCGATGATTCTCCAAGGAAATGATTAACTAGGAGTATCATAGTTCGATCGTGTTATATCTATCTCAACGATCTACCGCGGGTTTACCAATGAATTTTCCGTATCGTATCTACCTTGCTGCGTACAATTTTTAGTGGTTTTCTTTTTTCTTCTTCTCCATCGAGAATCAAACGTAATCTCCGCTTTAATGGTTCGCTCGATCGATCACTTCCGGATTTACCAGGATGAAAAAAACACTTTCTAAAACTCATCGATCAAGGTCTTACTCTTTTCGATCGATCGTTCGGCAACAACAAAAAATCGATTGAAAGGATTAAAATCGAAATGCCGTGAAAAAGACTTTTAGTCGATGAACGATTTAACATTTCCGACGATGGAAGAAAAATAGGTGAAGGAGAGGACGATCGGTCGAAATCATCATCATCATCATCATCATCATCATCATTATCTTTGCAATGTTCTTACGATTAGAAACGGAATGTAATATCTAATAAGGATAGTAATGAACATATTGACCGAAAATCGCTCTTGTTCGTTTCCATGGTGAAGAAAAAAAAACAAGAACACTTAAACTCTGACACGCATTAATTTAATAACGTACCGGCACGTAATGAAAGAGAGAGAGAGAGAGAGAGATTCCAATATCGGTTGGTAGTTCTACGAAGGGCTCTAATCGACTCAAGATATTTCCATCTTACCAACCCTTCGTGGAATTTCAGAATGGTCCAGAACGAATATCAAACTAACGCGCCTATCTAATATCGGATTCTAAATTATGATTGATGTAGGTCGTTGTTTAATCGAATGATTTAAATTAGCATCTTTTAATGTTCCGTTATCCATTCGATCATTCACAATCGTCGATAATCTTATCGTTAATCAATGATAATCGATTATGTTAGCATTCCCTTTTTGTGTAAATATATCTATTATCGAATTAGTATTACGATTATTCTCGAGATTATTATCGATATTTTAGCCTCTTGTATAAATGAAAAAGAAAAAGAAGAAGAAGCATTGAAATTGAATATATACCGGAATAAAAGGAACAATAAAGGAAATATGAGTATGGTAGCCCATTGCGAGTCCATTAGATAATTGCGAAGTTGCATATTGAGGTAACCAAGAGAGAAACTGCGAGAGATATTTAAACGTGTTGGATAAACGTGTTGGTTTTCATTTTACAAGACTATTGTAACTTGATCGAGTAAACGATAAATTAAAAAAAAAAATAGAAGAAAATCCTCTATAAAGCATACTTTTTATATTATTTTTTTTACTGTGTGTAAATACTGTTCCTCCCCTTTGTCTCTGTCTCTATCTATCTTGATTTCTCTCTCTTTCTCCCTCTCAGTATCTTTCTCTCTATTTAAAAGCATATCTGTGATAGCGCGAAAGCCATAAAACTACTTGGCGTAACTCCAAACGCGTTTATTGCGGGATTAGCTGGTCTCTCTCTCTCTCTCTTTCTCTTTCTTTTATTTTGTCTTTCTTTCTCTTTTCTCCGTTTCTATTCTCTTAACCGAGCCATCCTTTCTTCTTCCTTTAAAGCATCTTCCCTAGATATAGGTCGATTTTGGCACAGGTGCAAATTTTTGTTTACTCTTCTTCTTCTTTGGCATCAGTTACATATTTACACGACTACCTTCCATCCTCGTTGTTTTCGCGAAAGATACGGTAAGAGCAAGAGGTGGATGGGAAAGGGGCGCGAGAATGAGAAGACGAGAGAATATAACACCGAGGTTAACCTTTTAACCATGTAAATTGACTCACGCTGATACTACTCTCCCAACTACTCTCGTAGTTTTCTCGTTATGCAAACCGTTTAAACCGTTTTAAATCTTTCCGCCTGTAGCGTTTCCGGTGGTGGTACGTGCTCCTCTACTATATATATTTTATTTTATTTTTCTCCCTTTTTATTTTTTTTATTTTCGCAAAATAAAAAAATAAACGTAAAAGGAAAGAAAATAAAAATAAAACAAAAGTAGACAAGGATAAAATACAAATGCATACGCTGTAACGTGCACGTTTATGGCGCGCCTCGGGTTAGTATAGGGAAAAAAATTGATAGAGAGAAAAGGAAAAGGAAAAATGATTTATTTATATATCTATATATATGTTTTACGATGATATGATACAGAAGGAAAGGAAAATTTTTCGTCGTCAATCGTTAAAGTATAAACGCGCGGCTACATATATTCCCCCCCCCCTCTTTCTCTCTTCGATGGATCAAAATTTGTCGATCGTAGAGAGAAATAGATTTTTACCTTTGTTTTTTCTACTTCTTTCTTTTTTTTTTTTGTTATCCTCGTTCTCGATTCAAACAGAAAAATCCACGGAAGGATGCTTGAAATTTACGATAAGCGCGGCCCTATCCCACTACCGATGGAATTTCGCGCATACTCGTTTTACGACCTACCCACGTGTCTGGTAGAAAAAAAAAACGAAAAACAAAAAGCACCGTCTCCATCCCCCTTCTCTCATCCCCCATACGCTCGATTCTATCGACAGGTGTTCGAACTTTGCATCGACCGCTCTTTTATCGTAGCTAAACCCGTACCAACCAAAACCCTTTTTCTCGCATCTCTCTGCACCTCTAGTTACGGATAATCTCAAAGCTGAGGGGATTGGTGGAGAGGGCACGGGGCCGGGGGTGCCGCGCATTGTTATCAAACTCGCTTGTTTGCTGTAACAATGTTGTTATCCTGTTTTCGTAACTATTTTCTTGTATGTTTTTCATTTATTTTTTTATTCATTCTTTTCGTTAATTTTGTTCTTCGTGTCAAGCCTCGTTAAGTATTAAAATTTCCAATGCTTTTTATATCGAGAGAAATTGTTGGTTTTTGATAAGTCCAAAAAGAAAAGAAAAAAGTCGATCGATCGTTCGTTAACAAATTCTAAATACGTATTCTTAACGAATCAGTGAACTGTATTAATTAAGATTTTGCGGTGGATTCGCGTGCACTTATCGACATTAGCTGTTTAGTAACGCAACACATAAACGACATCATCGAACGTTTCCATCTTCAAATCCCGGGGACTAAAAGCAGCTTAAACGGGACTATCTCTTGTTCGGAATTGTTAAACAGGATAGAAGGAGATCGAGATAGAATGAGAGAGAGAGAGAGAGACAGAGAAAGAGATAGAAAGAGAGAGAGAGAGAGAGAGGTGGGAGGGAACAAAATGACATCGTTGGAAGATAGAAAGCAAGGTCCAAGTAACGCTGGTAAGCCCATTTGTCAAGGGTTCCGTTGAAACTTGCGATTAACGGGTCGAAGGACTAACTTTCTCTCTTATCTCTCTCTATCTCTCTCTATCTCTCTCTATCTTTTTCTCTCTCTCTCTGTCTCTCTCTCTCTCTCTTGTGCTTAGTGTTAACAAGTATCTACATTCGTGAAACAATAACGTAGACGTTGAGAGAGAGAATCAAGGAAAGTGAGACAGTTAAGGTGGGAAAACGCTTTTCCTGCTGTTTGTTATGCACAAAGGACTTATGGAAGAATATCCATGGTATAATGCATTCTCTTGGTTTTGCGAAATTCTCTGGTATACTTGTTAGGAATGATTGTGACGTTTCTAAATTATAATTCATTTCCGACTGTGTATGGTTATACGATGGTATATTATTATACGTTAGTAAAATGTGTCTTATGTGCATGTTGCACGTGTATGCTGTTCTGATAACGATCCTTGTATGTTCGATGTAAAATTAATAAACGTAGGAAGGAGTCGTGAACGTGTAACGCAGGAAATGAAATGTCGCGTAGTAAGAGCTTTCGGTATCGGAACTCAACCGAAGGAAACTCGTATGCATTGGCAAACTTCCAAAATGGTATCCTAAACGTCACTCGACTGTCATTAGCATCGCGCATAGCACACGCGTTACCAAAATGCTATTCGCACTCACGTTTATGCGTCATAAATAGCGAGGGACCGACAGATAAATAATGTTCCTTGCTAGAAAATGTACGACCGACGATAACGTTTATCAATGGACGAGATATAGATATGGCTATTAGCGTCATTATCCCATAGACACGAACACAAATCATTCTTCCTCGTTTCGATATTTCAAATATTCTTTCTCCATCGACTTATTTTTTCTATTCAGTTATTATAATTATAATAATAATAATAATAGTAGTAATGGTTACAGTAATAGCATCGGAACGATTCGAGCACGTTCAAGTTCATCGCTCGTACACGAGGAAACCTTATGAAAACGGACGGCCCTCTTTCCCTAGCTAACTTAATCCCAATTACATAGAGAATAGCCACCTTAGAATGTCGAGAGATATATCGGCTGGAATATCGAGCTCCTCGAAATAGACGTCAACCCTACCTACGGGGTGGAAACTTCTGAGTCGGAGCAAGGTAGAAATTACCGTTGGTAACTAAGTTAGTTAGCGGTCCCTGATGTACATTTCGACGCATCGCTAAATCCTCGCCTAAGACGATGTTCGATGAATCGCTCAATTGAATCGAATCAAATTCAATTACTATCTCATCGATATAATCGTTCGCGTATGTATTCACCGATCAATGATTTTCTATCTCTGTCGAATCACTACTCATTACTCACTGAAACTAAATGAGTTACGCTTCAAACGTATGTACTATCTACACACACACACACACACATTGGTTTTTATTTATTTATAATTTTTGTAAAGCTATTCGGTTAGATATCGCACGTATACAGTTTTGTGCATATATAGTCATACAGAAACTACTTCGTAAAATTTTATATCACAGACGGCAGTCTCGACAGCAGAGAAACCCATGAACACGCCATGCACGTAATATCGATACAACCGGAAATATAATCTATCCAAATATCGATAACCGGCTTGTATAAGACCATGGATTCTGCGTTCTCGAAAAATCGAGATTTAAAATGTGATCCAAGTGACTTTTCATTCGATTCTACACGTTCGTAACTACGAAAATTCTCAATACTTTTCTAGAGACACAGTTTTTTAAATTTTATATTATTTATTCGTGCGTATTTATTCACTAATTAAACACGATTCTCATAAGAGACAATGCAATTAATTTTCATGAAGGTCATTAAAAACTCTTCGAGGCTTTTGGATACGCAAAAAAAGAGTTTCATTTAAATGCCGTAGAAAAAACTCTTTCCATTTGCTAAACCGTGACAACAACAACGTAGACGACGACGACGACGACGACGACGACGACGATGATGAATATACAATTTTAACTAAATTCTTTTTTAACCGAGAAATAAATCCCAAATGTCATAAGTCAAAAAACACATTTTATTTTCTTTATTAAAAATGAGGGGAAAGAAAGAAAAACCAAAAAATAAAATAAAATAAAATAAAAAGTCATCCTTGTTATTATTAACGTAATAAAAAATTCTATCCTCAAAGGATCAAATGAAATAATTAAAACGCGTGTTAGGGGACGGGGAGTGGGAAAGAGGGGAGAGAAAAAAGATAACACGCGTCACGGGAGGACAATTGCACATGTGTTATCTGCAAATTGAGTGGTCTCTTTTTATTGCATCAGAGAAAAAAACACGTTTGTAAGTACGGCCCGAAGAAAAAAAACAAACAACAAAAAGCAAAAAACAAAAAACAAAAAAGATATAATCGATGTTAAGCTCGAAAAGCGGGCAAGAGCAGGAAGATAGAAGGGTGAAAGGGAAAAAGCATCGAGAGGTAGTGATGGTAGTAAAAATAGGAGAATAGGAGGTTGGTGGTGTTGGAGGAGGAAGAGAAGGAAGTGAAAGAGGATAGAAGAGGGAGGGGGGAGTTTCTACTTGACGTCTGATTAATCGTGCAAGCACGAAGTACGATAATAGGATAGTGGAAGCGAGACAGAAAGAGAGAAAGGTTGAGGTTTTCGCTAATTAAGCGCTTCCTAGATAAGCACTATTGTTGTTGATGTTTATTCTTTACACCGTAACACGACTCGTTTCTCCTTCGTCGACCTTTGTCACACATACAGAAGAGAGAGAGAGAGAGAGAGAGATAAAGGGAGAAACTTCGTCAAAATTGCTTTCACCGAAACGTAGCAAAAGAAATAAAGGAAAAATGATCAAGTCCAACGATTCATAAGATAATTTTGTTCTACTTTCCTTTCAAAAGCAAATGTTCATTCATAATGTTATTTTCATAGTAACCGAGCTTCTTCTTCTTCTTCTTCTGCCTTTACTTTTCCTATTCTTTTCTTTTTTTTCTTGCCCCCTCGAATATAAGAGATCATGGTAAATCTAATGAATTCTTATAACTTTGTTCACTTTTCTCATACATATTTATTAAGATATAAGATAATAGAATCTAAATGTTATTAACTATTTAATGTTATTCAAATATTCAATACATAATGTGCGACAGACTATTACTGTGTTTTATTATACCGATATGTAAATATCTGTTTAAATAAAAATAGTATAAGAGATTTATTTATAATCGATTTATCGAAAGAATATATCAAACTATCAGCTTTTTAAACATCGTAAATTAATTTCAATTCGTTTTTCTCGATATAATTATTCGAATCGTTCGAAAAACGTGATGGAACATCAATGACAAAAATCCAATTGGTCGAGTTGATTTCTTCGAGTATTATTGGTCTTATTCTTCGAGGAAAAAAGAAAAAGAAAAAGAAAAATAGAAAAAGACGAAATAGAAAGAAGAAGAAAAATCACGACGATTCTAAAGAAATTTTCACTTCAAAAAAAAAAAAAAAAAAGAAAGAAAGCAACGTTAGAATAATTAAGCGGTCGAGGTGGTTTTCGTAATTCAGTCCTCGTCCAGAGCCATAGTAGTTTCTTTTTAATCCCAGCTAGAGTTATATGGGGAGGGGGGGGGAGGAAGTTAATGACCACTCGTGTAAGCGAAACACAGGAGGGAAGTTGTCCTTGGCTATTACACGAATTCGCTCGGAAGTCGGTACTTTAAAACTAGGCCAGCAATGCTTGCGTTGGAGAGAGAATGTACATTAATTTACGATCTTACTATGTTATACCAAGTTCTCCCTAACTTTACAGATACACGCGTCTTATCCTTTATACACTAATTTCTTCCCACCCTTAACTTTACAAAATGTCACTTAAAAGTTCTCTTTGTTTGTTATTTCATTCGTTGCTTCATTACGCGTTCGTTCCTCTCATTTGAATGTAACTTTTCTAATATTAACTTTGTATTGTAGGAAGAAAGAAAGAGAGACAGAGAGATAGAGAGATAGAGAGAGAGAGAGAGAGAGAGAGAGAGAGAGAACAGTAAAATAAAATAAAAAAGTAATAAAGTCACGACTATAAAGCTAAAGAAAATAAAAAAAGTGACGAAGACAATCATCAATAGCAGAGCAACCATTTCGATCTTGGTGAACATTAGCTTTCATCGATGCGGTTTCTAGGCACCTGCTTCTCATGGAAATCCCCGTGGTTTTACACTACTATATTCCATCGAACAATTTGACTCGATTCACCGACCACATTCACATACGCATTGACGTTTCGATCGATGTCCTGTTCTCTCTTCTCTTTTTTTTCCCTTCCCTCTTTTTATTTTTTTTTTTTCTATCCTCTGTCATACACACACACATATACATATTATATATATATACATATATTCGTTCTTCGACAAGCACAATCGTAAATTTAAATTCACGCGACACGATTCATACTCCTCGCATCTCTTCTCTCTTGTACTCATTTTAACACCGAAATACTATCACCTTTGAAAGGATAGGTGCGTTCCTATCACGAATCCAAGCGAATAGTTCACACGCTCGCAAATTTGCCCGTGAATTTTCTACATCGAAAATATCTGCTATATATATATATTATAGTAGGACACATTCTCTATTATTTCGAACGTAACGAAATTCAATATTCGATAGCCTTGATTAAAAAGCTAATTTTCATACGCACGAGATAAAAATACGTATCTTCTTGTATCTCTTATCAATAATTAATGCTTTTACTATGGTCATAAAAGTAACGAAATTATTATTTCACTTATCGATACGCGAATCTTCGCAAAGATAGAATATTCACGATAGGGGTAATCAATTAAAAAGTAATTTTCTCTTGTTTTTCTTTTAAGAAAATCGATTAAAATATTTACATATGAAACGATAGTCGATAAATTTAATACTCAAAATCAATTAAACGAATAATTTCATTAAATATCAATCATTAAAAATCAAATAAACTCATTGCATTTCGTATATTTTTAACTTTGGTTGTAAATGAAATAGCTTATTAAAATAATATGCACGAGTTGACGTCTGTAACGGTATTAGTTAATGATAAAGCACATTTTCACATAGCAAGTAAATACAATATCATCATCATTATCATCATCATCATCATCATCATCATACGTTCATCGATTCATCTTTATTAATTGCAAATTAACTTTTGCGCGAATGTTATCCGGTATATATATATATATATATATACGTCCATACATTTATTCTATCGCAAAAATTCATTCTCCTAATGTAAGTGTACAATTTGGATAGAGTTTTTTTTATCGTGTATGATTTTAATGAAATTCTCAACACGACGATGGCGTATTAGAATCGGTCTGACAATGAAATAAAAGAAAAAAAAATAAGGTTATTTAATCCCCGTGACGAGGATAATGCAAAAGAAGAAGAATCTTGAAGTCACGTCGAAAGGGCTCAAAAGGATAACGGTATTAGCTACCAAAAGTAACCACTGGCAGTATCACTGGTAGTAACAACAGTAAAAGATGCAGATTTCGTAGCGAACACGAGACGCGAGTGAGGAAAGAAAAATAAAAGAAAAAGAATAAAAAAAGAAAAAATAAAATAAAGAAAAAGAAGAGAAAAAGTAGAATCACGTATATAAAACAAGCTAGAGAGAGAACTGTGTGTGAAATCCTTCGCGGAAAAATCCTCTGCGTTTCGTTTTTAAGCCACAGGGGGGGGCCTCCCCCCTCTTCTTATATTCCGTACGCGTGCGAAGGATATAAGGTAGAACTGCTGGTCTTTCTCTTCAAGAAGAAACGTCTGTTTGAACGACGAAAGACGAGCGTACGAGATTTCAAAACGACGTTTTTTATTTTTACCCAAAAGGTAGGAAGATTCTCATCGACAATTTACAATTATCATTTGGTAATCGCGAAGATTTGTATTTCTTTCTTATTCGTCTTCATTTTAATTCTGTTCTTCCCGTTCAACGTGAAAAAATTCTAATCACGCTCGCGAATCGTTATTTTAACTTTTGTCCTTCGTATAATTAGATTTCTGTTTCTTTTCTTTTTTACTTCTTTCCCTTTTTCCTTCTTTTTTCTTGAAAAAAATTAGCAAACGTACTATGTGCAATTAAATATAACATCAAACGAACGCTTAGCAAAGATATCCACGTTTGGGTGGTTGTCTATCAAATAAAACGCGTTATTTTTTGTCCCTGGTGAAAATTACGTTTTCAACGGCAAATCGTGGATCCGTCTCTTTTACTCTCTAAAGCAAATAACTCCTCAATTTACGATGTTTGTTATCACCTTCGATGGCAGAAGAGAAAATGCCGTGCACGAAAATCCCTGGTGAAAGTTTGGTAGCAGCTCGCGTTAGCCACATATGTATTATATATACATATGTATATATAGATCTCTCTATGTGTGTGTGTGTGTATATATGTTTACAATACTATCATATATATATTATATACGTTGATCATTGTACGTTGCAGAGAAAATAGTGCGAGCTTTGAAAACATATAAACCACCGTAAGGTACGTCGTCGAATGTCCAGCAAGTCATTACAACTACATGTGATTCCGATCACGTATCACGTATCGGTGGTAACTTACGCTTTAACTGGAATTAGGACGAGAGACTTTGTCGCTGACGAGAGTAAAACCTACGAGAGCGTTCCTATTCCGTTGAAAAAGTTTTACGGATTTTAAAGCAACTCCTCTGCTGATTACATCGCGGCCATTTACTCTTCTTCTAATTAAATCGTTCGTTCCTCTATCTCTCTCTCTCTCTCTCTCTCTCTCTCTATCTCTCTCTATCATCGAAAACTCGACGAAAGCTTTTTATCGCTTCTTCTAACTAACTTCAATAAAATTTACGAGTACTACACACGTATATATTACCTATATATATATGTATTGTTAGATCGACAACTAAGACGATAACTAATAAAAATAAGAAACAAAAAGGAAGGAAGAAACTTTGAAACCAACAATCACTTAATTTTATTCGTTCTACCTCGAACGACTCTGACAATAAGCTTGATCTTTCCTACGTGCTTTGAGAAACTAACTCGTAAATATTTTATGACATTCGTATCTTCTTGCGTTCATGTGTTTTGTGTCTCTTTAAAACTTCTATAACTAAAAAATATATTTTACTTCTTGACTTACCTTTTAAAATCAACACGGTTAGATATAACTATATGTATATATAATAATAACAATTTTAACGAGAGATCAAAGTTTTCTATCGTAAACGAACGGGATCGTCATTTCTTATACTTTTAATCGATCAAGTATAAAACGAGATTGAAATACGTTATTCTACTAAATAAACGTTGGACGAACCTTCTCATTTCTTCGTTAGATACTTTTGCAATTTCGTTAATAAAGACGGAAGTTAGTTTTTCTTTGCTTTATCGATTTACGAATGAGAGAGTATATGAGTATAACCCTCGTTATTCGAAATATTTCGAGGAAATTGATTGGAAATATAAATAATATAAATCTAACTATTTTTTTTTTATCCTTTCTTTTTCTTTTTATTTTCTTTTCCTTTCTTTATTTCCTTTTGTCTTTTAATTAATCAAACGATTTCTCGCATAGATTCAAAACGTAGACGACTAAAGAAAGCTGGAAAGCCTCAAGATTGATCGACTTTCAAGTAGAATCTATCTTATCCGAGTTAGGGTTCGATTACACTGTCCAAAGTTAAATCACTTTTCTCTCGATGTAGTATAATGAGCTTTAAAATGTCCTTTCTGAATAGTATCTCGCACGATGACGACGACGATCGAATCAAACGTTTTTATTACGTTCTTTTTATACAAAAAATTTCCCAACGGTAATTGCAATAGTATTTTTTGGACAATTTGATTACAGGTCGAAATGAAAGGAATTTCCGGTCCAATAGAATTTAAAGAAGGCCGCAGAATTCAATTTAAATTGGACTTACTGAAGTTAAAGCAGCATTCCTTGGTTAAGGTACGAGTATAATATTATGAATAATCCCTTTTTGAGAATACATAAACTTTTTACAACGAAAATGCCTCTTTCTTTCCGTATGATGAATATTTTACATTTCAATGAAAACATCATAGACGCAATAAATATTATATCTTTATTGAAAAGTTAAGAAGAATCGTTTGATCGTAACTTCTTAACTTTCTATCGAATTATCTATAACAAAAAAAAAAGAAATATATATATATATAAAATCATATAACATACTTGTAAGTGATATTATTAAATGTGAAAATTAACTTGTGGTAACAGGTAGGAGAATGGCGTCCTGGTGTTGGGGTCAACGTCACGGATACCGCAGCATTCTACGAAGCAAGTTCGGCCAATGTAACACTGATAGTTATCACAATATTGGTAAGTTATCGTAGTCGATTAGTATTGTATTTACAGAGTTAATTATAAATTATTTATTTATAATATAATACGATAATTGACTCTCTGAAATGGTTTGTTTTTCTTTTTCGTTTTTATTTTTTTTTTTGGTAACATTTATATTATCATTCAATTCATTGATTACAAATAGATATTCGTAGGTCGCTCGAAACGAAAGGTAAAATATCAAACAAGAACGGAGTTTTGTTTGATTTCTTCGCCATGACGGAGGAAAATATTTTCATTTGTTATTTTATTCCCCCCCGCCCTCCTATGGAAAATGTTCAATTGTATATTTTCTCCTCGTCGTCATACATGGAAAAGAAAAAGAAATAAAAATAATAGGGCTTTGCGAAAAAGGTTTCAGCCCGATGATCGAATATCATCGAATTCTATATTTCTTGCATGAGTTTCATTCGTGGACAGGAAACCCCGTATGTGATGATGCACTACGAAAAGAACTACACCGGGAATTCGCGGTTTTATGGTTTTTGCGTGGACCTGCTCGAGGCGGTGGCAAGAGAAGTCGGATTCTCGTATCGACTGGATTTGGTACCTGACAGGAAGTACGGTGCAAGAGATCCTGAAACAGGCGAATGGAACGGCATCGTCAGAGAACTCATGCAACATGTATGATTTGGTTTGTTTGATTTATTAGATTTATTCGATTCCAATCAAATTCATATATTTTGATTGCTCTTATCTTTTTTTAGATAATACCCCCCATTTTTAAATTCGTTCAAAAGTTCTCTTTTTTTTTTTTAATCTCTTTTTGATCTCGTTGTAGTTGTAGTAGTATTATATTTCACCTAACGAGTAGACATCGATATATTATACATCCCAACACGTTCCTCCCTTTACCACTCAATTTTATTGCACTTATAACTGCTGATTGATTGTTACCTCGTTTAATACGTATATATGCTCGTTTTATTGTTATCTCTCTCTCTCTCTCTCTCTCTTTCACACACACACACACACACACACACACTCTTTGTATTCGTTTAATCGATTATGCTTGTATACTGCTCTTTTTTCGATTTTTCTATTATACGTAATAATCAAATAAATCAATCTCGAAACGGATAAAACTACGGAAAACCTTCGAGAGAACGCGTAAGCCATTAATTTATAAAAATCGATCATTATTTTTAAATTTCATCGACGTATAACGATTTTAGCTAATTAATTTTCCTTCTATATTTCTTCTTTGCACACGAAATTAATATTTTATATTATAGATATTGTTATTACACTTTAGATTTAAGATGCACATGTTGTCGTGTAGATATTATATATCTCTCCTCTAACCCTTACCAACCCCCTCCCCCTTTCAAACCCTTTGAATTATGTATTCTGCTTGGCTATTCCTCATAGTTCTCAGGAACGTGCGAGAACGTCAAAACTACGACGTGCATTTATATCGAAATAACGCCATTTAAAAAGTCTTAATATTAAATTTCAACTCCTACGTAAAAGAGATATTCGTTTTGCTAAGTTTAATTGCTTGCTCTTTCTCTCTCTCTCTCTCTCTCTCTCTCTCTCTCTCTCGCTCTCTCTCTCTCTCTCTCTGTAGTTGATTTGATATCGTAGAAACAGTAAACTGGAACAAAGAGATAGAAGCTGTGGGACCTTAAGTGTACATTTTTAACGGTGAGTTTCAAAAAATTTATTTCACATTTTTCCATTAGAATTAACGTTTATTCGTGCGATATTATATTAAAAGAAATAACCATAATAATGATGATAATAAAAGTCTCGTCGATGTAAAATGTTAATATGGTACACGTTGCTTAAAAATTAGTAATCTCTCGCTAGAGCTGCCATTGAAGTAAATGCATCATCGTCCCGGCTTAATGTAGAAAACTCGCCCGATAAAATGTACATAATCTTTTTTTTTTTTTTACATTTTTTCCTTTCTTCTACATTAATCGTAAATGATATAAAAGAGTTGGGGAGTTTCGGATAGGGGGTAGGGAAAAATAAAACATAATCTCCTAGATTCTACGCGTAAGGTATCTGAACGATGTCGACCATTATCGCAAACCAAGCTTCCTGTGTATGGACCTTTCCTCGCGTAACATTGACTCGTAACGATGGAAATATCACGTGAGAGAAAGTTAGTATTATACATTATAAACTTATCGTTTAAGTAAATTTCAGGAAAGAGGTATAGGTAGGTAGGTAGGTAGGTAGGTGGAATAGATTGTGTAAATATTCGTGAACCTTAAACTAATCGATGCAAGACAAGAGGATAAAAGTGTGTCTAAGTGATCAGTGGTCAGAGTGAAGACGAAAGAAAACACATAAAAAAAAAGAAAACAAAAAAGGTTATTTGCGTTTTCATTCTCTATTAGCTTTCTTTTATTTTTTTTAACTCTCTCGAAGATTTCATTTCTTTCCGATCAATAATATTCTTTGAAGTATGTATAACGTAAGGAAAACCAACTCCCCATTAATTAATTCACATGGAAATTCCAGTAAAACAAACTTCACGATATATCCGTGTGAGTTAACACGAGTAGTATTCACTTATCATCTCGCGAAGTTGGTTCTCGGTATCTTATACATTCATGTATAACGTGTTCTTCTTAACTTCTCTGTCTTTCTATTTCTTTCTCTCTCTCTCTCTCCCTCTCTTTTACCACTGAACATAACGAGCTTTGTGGAATAGTAATCCATTTAAGTGGTCGATCGGCATCGCTATCGAAAGAGAGAGTGAGAGAGAGAGAGAGAGAGAGAGACAGCGTAACACTTCGACCAATCGATTCATTCTAATTTCTTTCCTATCCTATCCTATCTCTATCTTTAGCCCCCCCCTCGCCCCTCGTTCTTTTTTCTTAAAACACGATCGAAACGACTCGTTGGAAAATAGAATAAGAATCGGTGAAAGGAGGGGAAAGGGGGGGGAAAAGGTGAGAAACCGAACGTACGATAGGAGGAAGAAGAAGAATAAGAAAAGAAAAAAGGAAAGAAGGAAAAGGGTTCGAATGAAAATGGAAGAAAAGGGTGGATTGAGTTAAAGACCGAAGAAAGTGGTGGTGGTGGTAGCAGCTCCTTTTTATGGTCCCTTCCCCCAACCCATAGGAGCAGCCATACGTAATGCTGAGGAGCAGAGGGAATTTCAGTGGAAATGAGCGTTACGAGGGCTTCTGCATCGACCTGCTGAAGGAGATAGCACACATGGTGGGCTTCACCTACAGGATCGAGCTCGTGCCGGATGGCAAGTACGGCGTTTACGATTACGAGACCGGCGAATGGAACGGAATAGTTCGCCAACTGATGGATAAGGTGAGCTAGCTCTACGTGCGTTTTCAGTCCAAGGCGTAATTACTAATCGCAAGATGATTATCCGACCCCTGACCCCTCTGCCAACCCCTTTACCAACCTCGCTTCTAACCCCTTTTTATCCATCCTTCTTCTTTAAACACTTTCACTATTCTCTCGATTCTTTTTTTTTTTTTTATTTATATATAACAATAATCATTGCGTGTAATTTCGTCGTACGAATGGAATACCACCAATAATAATAGGTACGTGTCCGATAATTTAGCACTCTCGTGCGTTTAACGTTATAAAATTTCTATTACGATGCGTATGACTTTTAACGATGGTTCTTACGTAGATCGTATATTTACTTTGAAACGCATAAATAATTATAATTAATTTTCTTACGTGATCACACACACACACACACACACACACACACAATTGCAATTAAAATGTTTATTAGATTATCATAAAAATATGTAAAAAAAAGATGTAAAAACGTATCGATCGTATTTATTTAAAATGAATCGCGCGAATAGTACTTATACATCACGTATTAAAAATCTCAAAGTTGGCAAGAAGAACTAAACGTAAGAAAATATCGTAGAATATAAAAGAATATACCATCTTTTTGGCGTGATATAAAAAGACAAAAAAGGGCTACGTATATTCGTCGTTTGACTCAGCGATTTGACTACTCGTCCTCATAATATAAAGGTCTCCTTTATATTATATATATATATATGTATATATGTTCAAGTAAAATAGAAAAACTCAACGCTGAAGAATAAAAGAAAGAAAGGAAAGAATCAGCAGAGAATCTTTTGTGTTACGTTATCGAGTAAGCATCGAGAAAAGACAGGTATCTTTATATAGACATATCTAGTTTCTACAGCGACAGAAGGTAGGAGAAATAAATCTACCTAAACTGGGTATGGTGTGGTGGCACCGAGTGCTTCAACGGGGAAAAAGTATGTGCTTTTTCAAACGCTGAAAAAGCAGTTACACACATACATATATACATACGTACATAGGATAGATAGATAGATAGGTAGATACATACACGTAGAAAATTTCAAGTGCGTATATTATACTTACTTTGTGAAACTCGCCCTCCGTACTTACCCTTTCTTCCCTTTCTTTTCCTTCATTTTCTTTTTCGTTTGCTTTCAATCCATCTATTTTTCTTCCTCGTTTATTTCGTTTTATGTCTTTCTGCGTATTTCCCCTTTTATGTTTTTTATTTCATTCACTACACACCACCCCCTAACCCCCCTACCCCCAATTTACTACGCATCCATCAATTTCTATTTCATTCATTGGGTTTTAATATATTTTACAGTGGTTATCGACTTTCCATTTCTCTTTATTTTTATTGTATCCAACACGGAGAGGCAAGGAATGCTATTTTTCAACTATTAAATATTATTTATCGGCAAATAACGTCTATCGATCTATTCACTTTGTACAATTCGTTATTTGATCTAACACATTGGATTTCATTTAATAATTATTTTTAATTTCCTTGTTTCCCTTTGTCTTCTTTATTTTCTTTTAATGAAACACAATGGATTATTAAAGTTTGAATCGATAGAAAGATAAAGAAAAGGTAGGTAGGAATAAATAAACGAGAACCCGAATGTATCTTGGGCAACCTAAATGAAATTAAACTTTTATCATGTAGCAAAACCCTTCCGTTATTCTGCTTTTAATCGTGACTACATATGCACGTACACGCATTTTATATCTAATTATATATTATACATTTATTTTGTTTCGTAAACATGTGTAAAAATGTCGTCACTTTTTTTTCCTAATTAATATGAGATGCTTGGATGTATTATTAAATAGCAAGGTGCTATTGCTTCTTTAAATGATTTACCTAACGATTTTGAAAATATATTAACTTGTATATATGACATATATTCATCAAAGATGACAAAACAAATTTCACAATTTAACAATCCTAGGTTACGTAAGAACATTTGGATCCTGAGAACGATAAAAGGCGTGGCAAAAAAAAGGTTTGACAGGAAGTAGATAAAATTGTATAAAGCATGCACGTTTATTAAAAAAAAAGAAAAACAACGATATTAATTGAATTTATTTTCCTTGCAACACACATTTTCGCATGCATTTTTCGTATTCTTTCGTATTTGAATTAGACGTAGACCAATTCATAGACGTCGTTTGTTAGTTTTTATCAAATTAAATTTATCAAGAAAGATTAATCAAAAAGGAATCTTCGTCATTTTAGTTTAATAACGTAACAATCAATTTCGTAAAAAATGTGATAATAATCTGAAAACGAACAATTCTAAGGTACTCGTTAAATCTATTTTTTTGTTCTCTTTTTTTTACAGAAAGCTGATTTAGCAGTGGGATCAATGACGATTAATTACGCACGAGAGAGTGTCATTGACTTCACGAAACCCTTCATGAATCTTGGAATTTCCATTCTATTTAAGGTAAGAACGAAGTAAAAGCACGTGCTTTTTTATTTTATTTTTTTATATTCTTTTTTTTCTTTCAATTTGTATTTTTTCATTTCATCTTTGAACGTCGAGTATGGTAGAGTTTATCTACTCGGAACGAATAAACTATTACCTTTGTTTCACACACTAGGAGAGAGTCGTATTTAAAGAAGGAAGGAACCAGTATAAACTACCCCTTTTAATCCTAGCTCAAGCTCGCCATTGGAAATTGCACCCCGCGGCTGAATCTCATATTTTTACCTCATCCGGATTTCCGCATTGTTGATCTCGCAAAACTTGATTTCTTTACAAAACTATCTCTCTCTCTCTCTCTCTCTCTCTCTCTCTCTCTCTCTCTCTTCCTTCTTTTCTATTTTTTATTCAAATACCTTTTACATTCCAAACTGGCTGATTCATCATCACTTTTATTTAAACATACTCCGTTTGTCTATGTTTCTACATTTTTTCCCCCTGGGTCTATATTTATCTTCTTTTTTACTCCAATTCTTTTTGAAAAACTCAATTAATACCACTTGCGTTTAAAGTATTTCATACGTGCACCGTATGCATCAAATGTTATTCACTTGCTCTCTCAGGCCCCCAGCCCCTCCTTATTTTTTTCTATCTTTTTATTTCCGTCTTCGAATGCGGGTTGAGCCCGTATTCGAAGAGTATTAATTGATGATCTCTTTTTGATTCTCTAAAAATGCATCGTCGTAGAACAAATACGATTCATATTTCATCCTTTTTTTTCTTTCTTTTTTTTTCTTTTTCTTTTTTTAGATGCAGAAGAGAGAGAGAGAGAGGGGGGAGGGGATCTATTCACTTCCTTCTGCGAATATTATTAAATAGAGATTTTCAAAATAATAAAGAAAGAAGAGATAGGACCGAGAGAAGAGTATATTCAATAAAACTAGAAAAGAAATGATGGGGGAAAAAGAAAATAAAAAAAGAAATGCACACACACGTGTACACGCACAAATACGAATCGTGAACGCATCCGAGTCGAGGATATGAAACGCTTTGTTAAATTCTTAATGAATGAACGCTTTCTATCGAGTGCAGCGGTGCATTCGCGAAGCTTCTCGATGCGACAGTAATATCGCGCGCACTAGCATGAATTCGAGGACCGTATGCACACGTTTCGGTTACTCGCGATACACGTGTCGCCGGACTAATTAATGGTAGGCACACCTGATGGCGCATCGATGATTTAATATACGATCTTTGTTCTTTCCTATTGTTTCGTATTTTGCAAGCATTGACCATTCAAAACATCGAATTCTCGAATCTCGCGTCGGTGATTGTTTTTTTTCTATTTTTTTATTTTTTTTATTTTGTATTTGCTATTTTCTATTCGTTCGGTTTCTTTTCCTTCTCGTACTCGTCTCTAGGAATATATATATATAACAAGAACGCGTTTTGGATACGCCCATCAGTTCCGAGCAATTGGAATCACTTTTGTTTCTAGGTTCGTTTCATTCTCTACTCCATCTCTTTCTTTCGTTTCTTTCCGTCTAACGGGAAATTCACTCGACCGTTCCGATAGAATTTACGAGAATTAGGTCCGCTCTTATTTCTTCTCCCACTCTCTATACTCTGTACCCTATACCTCTATTCTTTTCTTCTCTGTTCCTATATTTCTTCATTTTTTTTTTTTTAAATTCTTTCAAAAGAACCAAATAGAACCTCTAATAAAAAACCGAAAAATTCATCGAAATATTTTCAAAAATACTTACGCGATTGAATTTGGTTTTATTTGAATTTTTATTTTCGCGACAGATATACCTAATATTTTTTTTTACATATTTTTTTTTTAATTTCTTTTTACATAAATATATATATATGTATAAAGAATATATATATAAGAATATATATATTATTTATAACCATTTTGATAAAAAATAATTAATTTTCCAAGTAACATCGAAGTAATTACAATGAGTAGCATTTCCTTAATTATCTAATCAAGTGTTAGACCACGAAATTACCAACACGGCATCTAATTAATGTTAGGTGATTAATTAATTATAGTTAATGTTACTCAAGAGATGTGGTTACTCAAAGTGACCTTTAATCATTTCCCCTTTAACGTCGATTACCATTTTCCATGCGTCTCGTCTAATTTCCCTACGTGGTAGTCAAATATTTCCGAGATAACTTCTCTTACTTCAAAGTTTGTATTTAATTTGAAACGTAAGAAAAAATTTTTCGTAGCATCTTTTCTGTAAAAAAACAGTTTCTTTTTAAAATCTCGGTATTTTTCGTGCCTCTCTCTCTCTCTCTCTCTATTTCTCTCACTATCTCTCTCTTTTTCGACTTAAATTTAGCTCCAACCATCTGGAAGGATTCCTCTTTCATTTTTCAACATTGTGTAGTACCTTTCCTTTTTCCATTAGAAGAAGAAACGAGTGGTAAATTTTGAATCAACCGATTCTATTTGCTCGCTGATGCGTCCACGAGAACCAAGCATCTGCTTTTACCCTGGACCTTCTAATATTTTAAGAGGTGGTACTGTGTTATTAGGTCACACTTAAAATACTTTCAAAGACGTATTAAGGTATATAGTATCGTCATCGAACATATTCGTTACCTCTTTGTTCTCGTTCCTGTAACTCATGAAACGTTAAATTGTCCCCTCCTTCCCTCTCGCTCTTATTCGCTTTGTCTCCTCTAATTGTATATATATATAATGTAGGAATCGATAACAGAGAAGTCACATTTAACAAGGCA
This sequence comes from Polistes fuscatus, assembly GCF_010416935.1. Classification (NCBI taxonomy): domain Eukaryota; kingdom Metazoa; phylum Arthropoda; class Insecta; order Hymenoptera; family Vespidae; genus Polistes; species Polistes fuscatus. The sequence goes on along the minus strand of NW_025113107.1, from coordinate 10,871,064 downwards.
ATTTACAATTCCCTTTTCTAGATTGGAAACAATTACATTTATTAATTAATATTATTATCAAAGATTTTTCATGTATTATATATATGTATATGTAATAAGAAAATAATAATGGACTATGTATCTATCTCCTTTGTGATATTGATCAAAGAAAATTAATCTGTTACGAGAATGCATAATTATCGAGCTAAGGTATCCGCTTTGATCACATTTACCTATTATCGTAGGAATAATCTATCTCGGTGATGAAAGACCTCTGTTCTACAGTTTGCCACAATTGAAAACTTAATATATCGTAATAATATTATCATTTACTTAGCTTCTATTTCTAATGAGCTTTCCTATACTGGGGATATATACGTTTTGAAATTTCAACTCTAATATAATAGTTTGGTGGTGTGTTCGGTATAATGTTTACACTCTATTTAATGAAATTCAATCTTTTTACCCATTTTACAATCAATTTGCAAATTGTCTGTGTTGTTCTGTATTGATTTAACATAATATAAGCGAATATTAAATTTTCCTCTAATTTTGGAACAATATTCAAGAAAACGTGGTAAAATAACAAAATAGTCTTTTGTTCATTCATTATATAAAAATAATGAATGAAAGTAATAAATTATTAAAAGGGAAAAGAAACAAACAAACAGAAGCCTATTTTCAAGTTATTAATACAGTGTTTAATTTTTAATAATAATTAACAGTAGTTGTCGAAGAATACATATGTTACCGTCATAGTCGGAAATCCGTCATTGCTAGTAATACCCTGGCATTGTCATCGATGCAAAGCGCCTTTTGGCAAAGTCGGAAAAAGAAAAATTCTTACAGATTTTTTCTAAACATTTCAACATAATACTTTAATATCCTATAGAATATCAAATTACTATTTAAACATTGTTGAGAAACATACATTATCGGGTACAGGCACACACAGGACATACGCAACTCCCCCCCCTCCACAAACAACCCACAACCCGCTCACACACACACAAAAGCAAGCATGGTGCGGGTGTTGAAACTGTGCATGTCGCTATACTATGCGTGCAATGTTGGTGTGTTATTATGTAGGACCCACTGTTACTTATCGTAGAAGAAGATTATATTACGTTTAGACCGATATTCATAGAGATTTCTACGGAAAATCTGTATCTTTTGTTCCTTATCGTATCGGAAAATAAGCGGGTTTAGAACGAAATGTTTTACACCTGCATTCTATTAAAAATCATTCGAAGAGTGTAATAAAAAACAAATATTTATTTTTAACTAATTAAACATCTTAACTGCTCCGTGAGGAGAGATTTTATTGTACGGGTTTTTATACACGAGTTTATAAGACTGTGCGCACTTGTAGAAATTGGAACTTACTTTATATCGATGTGTTATTATGTAGGGCCCATAAAGATTGCCATGGAAAATCTGTATTTTTTGTTCCTTATCGTATTGGAATATAAGCGGGTTTAGAACGAAATATTCTAGGAAGAATTTCTAGGAAATGTGAGAAATATGAATACATTTCCGATTTTGTCAAAAGGCGCTTTGCATTGATGACAATGCCGGGGTATTACTAGCAATGATGGATTTCCGACTATGACGGTAACACATATATATATATTATATTAAAAATTAATTAAACAAAATGAGACTTGTTTCTTTTTTTACCATTAACGCGCGTTTCGCATAATAACTTGAATATTTCCGGGGAAGATATTTTTCTTTGTTCTAAATGGCTCGACAGGTGCCAACCAGCCATCCTGCGCGACTATTCTCGTTTATGAATCCATTGGCGATCGAGATTTGGTTGTACGTCTTAGCAGCCTACGTTTTGGTATCCGTGACGATGTTCGTCGTTGCAAGATTCAGCCCGTACGAGTGGAATCATCCTTATCCTTGTCACGTAGGCCCAGAAGTCATCGAAAATCAATTTTCTTTGTCGAACAGTTTTTGGTTCACAATTGGTACACTTATGCAACAAGGCAGCGATTTAAATCCAAAGGTACGACGAGATACCTTATCTTTTATTCATTTTTTCTTCTTTTTTTTTTATTATATTATATACATTTATTCAGAAAAAAAGAAAAGAAAAGAAAAGAAAAGAAAATATATTATTCGATAATTTATTTGATTGAATTCAATAGGCGACCAGCACGCGCATAGTTGGTGGTATATGGTGGTTCTTCACGTTAATAATCATCTCATCGTACACGGCTAATTTGGCGGCATTTTTAACCGTCGAAAGAATGATCACACCTATAGAAAATGCCGAAGATCTTGCAAGTCAGACTGACATCACTTATGGTACTCTAGACAGTGGTAGCACGATGACCTTTTTTAGGGTAACTTTTTAAATTACTTTTTTTCAATTTACTATTAGGGTGAACCAAAAGTTCGTGCGATTTTTTTTTTTATATTAATATTTCACTTGTATATAGAGTAATTTTTATTGACTTCGCAAAATTGTACTATCTCTAACGACACAATAAACGAACGAAATTTTGGTTCACTCTAATATAACGATAAAAATGATAATAAAAAGGTTATTATTAATTTAATATTAAAAGGATTCGATGATCGAAACGTATAAGAAAATGTGGCGTTTTATGGAAAACCGGAAACCATCTGTATTCGTGCCAACTTACGAAGAAGGAATTCAACGAGTACTTCAAGGAGATTACGCATTCTTGATGGAGTCAACGATGTTGGATTACATCGTACAAAGGGATTGCAATCTCACGCAAATCGGTGGTCTTTTAGACAGCAAAGGTTACGGGATAGCTACACCTATGGGTAAAAATCATTGATTTTTTGTTCTAACATAAGTGTCAAGTAGTTTCTAAAGAAAGATGAAGCAGATATGATAGGAATAAATCTTGAGAGTATTATATTATCGAAGTCACGTAATCTCGTAACACGTTTTCTTCTAGGATCTCCTTGGCGGGACAAAATATCTCTGGCGATTTTGGAACTTCAAGAAAAGGGTGAAATTCAAATGTTATATGATAAATGGTGGAAGAGTCCTGGCGACACCTGCATGAGAACTGAAAAAGGAAAGGAAAGTAAAGCCAACGCTTTGGGAGTCGACAATATAGGTCAGTAAAGAAAATCTTGTCTACATTGTTCTTATATTCTTTTCTGCGTCTGACATAGGTCATTATTATTCTTTATATTTATCAAATGTGTCATGCAAAAATATTTATATCTTGCATTTTATATATATACAAAGTGGTAAGATAAAACGAAACAAAAGGGTTCGATATTTGAAGGATTTATGATACTCACCGAGACGAGTTAAAAAATGTCTAATTAATATGAGTTCTAAAATCAACCCCTTCAAATTTGTGTATTGTATTATATATATAATGCACTTAAGTGTTTTTAAACTCGTGTAAGTGAAACAGATTACGAAAAAATTAAAAAATTTGTCTATATATACAAGAACATAGCCAACTGAAGCATACATTCTATTAGATTGATCAAAACCCTCTGATAATGTTATATCAAATCATGTACTTCCAAGGAATACTTGATTATTTGAACTCATCGGTTTGGTCATCTATAGTCAATTATTGATAACCTTATTTCTGACACAGTAACGCGAAACAAATTTCCCAATGGTACTTTTTCGATGTAGTTACGGTGGTATCATACGAATTTTGTGTTCCTTCTTAGGTGGTGTTTTTGTGGTTTTACTCTGCGGATTGGCATTTGCTGTGCTGATAGCAATCTTCGAATTTTGTTACAACTCGAGAAGAAACGCACCAGCCGAACGAGTGAGTCCATTCTCATTCATGTACATGATCTATAATTAATTCTTGTATAGAAAACTTTACGTACACCTTTGTATTTTTATTACCTTAATCTATTATTTTCTATCGTTCATCTTTATCGCATTTGAATTTTTTTACTTAATTAATTATCAATCGTCCTAGATTTTCTCGTTGATTGGTATATAAATACGTGGGATTGTAATATGATTTTCATTGAAAAGCCGTTGATTTTCAGTAATCATTGATAAACAGACAGAACGTGTCATTATCGAACACAAAAAGAAGGACGATATTATATTAGTCGGGACTTCGGATACATTTGGTTTGCATGAAATTTTCTCGGTTTTGTGTTTCATCTCGACACAACGACACGACCGACACAACACTCTCTCTTTCTCTCTCTCTCTCTCTCTCTCAGCATGAACTCATCGTCCATTGAAGCATGTCGACCGATCTTCAGTGTTCTACGTTCCAAAATAGACGAAGGTCCGTTCAATAATAATAATAATTATTATAATAATAATAATAATAGTATCATAATTTTATCGGACGTATCGTGAGAAATATTATATAACTTTTTCTTTTAATAAATTATAAAATATATTTTCGAATTTATATTAACACTTTGCAGACGGTACAGACAGTGATCCACATTCCGGGAAAGAACAAACGTTGAAAAGGAAAAACCGTGATTTAACATCGGTGACAAATTTGATTTTAACAAAAATGACTAATAAATCAATGTATATATATGTGCCCATAATTATGAAAGTGGTCTAAGTCATATATTTCTTGTTTCGAGATATTTAAAGGATTACATTTGAACATTAAATGAATTCTATATAATATTGAAATAACAAATACTATCTAACGTTTTATTTTTGACAATATCGTGAAAATTACGTTGACTTAGTTTAGTTTAAAATAATGTGGTGTGAAATAACTAATAATCTTATTTTTTTTTAATTTTAACTTAGACCACTTTCATCATTATGGGCACATATGTAATCGATCAATTTTATATTAACAAAATGAAGATACTTCCAATCAATAACATTTCGTAAATTACCGAGTCGATTGACACGCGTAATATTAGGGTGAACCAAAAGTTCATGCGTTTATTGCGTTGCTTCAGATAGTGCAATTTTTTTGAAGCCAATAAAATTACTTTATATGCAAGTGAAATATTAATATTAAAAACGCACGAACTTTTGGTTCACCCTAATAACTTACAATCAGATTTATCCATAACACGTGTAAAATAGCGACAGTCTGGAAAGTGTTAAAAAAAAAAAGGAGAAAAAGGGTATAATAAAATAAACATAAAAATGGATAAATGATTCTAATGTAATAGAGAGGGCCGATAGCTATGCCTACCTGTTCGGGGTCTCTACAAGGTATTTCTCAAACGGTACAACAACAGCAGCAACAACAACAACAACAACAACAACAAACGAATCAACAAAATCAACAACAACAACAAGAATCTCTCTGCTCGGAAATGGCTCGAGAATTATGTCGTGCTTTGCGTTGTCACGCGTCCTCTCGACGGCGCCGTGCATGCGAAAAATGTTCGACCCACGTAATCGGTTATCCGCCGGATAATAACCCCACTGCCACCCCCATCAACGGGATGAGATCCCAGGTATACGTAGGACAATTTCTAATTTCACATCAATGTTTAGATTACCGCGTACTGTCAATCGCGTTTCCTGTTCTGATGACAGTAGGACGACTGTAACGATGACGATGACGATGACGATGACGATGACGAAGTATCGATTTTACGAAGATTAGAATATAAATGATTGATGAATCCAAACGACACAATTCTACACACACACACACACACAGAATTTAATCCCGTGTTATTATTATTACTTTACAGAGAAGCAGCCTGGGTATGCCTACGGTCGAATTGCAACCAGCACACATTCATGCGCATCATCACGCATCGCCGCACGACTATGATGGCAATTAAGAGCTAAAACGCTCTGTTAACTATAGACGATCACAATAAGATAATCCATTAACGGGTTACTACCAGAGGACGAGAAATATCAATTCGATGATCCTATTTTAAAAAAAAAAAGAAAAAGAAAAAACATCTTTTCGTGTCGTACTCGTTCTCTATCTCGTGTGTCACAGTTATCGATCCACGATTCCTTATCTTTTTTTTTCTCTCCCTCCCTCTCTGTTTCTCCGTCTTTCTCATTTTTTTCTATTTTTTGTTTCTCTTGGGGAGAAGGGAGGGATTTGAATACAACACCGCTGCACAATTCTTCTCGATAATATTTGCATTCCATAAATCCGTCGACTTACGTACGTTACGTCTACCTCTTTTGTAAGAATAATCAAATAATAATAATAATAATAATAATAATAATAACAATAATAATAATCCAATGAAATGAAAGCGCGTCAGTCCGTGTATATATAGTTTTTTTTTCTTATTTTTATTTATATTTTTGTTTGTTTTCCATAAATGTATGAACACGCTACCGACGTTGCATTCGCACACGAACGAACCAACGAACGAACGAACGAATTCGCTGACAATGAGACGAAAGAGAGATAAAAATGAATTATTAGTTGATTTAGAATTAATGTATGTGATTTTATTTATTTTAAAACGCAGTCCGGATAAATTATTTCCTTCTCGCTTCGCACAAATTGAAAAATATACGGTGCACTAGAAAAAGCGAACGATAAATTAAAAAAAAGAAAGTAAAAGGATTTTAGAGAAAATTTTATTATTTATTACATTAGATAGATCAGAGAATGAATATTTATGATTTAGAAAATATTCTTTATATTCTTTCTGCAAATTCGTACGTGTGTATATAATATGTATGTACACAACATCACCAACACCAACGTTATCATTATTTTATCACCACCACAACCACCACCACCACCGTTTCCAAAGTGTTCGTGAAAATTTTGCATTAAAAATATCTTGAAGATATCACATTCAACTTTCTTCACCGTCGTGTAATATTTACATATTAATAATAATGATAATAATTAAAATAAAAAAAAAATTAAAAAAAAACAAAGAAAAAAAGAAAATGCAACCGGGTTACCCACAGAACTATTTTGTGCACATGATGTGACATTCCAGTCATAATAAAACCACCCCACGATTTTACGAAAAATAGAACAACAAAACAAAGGAAAAACACACACACACACAGATATACACACAATGGACAAATGGATTTATTTAGCGACGAGATAGAGTGGCACCCTAATCTCTTTCCTGTAAATATTTACGGCCAGAATGAAACGAGGAAGTAGACGACGCAAGTATTTTACTTAAGAAGAAGAAGAAGAAGAAGAAGAAAAAACGAGCGAGAGCATGTGTTAGCGCTAAACCCAAGTACAAGTTAGACTTTTGGTGTCATATAACGTACTTATGTATTATAATAAACAAACTAGATGAACGAATAAAAAACTAAAATGATGATATAAATAAATATCATACTTTGGCGTTTCGTACTTCCCGTATATAAAATTTATAAATAAACGTGAACGAATGGACGAAGAAGGTAGAGACAAGATTGTATAATAACAACAACAAGAACAACAACGTGAATGGGTGATATAAATATCCACCCTTTTCTATCCCCACTCCCTCCGCCCCTCCCCCCCAAAAAAAAGAAAAAAGAAATGTAAAAAGTCGTTGAATATTTGTGTTCTTTTTTTTTATATAACATCATTTATTAAGGGATAAAATAAATGACAAATAACATATCACTTATATGAAACTATAACATTTCTTAGTATTCATTATTCATTATGATATAAAAGAAATCACATCACATACGACCCTTCGCGCACGGTTACGATCGCTCGTATTCGAATCGTTTTCATACCTCGCGTTTAACGTGTCGTTTATTTGTTTAATTATTTTTCTCTTTTTAATCATTTTTCTGTTATTCTTTATTTCTTTATGTTTTCATTAATACGTGTAATGCATTTTGTTTTTTTTTTATTTTCTTTTTCTTTGTATTTCGCGCGAAGAGAGCTGACAAATATAATAATAATTACAAATATTACGAAAACGAAACAAATAATAATAATACTAATAATCAAGCGACAAAACGGTGTGTAGTACAAATAATAATAATAGTAATAATAATAATAATAATAATGATAATGATGATGTTGACGATGATAATGATAAAAATAATAAAAACTAGTATACGCCTGGTCAATTGTAAAACGGCGAAAGCGAAAAAGGGTGATTATATCAGAGTTTTCTTGTCTTCTTTTTAATTTATTTTCTTTTCTTTTGTTTTTTGTTCTAAACGAAGCTCATCCTTAACCCCATGATTAGATTAGGCGTGGACCGCATAGCTTAATCGAATCATAAGAGTTGAGATAACGTTTCGGAACGAGCCTCGATTTGTTTTCCCTCGTAAAAATATATTTCATATATAATATACAATTCGATACGAAAAGAAAAAATGAGAAGAGGGAAAGAGGATTGATTATGAAAAAAAAAAAAATAATAAAAATAAAAAAAAAAAAAAGAAACGACCAACTATCGTAGATCGAGATCGAATAAAAAAAGGAAAGAAGAAGAAAATGGGTTAAGGGTGGTAAACGGAGGAAAAAATATAATAGGACTAAAGAAAGTATCGACAAGTAATGGGAATTATTTATCAAAAGGATAACTACTACTACTACTACTACTACTACTACTACTACTACTACACTTTCGATCACTTTCAAATCGACGAAGGATAAAAAAAAAAGTCGTAATTTAAAAAAGAAAAATATTTAACGATGTCGAATTATTTAAGCGAGAAATACGATATAAAAAGTAAAGTAATTACGATTCGAGCATGAGCGATCGCGACCAGACGATTCTCTAATATAATATAAATCGACTTATAATCTTAGAAGGGTCTAGTCAAATCACTTGAATTATCACACGATCATACTCAATACCGGTGGAGCATTTACAATATTTTGCAAATATGCTTCTTTCTTTACTACATTCCGACTCGTGGAGGCGGTATTCTTCAGAACACGATTATATTTTTTCTCCCTTTTTTTTTTCTTTTTACGATAAAGGATTCATAATTCAAGTACCAGATAGGGGGATGATAACGACGACGAAGACAATAATGACGATGACAATAATGATGATTATTATCTCAAAATATTAAAATCTGAAATTTGACGGATTCTATATATATATATATCATCCCTATTTTCACTTTAAAATTCGCTTTTTTCTTTTTTTTTATTATTATTAACGGATCTCTCATCGTTTCGTCTTTCTCTCTCTCTCGAGGGAGAGAGATTCGTTGCAGATTTTTTTTTTTATTTCTTTCTTTCCATTTATAAATGGTAACGTAACAAAAAAAAAGAGAAAAGAAAAAAAAGACAAAAAAGACATAAGAGAAATGTGGATGATATCTCATCGACGAAAACTTTTTCGATGATCTTTTCAATCTTAAGAATTAACCGCCTCCTCCTCTCACTCCCCCTTCCTCTCCACTCACTCACTCTCACTCTCTCTTTCTCTCTTTATCTCCCTTTCTCTTCTCGTTTTTGTTACTAAAAAACGACGGATTCGTATTTCTCATTTCACGAGTCTCTTACACACATATATATATATGTATATATAATATATATACATATATATATATTTCATTTTCATATTTATTTTGTAATATTTTACTCCATTTTTTCCGCCTTTTTAAATCATTCGCATCCTTTACCGTTCATTTATCTTTCGCTTTCACGCTATTTCTTTCTTTCTCTCGCTCTTTCTTTCGACATTATTTTTCTTTATTTATTTTTTGTTTGTTGGTTTGTTTGTATTTTCTCCCCCAAATCTTTCACTCTCATCATCATCCACACGCACAACACGCATACCCTCTCATATCTCCCTTATGAGATCAATTCGCACTAAGCGAACAACATATTTCGTTCTTAGTTCGTACAACTTCTTTTTTTTTTTTTTTCAAATTTTCGCAGCGAAACGAAAAAGATTTTTCTTTTGTTTTTTATTTCGCATTTTTACGAAAACCCGAAAATATACGAAAAAAAGTCTTCTTCTTCTATCTACTCCCATTTTTTACTCGTCGATCGCTTTTCTCTTTCGGTCTACAAAAACAATCGGATATATCTATTTCGAATAATAATTTGAGAACATCGAAGAAGCATGATCGATTAGAAAGAAAAAGTATAAGAGAAATCAAAGTGAAGAGAAAGAGAGGATCCGAAATGATATCATTAATATAATATTATAAAAAAAGAACAAGAAAAAAAACAAATTAAACGAAAAAGAAAATATATATATATATACATGTTATATATATGAGAAGACAGAAAGGAAATAGAAATTGAGAAGTGAAGGGGTTATAAGCTCGGATAAAAATTGTAAAAACGCGCGTTTTAAAATTACTAAAGAAAAACAAGGGTGTGTCACGTCGTTTGATTCGATTAAATTAATTGATTGATTGATTGATTATTTAATAGCATTTACAATCGCGAGTCTCTACATTCTTTTCCCCGAATATAATACGTACATATATATATGTGTGTGTGTATGTATACATATGTCGACGATACAAATAAAATATGAATAAATATTTAAGCGACATTCAGTCGATTCCATAAAAATTTGATTATCACAAAATATCACGAAAAATTTCGAAAGGGAAAATTCTTTTATTTATCTTTTATCATTCATTCTTCTTTCGAACATTTATCGAACATATCTTCGAATCGATTTTTCTTTGTGAAAGTAATAAAACGATTTAAAGAAAAAAAAAGATAAAATAAATGAATAGAAAGAAGAAACATTATTAATGGGTAATTGAAGAAGGAGAAGGAGAAGAAGAAGAAGAAGAAGAAGAAGAAGAAGAAGAAGAAGAAGAAGAAGAAGAAAAAAGAAATTATTTGTCAACGTTTAATTAAAACGCGAAAGATTAGACGAATCAAACGAAAAAAAATGTAAGATTTAATTGTTAAATGAAAATACTAGCGTATGTATACATATATATAATAGTTGATCATCGTCCAAATCTTTCGAGATCTACTAATTAATAATCGCAAGTTTTACTCAATGTTTGTATCTCGAACTGCTTGCCGGTAATATTCAAATAAAATATCAACTCTCAAAATATTCGTTGAATGAATAATAATCTTTAGAAAAATTAGGAGGCAAGTTACTAAAAATTTACAAATACAATCGTATTTTACGTTGAAACGTCCTAGTATAATATTAAAAGAAAAAGAAAAAAAAACAACAAATTACAAATGTTAAATAAATAAATTAAATCAAGCATGAGAATAGTAATGATCGAGTCAATAATTTAAAACACATCGTTTAACCGCGTTACGTACAATAAATAATTTTTATTTGAATGAAAACGAAAACGAAAACGAAAACGAAAATGAAAATGAAAATGAAAATGAAACGGGCATTTAATTGTAAAAATGCACGATATTTAAGAAAGTAAATGATTAAAAAGTAATCTCGATGAGGGAGGGAGGTGATAAAGAAAAATTAATATTCTAATTTATGGGATTTGCCGTTTCAACGTAAAAAGAAACGAACACACTCCACACGGAGGTGTGTTGATTCGATTTGAATATGTGCTGAGAGAGATAAGCATGAAGAAAACGATCGTGGTGTGTGATGATCGTTGTTGCTTTCCGGGCGCGTATTGGCGCCAAGAGCGAGAGCCACGATCGAGGAATAACGTTATTTTTTCTTTTTATTTCGAAAACTCTCCAAGTGATATGTAGACACCGTTTAAAATTGATTTTAAACGGTATCGATGTTGGTCGAAAAGCTTTCACCGTTCTTTCTCTTTTTTTTTTCTTTTCTTCTAAGTTTCGCCTCGTTTCGTCGATGTTTAAAACGAAAGAAAGCTGGACGATAAACTTTTTCAAAAAATTTCCTATCTCTATCTTTCTTTCTTTCTTCCTTTTTTCTTTCTCTGTTTTTATATATCTTTCTTTCTTTCCTTCCTTCCTTCCTTCTGTTGTATCGTTGACAAAAAATTATTTCAAAAATTGCACGAATGCGAAGACGATTGCGTGCTAAAAATACTATTAAAACTGTTGTTTAAAGTCTATTCTCGTATTTTAAAATGACTAAAAACTATTATTATTGATTTTTGTTCGCGTGAAAAAATTTGCGATCCAGCGATCTATCGATCATCGATCCTAGAAACGCGAAATTTGTGTTTTACGTTGCTCCAAATAGTTTTATACGAGAGAATCTTAACACACTCTCGCGATTTAGAGTACGTAGATCATTACATTGTTAATATTATAAAGAGATGTTTGTTATATTATTACAAACGCTACATTAATCTTCAAATATTAGTCCTCTTGCACGTATAATACGGACAAATATCTCTTTCCTATCGCGCACACTCTTTCTCTCTCTCTCTTACATTCGTTCCTTTCTCTCCCTCTCTCTCATACTTTTACGTTCTCTTTCTTCCTTTCTATATCTTTCCTCCTTTTATGTTAAACGTAAATAACGAGCGTGCGTATATACGTCTTTTCTCTTTGTGTTTGTTTTGTTGCATATTCTATATGTTTATTATGTATGTGTATTATCTGCGCTCTTCTGTAAATGTACGCATAATCGATAGTACGTACAAGGATAATAGCAGTGTAATTCATGTGCGTGTATGTAATGTATGTAATGCATGTTTGTATGTCGTGTGTGTTAATGTTTGTTATATAATATTTATATGCCATCACAGAACGTATATTTCGCGTGTATAGTTTGTGCCACGTTTTTTTTTTTATTTTATTTCTTAATTCTTCGTGTATCATAAAACGACTTATGTGAATTTGATTTGTTAAAACAGCCTCTCCGTTCTCTTCTAACTTTCTTTTCTTCTTTTCTTCTTCTCTTCTTATTCTTCTTCTTCTTCTTCTTCTACTTCTACTTCTACTTCTTCTCTTCTTTTTCTTCTACTTCTTCTTTTTCTTTTATTATTATTATTTCCTTTCTTTTTTTTTTTATTTAATTTCTCTCTCTTTCTCTTTCTCTCCCATTTCACCTAACGAACGTAGCGAGAGATATTAAATTCGCCGATTTTTAAGGGTGATAAAAATTTCATCACGTTCGCATTTCTCCTACTCACACGACACAGGACAAATTATATTTAAAAAGATAACGAGATATTTCCCACTTTGCGAATTATCGAAATTGTTTTCTTATTCTTTTTTCAAATGATCGTAATACTTTAAAAAAATTTTTATACTAACATTTAAAATTATTAAGATTTCCAACGGAAAGAAGGAGGGAGATATTAATCGTTGGGAATAAAAAAACATAGAAAAAAAAGAGATCGATCAAAACGAAATAAATTCGTAAAAGATGGGAATTATCTATAAAGTTATTATTATTATTATTATTATTATTAGCGAGTACCGATCGTAAAAAGGCATGACAAAATTTTGTTCAATTAATTTCCACGCTACTTTTTTGTTCTTTTTTTTGCTTTTACGTATTGGATGTTTCCCCCAAAGAGAATCATCTGTCCTTCTTCTTAATTTTTTTAACTACAAAATTCCATGCCCCTTTGAATTAATCATTAATGCTTTTTTCATCTTTTGTCATTCTCTTTTTCTTTTTAATCGTTATTCTTACTAATTTTTCCTCGTTTACAGAGCCATGGAAAAGTAAGTAATAGAACAAAATTTTTACAACGAAACCTTGACAAAATTTACCGTCGAAAGTTAATCAAAAGATCCATACTTTTTTTTTCTTTAATAATAATAATATTATTATTAATAGTAATAATAATAATAATAATAGTTTCTTTTTCCACAGCCTCTCACGCTAACTTTCCTCTCTATCTCTTTCTTTCTCTCTCTCTCTCTCTCTCTATCTCTTTCTTTCTCTCTCTCTCTCTCTCTCTTTCTCTCTCTCTCTCTCTCTCTCTCTCTCTTTTTTTATATATATAGATTATGATTGCGAAAGAAAGAACAAGAAAAAAAGAAACTATATAGCCAACGCTCGTTTCGCCGCCTATTATTACATGAAAATATATAAAAATACGAGTCTTCCTATATCCTAGACTAAAATGATCGGTCGAATAATCTCTTCTCTTGTAATCTTTTTATTTCCACTTTTAGAACTACTAATCGTCCTTACAATTATTTGTTTTTTTTTTTTTCTATTTTCTTTCTATCTGTTCTTCCTTTCCTTTTTTTTTCGTTTCTTCTATTTTTCGATTCCAATGATGAATATAAGAAAAACGTTCTCTCACTATTTGATTTTTCGAGGCGTTTTGCTTTGTCTTCTTTCTCGGTCATCGATTCAAGGACAACAAGTTTACAAACGGAGTGACCGATTAAAAACTTTTTGGAAAAGCGTGTGTAATATGTTTAAACTTGTGTGTGTGAATCATCATATTATACTTTTCTCCTGTCTCTCTCATTCTTTATGTGTGAACAACGTGTGTATTTAATATGTTTAAGCATTTTTCAAATTTTCGTGAGTAATTTTCGTACGTATTTTTAGTATTAATTATATCGGTGTCACGTTTGCTTGTTTCCTTCTGGTGCCGTGTACAAAAAAGCCTCGCTAAAGCAACACGCGACTCGAAACGTATAAAATAATAATAATAATAGTAATAGTAATAATAATATTAATAATAATAATTAATTAATTAATTAAAAAAAAAAAAATAAACGAATGGACGAGCCGATCGAAGAGACAAGACCAGCCAAGCGAACGAAAGGACCCGAATTGGATTTCGTTTAGGTCATATATCTCATAACTGCGCGTAAAGCATACAATAATTCCGCTTGCATGCGCGCTTCCAATATCATCAAGTTCACGTGCACCTGTGAACAACGAAATAAATAAATCATTAGTTCGATATGTATTGATTTTCATATAATTTATCATAGAAAAAAAAAAAGAAAAATATGCGAAAAGTATCTCGTTTCACGTAAAATACGTGGGGGATTCGTCATCAAAATTATTAGATTATTAATATATATATGTTTTGTTAATAAATAATATATTTTAATATATAAATAAAATATAAAAATACATATTGAATAAGTTTACTGTATAATAATATCACGTTATTTAACATATAAAGAAAATAACATAAAAATATATCCTCTTGTTGGGTGAAACGCATGATATACGTAAAATAATGTTACAAAATTTATTTAATAAAATGAACAATCCACTCACACGTTGAATTTCTAGTTTCCCGGCTGATCATTAAAGTTAATCAACGTGGGCACGTTTAATAAAAATGGATTTGATGACCCGTCCGGGGAAACAAAAAACAAAACACAAACCATGTACCCGTTGATACTCCAGAAGAAGAGAGACAGTAAAAAGGTAAAAAGAAAAAGACACGGTGATTCGAACCCGTAAAAGGAAAAGAATAAAATGAAAAACAAAACAAAATATCACCATACCTTTTCACTGTGCTTGAACTCCCTCATGACACGATCATAATCCTTTTTAGTAACGCGTTCCGGATAACAAACAGCGCTCTTGATAAATGTTTTAAGACTTCGTTCGAGTAATTGATTAACCTCGTTGTAATCGTAATCATCGTGCCTTATACCAAACATACATTGTATGTAATTCCATATTGCCCGTCTGAAACGAGACGTGTCGACTTTACTGTGCGTACCCATCGTATAGTACGTCAGATTATAAGTCGTCTTGAACTTGTCGTCGAGAAAATTGCCGACGTCGTTGTAAAGCCGATTCACCAACGAGTAACCGTGGTCATCCCAGGAATAGTCTTGCACGCGGAAGGTCGGTATGTCGTTCAGTTGACCTCGCTAAAAATAAAAGAGAGAAAAGATTTAATGAATATAGGCGCCCCACAGATATTTGAATACATTTCATTTTCTTATTGGTTTGTAAAATGACGAATCCATACGTTTAAATCTAGATACGCGTGAGATTATCGTTTTTTACTCTTCCTTCCTTATTTTTTTTTTTAAATAAAACATAAACCCGTTATATTACATAAAACACATAGAATAACTAATAATTTTTACATTTTGTATATTTAATTAGTTTTCAATATGATAATATATAATATTTGTAATGGAAAAAAAAAAGAATAAAATTTTCTTATTAAAAGAAGATAGGAAAGAAATTATTTTATTGACTTATCATCCTGTTTTTCTTCTCTTTCTTTTTCTTTTTTATTTTCTTCACCGTCAAAGTTAAGCGATACGTGAACGTTTATCATCTTTAAAATATTCATCGTTGAGCAAGGAAAAAAACAGCACGATCACATCATCGAGACAAAAAGAAAACAGGGGTTGAGGGAGGGGAGGTGGTTACAGGGGGAGAAAAATTGATGTATTCATCGTAACCAACCTTGGAATATTTTTTTGACATTTGGATGGTTAAATAACTTGCTAACGAAATTTGACGAAGCGTGATACGTTAAAACGTAAGGGTCGGGATGAGTAAAATCAATAAAATATAGTGTAACGAGATAAAGAGTAAATATGACATATTGTTATTGCGAAAAATTGTATATACCTTAGCAAAATCTTGGTATATAAACGAAGGATCCTCGATGAAAAGGCCGATATCGGAGTCAAGTATCATGCTATTTCTTTGAGGTGCAGCTGCCAATTCAGCTGATTGCGTTTCGACCGTTTCAAATCTTTTCGATAATTCTTCTTGCGTTATTTGATAAGACTCGGATTTTTCCGAAAGCCGTTTCATTCGTTCCATTAATGTTTCAACGCCGACCTCTTGTTCGCCAACTATACTAGGCGACGGTGGAGGTGACGGTACGTTTTCTATAAAACCAGAAAAGGAAACACAAATTTGATCATCTTCCTCGAGTTCTTTACGTTAGAAGTAAACTTTTAAAATATATATATATACATGTTACCTTAAAATATCGAAATTGAAAACGGTCGCTTGGTGTATGGTCAAAATATTAATTTATAAGAATAAATCTAAATATTCGGTTTTTCACCGACGTATTTGGTATTTGTCGACATTCACCATGTGAATCTTAGCATTATCTAATTTTGATCTTTCACGGTAACATATATATATATCAATGTTTGTATGACTCTTACCAGTCTTGCCTTCGCCATTTGGAATTTCCTTGGAATTACTAGAAAGTTTTTCTTTGGCAGGTGGCACTTTATTGCTATTGTCCTGGATATTTTCCTTATAATGGTGACCCATTACGTTATCCAATTCTTCGTTTATTCCACAAGAGAATACAAACGATGACAACGAATGAAAATGGGCCAAGAGTACTATCGCGTGGACTACCTCGGCCAATGACCAATTGTCCGCACCTTTGGTCAATTTCTAGAAGAAGAAAAAAAAGAAAAAAAATCAAATAAATCCCCTCAAGAAAAAACTTCTTTTCTCGTTTAAATAAATAGAATAAAAAGAAAAAATAATGTTTATATGAAAAATTAAAAAACTCTTACCTCTATGTGTTCTTTACTTAAAAGCCACGGCCTGTGAGCTAGGATCTTGTTAATCTCGTAAAGATCTTGAAGCTTTCGTGGTATCGATTTCAAACCTTGAAGCCACGAAGGTTTACCACCCTGTAGAAGAAACTCTCCTTTCTGCAGGTTAATCAGATAGCTGCACTGATGCCTACCTGCCGCCTAAAATTTTACATACAAAATGAAATTATAATTAAGTCAAACATAATGCATTATAAAAACGTGTCCGATTACTTATTCCAGAAGTGAATTAGAAAACAAATAAACAGGAAGACATTATATAGTATAAGTAAAGAGAAAAAAATAGTAACGGTGGAAGGGGAGGAGGAGGAGGGGGAAAGGGGAGGAAGAGAGAAGAATCAAAGGTGCAAAAGGGTAATACGAGCACGCGCAAACAAGACACGTGTTTACCATGAAAACTTAACGGACCAATCGATTGTAGAAACACGATAAGCGATAAGAGATGACAGTAGCTATATATACATATACACGTACATATATATATATATATATATGTATATGTGTATATACAACATGCGAATATGTCCTACAAATACATCGAGTATAATAGATATATAGATATATATACATAATGTAACTCATAGCGAAATAATCAGACACTCCTTGTAAT
This sequence comes from Polistes fuscatus, assembly GCF_010416935.1. Lineage (NCBI taxonomy): Eukaryota > Metazoa > Arthropoda > Insecta > Hymenoptera > Vespidae > Polistes > Polistes fuscatus. The sequence goes on along the minus strand of NW_025113107.1, from coordinate 10,853,193 downwards.
AATCAATTTTTATAACTTTGTGTAATATGTATACAACGATTAGGTTGTTATATATGAAGTATGTATGGAAATAAAAGAGAGAAAAAGAAAAATTATTTATTTATATTGCAAGAACGATAAGAAGATAAGATCTTCTTTATAAAAATATAAAAGACGCATTTTGTCGAGAGATCATGGTAAAATGTGATAAGTTTATAAACGTTATATATAAATATATGTATATAATAAAGATTTAATAAAAATTTTCGAACAACAAATAAATTCTTCTAGTTTAAACCCTTCTAGTAAACCCTTTTAGTTTAAATCGACAGATTTTTTACGATATTTCATAGAATTCTATCTCCAGTCTAAAAGATTTTCTAGATCACTTTGCCAAGTCCGATAATATTTCACAGATAATAGTTAAGATAATATAAGCTATAATTGTTAAGTAGTCTGAATATTTCCATGACTCATTGTACCATCGCGTGACCTCGAGCACGTAATATAGCGTCGCTTAGGCTGGCAAAATATAATAGACGAGGAGTGAGTATCGATATCAAGAAATATTGATAGCACATCTCGATATTACTTTTATTAGATGGTATCAGATAATCAGCGCGAAAATACGTGCAACTTGACGGCGACCATAAAAGGTCAACTATGTCGAATTATTTTTTGTCTCTTTCCCTACCACAAAAAAAAAAAGGAAAAGAAAAAAAGTAAAGATATTTCGACACGATGTGACCGATACAAAATTAAAATATAAATTAAATTGTTTTCGAATGAAGGAGAAAATAATTAATATGTGTAAAAAAAACTTTTCCGTCAACATGAAAAATCAAAAAAATTAAAACTATATATATATAGATATATATTTCTACAAATGATAAACCCGTTGAAGAGCCAACGAAAAGGCTAAAGTTCGATAACTTTTATCTGCAAAAGTTAACTGCTCGAAGCATACGACGATTGAAATGCATACAAGCAGCAGCAGCAGCAGCAGTAGCTGCAATCGAGCAATGATATTTCTCAATCGAAACCCATGCATATCCAAAGATTCGTCTTTTAAAAAAAAAAACGAATGAGATAAATGATAGAAATAAGAAAAGAAAGACGATTGTCGAAGCAAGATAGAGAGTAACGAATCGAATGTTTACCGGCGAGTAAGGTGTTTTTCAGATATCTTATCGCTTATCGTGTCTCTTCGTCTATACTCTTACAACCCCACCCTTCCCTCCCACCGTCCACCTCTTCACTTCTTCACCTCTTTATCCTACTTCGAGATAAAGTGTTTTTTTTTGGTCGATCATCTTTCGTCTATTTTCACGCAAGGTCTTACAACGATCACTTTTTTTTCTCCTTTGATTTCTTATTCTATCGTATTTTTAAATAAAATAAATTTTTTGAAAAAATCTCTCTCTCTCTCTCTCTCTCTAAAATAATACGCGACGATGGAAGAGTTTGTTAAAGTACAATTATTACGAAAACATTCGTAACGTTTCTAACGAAATAATATATTATTGTTGTTTCGACGTTATTTAACAATTGTTCTAAGGTAATAGGAAATTTACAGAATACAATAATGTTCGATTAGAATTCGATTCGAGTAAAGAGATGTTAATATTATTTACAACATTTTCTTTTTCTTTTTTTTTTCTTTTGTCATCGTAGGTTATCGTCGTTGAGTTTACGGGAAATGTAAAAGTACAATAGTTTTGTGCCAAAGCATGATGAACTTTGCGCTGAGAGAGAGAGAGAGAAAGAGAGAGAGAGAAAGACAAGGGTATACTACTACAGTGAGTTAAAATTACTCTTTTATCGTTATCTTGGAAAATGGAAACTTCATATACACTTCTAATGTATATTATATATATGTACAAAAATGTAACTTTACTTGACGTAAATTCATTGGAAATAAAACGAGAAATCAACGAGTAAATGTTTTCACGTTTCACGTAAATTATATTCACCCGAATTGATAGTAAATTTGATATATTTCAAGGAAGAAGAAATAGTAGTAGTATATTTCATTTCTTTCTAGTTACTAAAGAAACGTTTACTTTCGATTCTAAATACCGAGTTTCTCGTTTTTCTTATTACTCGTAAAAAAGTAATTCTCATGTATATCGTCTCGAAGAAAACATCGATTATATTTTATTCTAACAAACCGGCCGAACACCACACACTATCCCAAGCAACCAACCAAACCTAATCTTTACGACATGAAGAACAGCACATATTATGAAACTGTCGATGCATTCATACGGATTTCTTGATAACCTTTAACACAAATGACCCATAAAAGCTTATCTAACAACTATTATATCAACGAGTGAAAAATTTAATGAAAAAAAAAAAAACAAAAACAAAGGTCTTAATAAAAAAGAAACACCTCATGAATATGCCCCCCCCTCTACCGTGTTAAAAAACTTTGTTCGAGTATTTCCAACTTTATTCGATCAAAGAGAGAAATATACTTATCCAAGATAATCCGAATGTTCTTCCTCTTTTATTATTCGCTCGAATAAAATTAGAGACCCTTTTGAAAAGATTGCTCTCAATTACGTAAGTATATTTGTTCATTATCTTAATCGTATATCAACGTTTGACGTATTAACTTTGACGAACGTACACCAACACGTATACTTTTGCGATGATACACGTACTTGAGAAACGAGAATATATAAGAAAACGATGAGAAAGGGAAAATTTATAAAAAAAGAAAAAAAGAAAAGAAAATAAAGAAAAATATTTTACTCACCATAATAGCTATGAGATGTCTATAATCGTAAGGTAGTGGTCCATCGCCCCTTAGGATGAAATTTTGGGTTCGAAGGAAGTGGTCTAAATACAAAGGATGCGATGACATTACCCTGGAAACATGGTCCAATCTGTTGTTTTGAAGGAAAGCATCCATCAACAATATGCGTGTCTGTAAACAAAAAACAAAAGAACATACAAATTTTTACCGACCATACAAAACAATTATTTAATCTAGAAAATAAATTAGAAAAATATAACTAACTAACTAACAAAGAAAGAAACAAAAAATATCGATAATAAATCGGACGGAAATCATGACGGAGGAAACGTTCGATGATTTAACGCTAAAATATATACTTCGAAAATATATATATAATATATATTATAACTTTCGCATTTTATTAGATAGCCAGAGATATCTCGATCGTTTCGATTTATCGAAAAAATCCCCGTAATCCTCGATCGAAAAATAATTCGAGATGATTGTCGAAAAATAAACGGAAATTTTCGATCTGATGTTAGAGAAAAAAAAAAAATCATTAAAAATACGCAGGATATATCGGAGGCACATTTTATTAGATTAATTGCATAATCTTCTTGTTTTGTTCGTTTTTGCACGACATAAAAAAGGGACGGAAGGAGGTTTCCGGGTCAATTCATTCCTCTCTCTTTCTTTTTCCTTCCATTCTTTCTCTCCTTTCTTTTTGTTTCTCTCGTAATCGGATGTTTGCCTTGCATCATCTGCCAAATAAACGAGCGAACTTATATACTATGTTGGTTGTGTGTGACAATATTACTTTCAACGTGTTGTCTCGCACACATCTCAACTGTGAAAGTGAAGAGAAAAAAAATCTTTGCGTGTTCTAAGCCAATATAAACGACCTTAAACTTTCGTGATTTGATCGTGAGCATATAAAGATGACGCGAGTAATAAAGTTTGCACGCGAGCAAGTGTAACAACACACACACACACACACACAAGTTGTCTTTTAAATCACGTGCTGTTAATACGAACTATTACAACACGTTCGCGTGGGCCCTTGCATAGGTGAATTAATTATTCCAATTAGTTAAAATACGGGACTATCTTTGATAATCTATTAGAAAAAAAAGAAGAAGAAAAAAATGAAAAATCGTTTGGATAATTTTTCGCGTGGCCGTGACCGACACGAGTATGACCTTGTAACAGGTTGCCAACCCTACACGTCGTCGCACGTGGAATCGAACGCAAAAGGCACTTAGCTTGGCGCCAACTTTCTCCGTCTGACGAAACAACGAATCCAAGTGTGAGGGGAAGGGACGTGGGTAACCACCACCACCACCACAACCACCACCGATATAAGACGCGTAGGCGGGGTGATCGAAATATTTATTCGTTCGGATCAATAACAAAAATTCTATCGAATGTAAAATACTTTAACACTTCTATGAGTAAACAAGATATGTAAAAATTTATAAAAAAAAAAAAAAAAATAAATAAGGAAAAAGAAAGAAAATTTGATCGATGAACGGAACGACGATGATTGGATTTTGGTATATTATGGGAAAATGAAAAAAAATATAAGTATTGATGTTCGTGAGATTGATCGATCGATAGATTGTGAAAATAACGTTTTTAAAAAGAGAGAGAGAAAAAGAGAAAAATCTACTGTTAGAAAGGAAAAAGATAGGAACTCGATCAGCTGGCACGGTTTCGACTGCGAAGACAGGTGTTACTGAATTAACTCGTGGAGGGCAATTTGGCTGCATCTTCGGAAAAGCTCGCCAACAAAGTACCGTCCTTCCGAGAAGAAGCGGTCTTCCTTTGGCAACATCTTCTGGCAGAAAGCCCGTGCGCGTGTGGCACAGTGCTTTTTCTCTGTCTCTCTCTTTCTTTCTCTCTTCAAAATTTCGCACGCACGCACTCACGTATATATATTTACTTCCTAACGCACGCGTTCCTTATACTACACCACTACTACTACTATCACAACAACACCAAATACAATACGATCAACTAACCACCATCGTTGTAGTCATCATCATCATCACCACACTACCACTAACCAATATTATTACCTCCTTGTCCTCGTCCAAAACTACCGTACGAGAATAACTTTGAAGATGGGGGTGGGGTAGGAGAAGAAGAAGGAGGAGGAGGAGAAGGCGTTGTAACTTCGAGAACGATCACTCAACAAGAAGCTTCTCTTCTTTCTTTTCGAAATTCTAACCACGCGATAAGAGATCTACGGAGAAGGATTAACGAGCTTTACTTCTTGTTCTTCTTCTTTTTTCTTTTTTTTTTCTTCTTTTCCCTTCCATTTGCTTTTATCGAGAATTCTGATAAACTTGGAGAATATATTTTGTTTGACAAAATTCTTGAAGTCCCTTTAAACGATTTTTACGCTTGAAGAAGCTAACACATATTCTTCAAAACATCCACTAAAAACTTTTCAGGTATAATATCATTATCATTATTATCATCATCATCATCATCATTATTATTCATTCATTCGTTCGTTCGTTCGTTTACTTGAAAAATTCGATTTGAAGATCCTGTTCCTATTTCGAGTCTTTTTCATCTTTTAAAAAAAAAAATTTAACGAGCCTGTTTTATCACTAAACGAATAACTCTTATTTGTCGCATACCAACCGACCAACCAGCAGTCGCGTAAATACGTTGACCTCGGGGAACACGCGATATCTCTCTCTCTCTCTTTTTGTCCACCATTTCGCTCGACAAACATTTTCAAATTCTTGTTGAAAATTCCCTTTGAGGTGTTTACGAAATCGTGAGTGCCTCGTAGTGTGTTGTTTGTAATAGTAAATCGAATACGTGATAGTTATCGGTATTGACTTGAGATATATAAAAAAAAACGTAATAAATTAAATCATTATTTCGTAAGAGTAAGAATATTTGAAATAAAATTCTTTATGTATTATTTAATCAAATAATGATCGTCCCATTCTCTTTATTTCAAAAGGACATGACCAATTGATTATTAAATCTCATATTCCAAATTTATTTCAATTTTAAATGTATAAACGATATCTATCTTACGATATTGTTTAGACCGAAAAGAAATTTATAATATTTGAACGTTAATCTATACACGGTTGGTGTACAATAATTATCTAGCAATGATAAAGATCTTATCGATCAACAACCTTTGATTTCCATCGAAGGTGGAAGGTGGAAGGTTTCTCTCGTATTGTAAAATAGAAATAAAACATGTTTCGTCGTTCGAATGAATTCCCATTCGTCGTTAGCGATTGATTATCAAACAACAATCTCGTAAATACATAAGCAAATAAATTATCAACATCATACGAACATTATAATACTAACGCAACAATTTCAATTGAAAGAAATGAAAAGAAAAAACACACAAATCAACAAGAAATAGATATTACTATCCGCGATATTGTGATAAACGTAAGGAAAGAATTGTAAAAAAGTAGTATACTATTATTTTATTTTCAATTCTCGTTGAAAATTCTCTTCCAATAAATTTCATCAAATTGAGATCCGATTTCAAATGAAAATCTTAATCAGAATTCTATTGAGAAAAATTCAACCAAACCGTAGAATCGTGACGTGAATTTTCAACCCATAAAAATATTCGTTGCGTTGGCCGACCGAAATGTGGGTCTTCCATAGAAACCGTGATATATTTTAAAGGGCCCTTTCGAGGAATCCACAGTTACAACGAAACACACTATTATGGCGAATGGAAACTAAAAAAAAAAAAAAAGAATAAAAAAAACGAAGGAGGAAAAACATTTCCAATATCTACAAACTTCATTTTTATGTTTGCAAAAATTGTTCTAACAATAGATAAAAAAAACATAAATCATATATATATAAAAGAAAACAAACAAAGATGATCTCGTTGATTCAACAAGAAACGCGTAAACATATTGACGATAGGAAGAAAGTTATAATCTCTTCGACTTATCCTCTCGAACAACGAATTATCGAAAAGAACCAAGTTCTTTCGATAACAATTATACTCATTATTACACTTGTTTTGTTCAATCTTAATTTATCGATTTACAACTTGGACTATATAACAACGGTAACAAATCTGTTGTAAGTTGGTGGTTTGTATTTCCTTATTTTTTTTTAGGGAAAAAAAAAATAAATAAAAAGAAGAACCAAGTGTAAGAGATCGAAGTCAAAGAATACGATCACTGATTAGCATTAATTAAAAGAAACATCTTG
>NW_025113107.1:10668744-10841244 GCF_010416935.1 Polistes fuscatus | reverse complement strand
TATAATCAAATATATAATTTGTATAGTTATATTTATGTGTATAAATAGTTAATATATGAACATATGAATATGATATAATAAAGATAAAGATATAAGAAAAATAAAAAAGAAAAAAAGAATTAAATTTCATCATAACTTGCGTTCATGCATTTTAATATCGATCTAAACGTCACAGTAGAGAGAATCCGAAAATTATTCAAACATGTTATGTTTATAATCTTGGCAAAAAATATCGTTGCATCAGAACTGACGTAAACTGCATCAACGATTTCTTTCATGGGACTCTATTATCGCTCTAACTAGACAATAATGTTTAAATTTCTTTTCTGACGATAGCTATACAGATTTCAAGAATGATGCAACCCGAACAAGTTTACACGTCAAAAAATCATCGTGAATTTTGGGTGGTAATAAAAAATAAAATGTATAATATATTTCAATATTTAACAAAAAAAATAAAAATAAATAAAAACAAAAGCATATTTTTTTATCTCACATCAAATATAAACGGTTCGAGCATAAATATCGTGTACTAATAAGTTTAAAATACGAGATACGCGTGAATATTAACCGTGTAAGATTTCGAGATCTATAATTTAACGATAAAATAATTAATACCTGTTCGCAATATTGAGACAAGTTTTCTATTTTTGCTTTTTAAAAGTTCACGTTTAAAGAAACTGACTAATATTTAAATATACTGTCGTACGGTTAATCAGATATATTTCGTTACACTGTAACATTAATAAAAAAAAAAAGAGAAAAGAAAAAAACATTTGAGCAATGGAGGAACGAGAAAAAATCATTTTCATTGGTAGACCGATTGGGACTCGTTAGAATTTTCGCAACGGGTGGCTTCGAAGTAATAATTCGAAAGGGACGTTTGTAGGGAAATAAAGGGGAGAGGGGGGAACTAGGAAATCGATTTAAAACTTGCTCGTTCGTTCGTTCGTTCTCTTTTATTCGTTGCGATAGCTCTCTCGTAGAGCTGAAAGAGAACTTACTACATATATATAAACCGAACCACGTCGAGATATTTTTATTTGAATGAAATTAATCACCCCGTACCACATATTCACTGGAGTGGAATTATCGTATCTGGGAATTATCTCTAACCAAACACAACAAAATATGAAATATAGTAATAGTAAAGTACATGTTTCTATCCACGTATTTCCACACAACTGTTTATCGAGATATTCTATTGAACGATCTAACAGGTGGAAGTGTTGTGTGCACTTCTTCGTAATTCACTGATTGAAACAACAAATTTTTCCTAAACACTTTTTTATACTTCACCATAAATTTTCTTCGCCCTTCGTTGGCAGTATTATAATGCAATTATTTCTCACGTATATAAGTATATATATATATATATATATCGTTTACAATTAGATCTGATCGTTAAATCATTTTATTTGTTTTATTTTTTGATTTTCTTCATTCATATCGTTCACACGTTAATTGTTTCCATCAATCATCAGTGGCAAGATTGTTTAGATTTATTTCTGGTCTTTTCGTAAAAATCACGTAAAAATTTGTCTCTTTCTCTCTCTCTCTCTCTCTCTGTCTGAAAGTTCTAATTGATTTACCAACCGCACATGCGCGTGCACGTGTTTGAAGCAGTAAAAAAAAGGAAATAAAGAAAGAAAGTAAGAAAGTGAATTAAGGAAATGAAAGGTTGAAATAATAAAAAAAATAGACAAAAAATACATTGTCGAGGATTAGAATCAAAAGAAAAAGTTTAACCGTAATAGTAGTAGTAATAGTAGTAGTAGTAGTAGTAGTAGTATACCCGTATACCATCGAAGTTCCTCGTAAACATGAACCGGTGTAATTTATTTGACCGAACCCAGTGACCGCGCCAAGAATACTCGAGGCGTTTCGATTTTCTAAATTAGCATAAAACCTATATAGCGAGAGAGAGAGAGAGAGAGAGAGAGAGCAGCCACATTCGTAGAGATCTCGAAAAAGCGTGACACGTACTTATGTACATACACAAATAAAATATACATATATATCGTCTATGTTCAGTTAAAATTCATTAACTATACTTTTGACCTAAAATTACTTGCACAATTTTACATTGTTATATATAATTTTATAAACAATTCAGAAAAATAATTCATTGCCTATTCTGTTACAGAGAAAAATAAATGTATACTAATCTCAAACTTGATTTATCCTAATAAAAATTGATTATTATCGAGAATTGGTTTTAAATGATGTGCGATAAATGACGAAACGTCATTTTTGTCAATCTTTCGGGGAAACCCAAAAAAAAAAATAGGTATAGAATAAAATCGCAACGGATCAAATTGTATAATCCGAAAAAGAAAAAATCGAATTTAACGATCTCGATGATGAAGAAAAAGAGGTGAACAAAAACAAGAATAAAAACACAAAAAAAGAAGAAAAAAAAATAGAAAATGATAATATAAGAGAGAGGGAAGGGAAAAGAAAAGAAAAAAAGATTAACTTACATCATTTCCAATTTGCCCCATACTGAAGGTATCACCGCCAAGATAAGCGATAGTATCCGCTTCCTGGCAGTACTCGTTCTCGTGTGCGACAGGAATTTTGGCTGATTTGAATAAATGACACTAGATATACACGAAAGATTCTGATTTGTTTATAAAAAAATAAACTTCGACTAGGTGATGATAAACGATGACGTTCGTCAGTCTTTCTTTCTTTCTTTATTTATTTATTTCTCTTTCTTTAGTTTTCTCACTTAAGAGAATTTAAAAACCAAATTTAAAGAGATGTCGTCTTATATATATTTATAAAATTAATACACGATCAGAGTATATATATATAGTTAAAAAAAAAAAAAAGTACCAAAACTGACGATGAACAACGCGTTCTCTCTCTTCTCGAAGAATAACGAGGTATGATGAGTCGAAAGAAGAAGAGTCAGGAAGAAGAAGATATTATTAATATCGTAGATAGAAAAAATCACCGTAGAGTTTTCACGTTCGGCCTGCCTTTACCGTGACACGTCCTTAATTCGTCACTTTCGAAGAATATCGAGGATGATAAATAGTTACCAGTCATAATAATATCACAGACTGATTACGGAGCCGCGTCTTTCGTCGTTTTATTAACTGTTTTTCTTTTTTATTATTATAATTTTCTTTTTTCTATTCTTTACGTTTTGTTTCTCTTATATCGTCGTTCCCTTTCTTCCAAATTATTTTTTATTTCCACAACAACGAGGAAGCGAGAGAGAGAGAGAGAGAGACGGGATGAAGAGAATAGGGGATAAATATTTCGAATCTTTTATCGAAAGGAAGGGACAAAAAAATATCTTCGTATCGATGTTCGATGAAATCAACGAGAAACTCGATGTACGGTATCTAAAGGATTTAAAAGGATAAGAAGGATCGAAGGATAGAAAATACAGAAATTTATCTCTCTCTCTATTCTATATATATTTCTATATATATATCTACATATAGAAATAAAAGTTAAACAATTCAGCAACTGAATAACGAAATATATATTTGTATAATAGACTAGGAACACGAAGAAAATATATAAAGAATCAAGTTACACTGAACATCACGAGTTAAGCGAGGACTAACGATTCTAAATTCATGTCATGTTCCTTCAAAAGCCGGTTGCTAACTGACGCTGGTGTATGATAGCTCGATACCGTGCGCTCGTGCCCGACGATCATCTGGTCGGCTTCAACTAGGTAGTGGGAGGGAAAAAGCTCGTGGTGGTGGAAAAGAGCCGGCTTTTCGCTCTTGTCATTGGTCGACAGTATCGTATATAAAAGCTCTTAACATTTCCCTAGCATAGCGGAGCACAAAGAAACCTTCGTTACTTCTCTATTTTCTAATATTAAACACTGTTATTTGGTTAAATGATTGTTTTTCTTTCTTATTTTTGTAATATTTAAGATAATTAGTGATTATTATTACTTGTTTAGGAACAATCAAATAATTATTTCGTCGAATATCGAATTAATCATTCGTCGAGATAAATGTGTATATATATACATACATATATATATATATATCTTAATCTGATGCAATATACGGCACTGAAGGTGTGCAAGCAGCCGGCTCGATCAGCTGATGCCTTAGCAACAGAGGTATTAACCGACCTAAAAATATCAACTCCATTTTTAAGGATTCAACATAATATAAAACGAGATAGGAACTTGACATATCGTGTTCATTCGATAAATTATTATTTTCTTTTAATCCTTTAAATTATGTTCTGTTCCAATAGATATAACATTAAAAACAGTCGATTTGCATCGATAGCATTCGATTATTTTCGAAGGTAAGAAGATCGGATGATGCAATTGACTCGGTCGTGACGATCATGCCTACGCCTATTCCACGTTTGCCTGTTCATTCTCTTCATCGATCGCAGCTGAAACGCGTCTCTGGCTTACCTTTACGAAATAATATTTGTAAGAACTCAAAAGAATAATCTTAGAATACGTTCGTTTTCGAATAAAAATAAAAGTTAAGACCTATCGATTGTACGAGAACGTCCCCACTTTTCTGGGATCTTCTCTTTTCTTCCCCACTATTATATTGGAACATCCGGACAAAGGGATTTCTTAGTAGATTTTCAAAACCTTGGGTGATTCACCACTTGCTTTTCATAGACGACACGCCTACTGTTAAAAAGAATAACAAAATGTTCACAACCTGAAAGTTCTGATGTAAAAATATTCCTTACTTTCGGCATCGCTTACCGATTTTTAGAAACATATATATTTCAAACTGACAATGAGCGTGCTGCAAGGTTATTATACTATTTATCGTATCTTACTTTTAATTATTTTGTTGTTCAAAATAGTAAACAAATAAAAAAGATTACTATAAGTGGTAATAAAAAAAGAAAAAATATAATAACAAAAAAAAAGAAGGAATTGATAAACAATTTTATCGACGAAGCTCTAAATACGTTCAAATGACGTAATACTTGCGTTGTTAAAAGTATTAAAAAAACGAGTTTATATATCTTAACCTCAATAAAAGCTCGATGGCCAAACTTGCAAATCAATAGTAACTAACGTTAGAGACATATTAATTACACTTGAAACAACAGTGGCACTAATCGGGAGAGTGTCGATTTCAGATTTTAAAGCCACCAAGGAGAACGACTCAGCGATCTTACACGTTCCTCCGTAACTCTCTTAAAAAGAAACGAAATGCGAGATCTAAGGATACGTATTTTTTCTTACACTTTTTTCTTTCTCTCCGATCATTTTTTTTTCCATAAAAATAAAAAAGAAAAAAAGAAGGCGTCGGTATTACGATAGATCGTAAAAAAAAAATAATAATTCTTCTCGACACGTTCCGCGTGGCGAAACTTTTCGTTCGGGCCAATTAGAATTTCAAAACTAAAAAAAAACAGAAAAACAAAATTGATTTATAACGTCTTTCCCCCTCCCCCCATTAATAATGCATCTTCCATTCTTACCACCTTTCCATCAACAATTATGAATTTTATATGTTATTAAAAAAATATCCTAAAAAAAAGGTATACTTCGAAAGTTAAATCATCGTCTAACGCATGAGTTATTCCACGTGTCATGGACAAGAAGAAGGGGCATAGAGAGAAAAAAAAAGAACAAAAAACAATAAATCGGTCCGATTAAGAGGAACACGCGTTAAAAATTAAAACGTATGATAAAAATTGTATCGGGGAAAGAGAGAGAGAAAGAAAAGAAAAGAAAAGAAAAAAAATAAAGAATTAAGAACATTCGGATAATTAATTCTACGAAGATGATCAGTCGTCGTTTTCGTTCGTTCGTTCGTTCGATTGATCGATTGATCGTGTCGATCTTTCTAACGATACGACGAAACAACCGTAAAGTGTTTCTGTTATTTTGTATTCTCGGGAGCGGCTACTTGGGCGAGGTTAGTGTTGGAAGCACTGAAGGGGTCAACGTTCGGGAAAGCGCCTCTCGTTACAGCACTGCCATATGCTATATAGGCTCGTCGCTCGGAAATCACCTCCACCACCACCGCACCATCTCCTACCCCTTCCCCTTCCCTTTCTCTTTTTCTTTCTCCTCTTCAAGTCCACGAATCACGGTTCTCCAGGGCCCACCTCCACCCACCCCCCCGAACCACGTCCTTTTCTCCTCCTCCTCTTCCTCTTTCTCCTCGTTAAGTTCTTTCACCTCCTCCTCTTCCACCTCCTCCTCCTCCACCATCATCATCCCCAGAAACGTGGATCTCGCTGCAGCTACTGCTGCTGTTGCTGCTACTGCTCCGATTCGTATTAAAATAAATCGTTTCCTTTATAAAGCCAAACGTAGTAGTCAAGAATACGAACAATTTTCCACTACCCGAGAAACAACAAGATGGATTCGATTACGTAAAAAACAAGCAAGCAACCACGCGACTTTATTTACCGTAGAAAGAAAATAAGTAAGTCGGGCTGGTGCTCTCGTGATAGGGGACGACGATCGCGGATGAAGGAGGAAGAGAGGAAGAAGAAGAGAATCATCGTTAAAAATAAGACACCTGTCGTTTTGTTCTATTGTTCTCCCCTTTCTTTTTCTTTTCCTCATTCTTGGAGAATGACAAAGAACAAAGAACGACGTGAGAAAGATAGATACATGTACATGAGAGAGAGAGAGAGAGAGAGAGAGAGAGAGAGAGAGAGAGACGGAGAGAGAAATACCAAAGTTCATAAAATATGTGTATATACGTTTAAAAAAAATCTTATAAAAAATAAGTTTGACTGAAAGGAGGAAAGAAACATAAATAAAAAATAAAATTACGTACAAAATAAGAGAGAAATAAAAATAATGTTAGCGATAACACAATATAACGTTGATGAAAAAAGAGAGATGACAGATAGTGTGTAACATCGAATCGGAAAATTATTCATAAGTGGACGCAGCAGCAACTGTTGTTGACAAAGAGAAAAAGCGAGAGAGCCTTGAGGAGACAGGTTTTCTTGCAACTTGCAAAAGAAGGGTGGGGGAGGCGGAGGGAGACGATCGAAGAAAAGAAGGAAAGAAGAAAGGATGGATGGAAGGAAGGAAGGAAGGAAGGAAAGAGTTGTTCTCTTGCGTAATTTCTCGGACAAATAAAAAAAAAAAAAGAAAAAAACACAAAGGAAAATGAAAAACATTATCGCGCTTAAACCGACGTATTAAAACTTTGTGAACGATATGGATGGATGTATGACGAATTAATCAATCGTGTTGCAAACCGATGAAGAGTTGTTTCTCAGTTTATTGGAAAAAACAATTACGTTTTTCATGGTCTCTGACGTGAACCAAATACAAAGTTTGTTATTTTTATTTCTCATTATTCCGTCTTATCTTTGCTTTAGTCATAAATATCGAGAATGATGAAAAAGCAATACACGTGGGATTATAAATGATTTGTATAATCAATGATGACGGTGACGATGACGATGACGATGACGATGAAGACACTTGAAACCATATTAAAAAACTAGAACTATTACAAACAATTAATGGTATGCGTAGAGAAATTGGTACACATCTGGTAGAATTCAGATCAGTTAACTTGGCTATTAATAAAATACGTAATGCGAACAATATCAATCTTTATTCATAAATTTTTTTATGATTTTTTTATACAATGTTAATTCGAATTAAAACGATATATCGTTAACTAAAAATATATTCATGATATTGTACATATTTGTTCTGAAAAATAAAACAATATAAAATAAAATAATAACGGAAATTTATTTTAACTGTTTTAGATAGTTTCAACGTTAAATTGTTTTACATATATATATAACTATGAGTCAGAATTGTTGATAACAAGAGACGACACTTTCTCAAGTATAAAAAGGCTCACGAATTTGTCGTTAAGATTTATGACTGAAGCGCTCGTAGTCGATGTTACAGGAAGTTTAAGTGTCAAAAGATATATTTGTACCTTTCATAGAAAATGATTGATAGATCATATAATTGGAAGAAAATCGAAAAGTTACGAACGATAATTAGTCTCGATAAGAAAAAAATGATATCGTATTTAATATGAATTTTGTTCAACAATCGCGCATGATTTTTTTAAAAATTATTTATTCAAATATATTATCGTTCATGAATAAAACAACTGTGCGGTGTATAGAATAAAGAAATTTTCTGAGAATCGATTTAAACATTCAATCTATGAATGTATTTGCACTTACAATTGGATATACGATATTATTATTATTATTATTATTATATTATTATAATATTATTACTGTTGTGCTGTTATATACACATAAAAGCAAAACTAAGCCGGAGTTGGACTTAGGGTCAGCGTAAAACGTTGAAAAAGAAAGTCACGCCATATTCGATGTATAACGTAAAAGAGCACAGCTGCACCGCGACTGTTACGTCATTTCCGTCCAACTACTAGTTGCTAAGTGCAACGATCTGACACCGATTTAAAAAGGATTCTATTTGAAAATGATAAGCATTATCAGCGAAATTAAAATTGAACTATTATAATAGAGACATCGTCTCTCTCTCAATAACAGCATAGTAATCTTAACTAAATATTTTCGATTTAATGACGAACAAAATGTAAGAAGATATTTTAAAATAATGTGTCTTCGAGATTGGCATTAAATATGTTATTTCTTTTTTTTATTATTTTTATTTCTCTGAAATATACATTCCGTTCATTAATGTCATAATTTTATTAATTAATTATGTTTACGTGTGCCGCGTGAGAAATTAATCAAAGTTGAGTCTAACAAATAGATAGGATTATTTATCTAGGTAAGATTGATCAGATTACAAATGTGAACATATTGGGGGCGTAGCTCAGATGGTAGAGCGCTCGCTTAGCCTGCGAGAGGTACCGGGATCGATGCCCGGCGCCTCCAAGTTATAATTTTTTTTTTTTTTTTTTTTTTCATCCTTAAAGTATTATGTTAAATTATAAAAAGGATTACTTTCAAACTTTAACACGTTCACGCCGGCGTGCATTACAGGTGGGTCACACACGACTGTCCCAAGCTAAATATGAAAATCGGTCCCGGCGTAAACGTGTTAAACATTCGACCGTGAAAAAAAAAACAATACGAAATAGATAAAAATAAGAATTCTGAAGAGAATATTTATATATACATAAGTACGTATGTACACATATATGTTACCAAATAAGCTTATCGATAACGAAGGCAATTTGAAAAAAGTCAGAGTAAACAATTGCATGTGTAAATATTGGTGTGCGACAATTAACCCGGTGAAAATACGGTGTAAGTATGCGTGCACGCACGCAAACGGTTATAGCATATGAGTTACAGGTATAATCGCTTGGTTCTATATACTTTTATTACTTGTTTTCCCTTACTCGATAGCGAGAGATGAAAGATTTGAAGAAATAAAGATCTAACCGATAACGAACTGTTTTGAGATCGATGTTTCGAACAAGCAGGATGGTTAATAATACCTTAAAAAATAATGTTCGTTTCTGTATAATATAAGATTATCGCGTTGTTAGATCTTTTAATTCCCATCGAAGCGTTTTCTTTTCGCTTTCGCGATTTTTTTCACGGTATCTTGACTACAAATTTTACCCCTTTTAAGACACGACTGTTAACAATTAAGCGACGTGAAGAAGATAAAAGTTAGAAAAAAAAGAAAAGATAATAAGATTGAAATTGATATTACTACTCACTCTCATTTCCGTCGTTCGATATTAATTATTTAGACGTTTCTAATGTCACGTGGAATTGATTAGATTGTTTACGGAATTTTAAAGGGATGATAACGAGCGTTGCAATAAGCACCCTCCCTCTCCACGTGACAAAACCAATCTCTTTAGCTCGTTCAAACTCAAAGTCGAGGATTGCGAAAGATAACGATGTTTACGAAGTAAATCGATTCGGATTTCTTATCGAAAAGAAAAAAAAAGAAAGAAAAGGCGCGCACATGCTAATGCATTATATCTATATGGGTTGAAAATGTACATAAAAGTTGTATATACTCGGAATTATCACGAGATGAAAATAGTATATGCGAAGGAAGTGAATTAAAAGTGAATATTTTTCGAGATAGATCGAAAAGTATTGTCTTCCGCGGTTGGTAAGAGATCCTTACATGAAAAAGAAATAAATAAAAGAGAAAAGATAAAAATAATAATAAAAAAAATATATATATATAATATATATATGAGACTGTGCCAAATAAATCGACTATTTTTTTTTTTTCGGTCCCATATCAAAATTTCGTTGAGAGTGACGAAAAAAAAATTGTGTCAAAATTTGAGCCCTATCTTCATTTTTCAGTTAGCGCTCGCTAAAATAGAATTTTCGCCAAAAAAAGTTTTTTTCACTTATTTTTGGTTTAGACAATTCAATATACCAATATTAAAAAACCCTTGGTATGGTTTTGTAGGAAATTAAATTCTCTACAAAGATGATTTTATCGAAATTAAAAAGTCAACAGCTTTTTTTTTATAGCTGATTAAATTACATTTCGTTCTATATTTTCATTTTTAATTATTGATGAACACTTATTAAACTACTTCCTAACGAAAGAACATACTAATGCAATTTTTCTAGGAATATTTATGATCTAAAAAATAGTTTTTATGCCGTAAGAATGTAAATACTGTTGAGTAATTTAATTCTTTACTTTAAAATAATGAATTACATGTCAATTCTATTTTTTTTTGTTTTTCACACCTTATTGATTCACACAAAATTCGGTGAAATTTTTCTGTTTACAGTGAGAATTGCACAAACCTATGATTGTATAAAAAATCATTAGTATTTTAATAGAAATGATAATTACTAAAAACGAAATATCTTAAAAAATTTTAATAAATTAAAAAATGATATGCTAATCTTTATTATTGTCTTTATTCATATGTTTTACTAGTTGTAAAGAGCTTACATTTTTTTAAATAAACATATAATATTATGATAGACACACTTTTAATATTGTTATATAAATGAAACTAATAATCTTTACTTGAATTATTTTAAAATCAGTTATGAGATTCGAGTAAACATATTACTCACATAAATTTCGTTTTGTTACAATTGGGATATTTTTTGCGATGCTCAGCAACAACTTGTAATAAAACTGTTTTTGTTCTTCATCACAAGTGAAACTATCAGATATTTATCAATTAACGCTACAGCTCTTTCGGCAATATCATTTACAACTTTTATCGATCGAACAATTTTTAAAGAAGCCTGGTACTCGTCATCGAATTCCCATTGATCTACAGGTAAATCAAGAAAACTTGTAGATAAACCGAACTTCTCGAATAAAACCATCGACTTTGAGTAACAAAATCACTTATATCTTTTGAGCGCCGAATGATTTTAAATCTTCTTGTTTTGTGTGTCTATCATAATTATATTATGTTTATATCTAATTATATCATAATTATATAATGTTTCTATTCTATTAAAATAAATGATCTTTATACAATCATAGGTTTGTGCAATTCTCACTGTAACAGAAAAATTTCACCGAATTTTGTGTGAATCAATAAGGTGAAAAACAAAAAATAGAATTGACATGTAATTCATTATTTTAAAAGTAAAGAATATAATTACTCAACAGTATTTACATTCATTACGGCATAAAAACTATTTTTTTAGATCATAAATATTCCTAGAAAAATTGCATTAGTATGTTCTTTCGTTAGGAAGTAGTTTAATAAGTGTTCATCAATATTAAAATGAAAATTATAGAACGAAATGTAATTTAATCTATAAAAAAAAGCTGTTGACTTTTTAAGTTCGATAAAAATCATCTTTGTAGAGAATTTAATTTCCTACAAAACCAACCAAGGGTTTTTTAATAGTTTGGTATATTGAATTGTCTATAACCAAAAAATAAGTGAAAAAAACTTTTTTTGGCGAAAATTCTTATTTTAGCGAGCGCTAACTGAAAAATGAAGATAGAGGGCTCAAATTTTGACACAATTTTTTTTTCGTCACTCTCAACGAAATTTTGATATGGGACCGAAAAAAAAAAAATAGTCGATTTATTGGCACAGTCTAATATATATAGATACAATATATAATTGTCTATCATCAAAACCTTTTTCTTATCAGAACGTCCTTGCGTGGAGAGAATCAGGTACACGCAAAACGATATCATGGTAATAGTGAACAACGGAAGAACGCTGTTATCGTTAATGATATATTTCACAGATATAGGACGATATTTGATAAAACTTGCTTGTGGTAATAAAACCGCGCGGTATCTTCACAAAAATCTAAAAAATAAAAAAGCTAAAGCTTCTCTTACACCTTCGTATCATTTCTTTTCTCTCTTTCTCTTTTTCTCTTTGATAAATCTACAGAAGAAAATATAAAGCGCAAAATCCATGGGGGGAGGGGGAATAATTGACCCCATTGGAATAGATCGTACAAACGATTACGACACCGAGAAGAAAATATTTTGGTACCGTGCCAAGCTTCGATGACGTAAATTGGCAAATCTTCTCGATGCTCGAAAATAAATATAAAAGGAAAAGAAAAGTAATAGCACAAAACAAAAAAACAAAAAAAAAAGAAATACAGAAAAATAAACACGACCCACCACTACCAGCACCACCTTGAAGCTTGAGAAATGCACACTCGTAGAGTTATCTGCGAAGCATTACGAGGCATCCACTCGCTTATATTTCGGCGTAAACAAGCGTTCGTAAACAAGCTCAAGATACACCAAGTTTTTTGGCCAAATGCAATAAAATCGTTCTCCTTTTTCTGTTTCACCCGAACCTGTACCCCCGTCGTCGTCGTAGCGTCGTAGTCGTCGTACCTACAGTTGCTTACAGTTTTATGGTCTTATTTTCACCCTCTTCGAATGTTACGGCAAACTTATATACACGTATACATATATACATATGTATACAATATATATATATATATATATATATATATATATATATATATATATATACACGTATTACGTATGGTACGTTCGAAACACGACTAGCGGAGTAGAAACGAGCGAAAAAATTCCTCCAAGTGTATTTCTCCTCGGTGTCGAGTTTTAAAGTCTCTTGTGGTGAAGGAGGATCACTCTCGGGGAAAAAGGGTGAGGTGGGGTTAGGGAGGAGGGTGCCAAGGACCCTTCCGAGTTGTTTCATAAAAAGAAACGCAGATGGAATATTTTTCAAGGAGAAGGAGCAAGTTATTTCCTTTGTACACACGTTCGCTCAATGCGAAACTAGAAACGATACTTTAACGCGGAGGGGGGTAAATTGGAGGTAGGGTGGGGTGGTGGAGTGATGGACGGGTAGGAGGGTAGAGGTAGGTGGTTGCCTACGTGAGATTTAAACAAATTTTCTCTTATCGAGTCGACTTATTTTTACGTTTAAGTAAATTATGCGAGATAACAAAACAAGCAAAAAACAAAACAAATTAATAAAGAAAAAGAAAAAAACAACAAAGAAATTCTCGATAAGTCGAATATAAAGTAGCATTTTTCGAAAACACGAATATTTTTTTCTTTCTTTTCTTATAGCAAGCAAAAGGACAAATGTCGCGTGAGTATATACGCGAAAACAATTTTCTATATATTATTATGTACGTACATATGTATATAATATGTATGTATATACATTCTCATAGACGATTTTACGTAACGAATATATCAATGTTATTTAATTAACAGTCGTCAGATTTGGGTATTTTAAAAGAATAAAAAAAAGAAGATAAAAGAATAGATTATAAAACAAAAAGATTCATCAATATATTAACGATCGGTATACAACAACGGTATTTATATTATCGTTAAGCCTGATGCAACGCGGAAGCAAGTTTCGTCAGCTACTTGAAATAAACCATAAAAGAGACTATAGATAGGACCTAATCGTGCGTAATGTTCTTCTATTTTTTCGGCTAAATGTCGGATAAGAATCGCGATCGAGCCAACAACCCGTATGTAGATACACGTATGTATGCACGTCTCATTGAATGCATTAGTTATGTTTCTTTGTTCTTCTCTCATTACTATGTTCATGACTCATATGTGCTCTACATATCTAACATATATATATATATATATATGTATGTAGAGATGAGATAACACGCGACTTATAAACGAGTGTGGCATATGTGTTTGTTTTGCGATAAAACTTCTGTACATGTCGTTTTCAATAATTATAATTATAATAAGATAATAATAATAATAATACTAATAATAATAATAATAATAATGAATAATATAATAAAAAAGAAGAAGAATAAAAATATCGACAAGCAATCATAAGACGTAAGAAACAATTATCCAATTGTATAATAAACTGTAAACCTTTCTCTTTGGTTACCAATAACTCTGCGTGTATTTCATTAATATAAATGAAAAAGAAAAGATATATTATCTTTAATGCATAAATATTTATTTATATATTCGTTTATATTCAACCATAAGTCACTAATCACGCTTTTAGATTAAAGTAAGCTTAAATTGCTTTTTTTCATTTTTCACAAAGTATTTTTTTTTTTTAATTTAAAAAGAATCAATAGTAGCGTGGAAAAGAATTAATGAAGGGCGTATTTTTATTCGAAATCTCGATATTACTTATTAAAAATTTGTTTGACTAACAATAACTCAGATTAGCATAAATGTTGATACGTAATTTCTAACTGAACATAAACGATATGTGTACATTATACTTATTTCTCGAGAGAGAAATTTTATTCGTTTACTGTAACGTGGCCTATATATTTTATGTAAAGAATGTTTATTCATCTCTCTCTCTTTCTCTTTCTCTTTCTCTTTTCTTTCTTTCTTTCTTTCTTTTTTTTATTTCTCTCTTTCTCTCTCTCTCTCACCATCCCTTGATCCTATTCAACTCCCTATCCGTTCGAATTTATACTCGATGAAATCCAACAGTAGTCGAGGAGAGTCGTAATCATTATGTTGGCCCGTTCTTCCTTTCCTTTCCCTTCCTTCCCCACCCTTTAGCATGAAGGGTCCTCAACGATTTCTTTCTTTAACGGATCTTCGTCCCTATTTAACCGAGAAGAGTTCACTGCACTTTCATCTCACTCGATCTCATCAAATTTTACTCTCATCAGTTAGATTTACATAATTTATTTATCTCGATTATACTGATGTTCCGTAAAATTTTGAACAAAAAGAAGGAAAACAAAAAAAGTAGTAACAATACCTGAATAAATTTCTTCCAGATGTACACGAGTACAAGTTTATCATTAAGATACGTTATATGATAGTTTATATTTCATTTGATCGGAAATATTTTAAGATTTTGAAAAATCTATACATACATACATGCGTACACACATACATAAATGTATGACCGAATGACTTGTTCGAGTTAATTTGAAAATTATCTTACGTAATCCAATATACACCTGCACGTAAATGTGTATTTATGTAAGGTACGTATAGTAGCCTAATCGAATACGTTCTTGCGCAATAAAAGATTACAATTTAACGTTGGTTATACAACACATTGTATAAATATATACGCGTGTGTGTGTGTACACTTACGACACGTGTGGTATCTGCACGCATGGTAACAAAAGAGAACGTTCTTCGTAAAATTCGACCCGGTAGAAACCTTAGATTATAAGCGAAACGTTTAAAGTCACTTTTATTAGGTTTGTTTTGAACTAACAAATCGAATATATAAGCACTACCATCATTTTCATCATTATCATTATCATTATCACCACCATTCGTCCACAGATGATAATTATTTACAAAATAATTTTATCCACGTGTTAAATTGATAAAAAAAAAAAAAAAAAAAAGAGAAAAATAAATAATATGCATAAATATATGGACCCAAAAGCAAAGAACAAATTTCAACAGAAAAACTAGAACGGAAGAAAAGATAAATTTATGGAAGGAATTCATTGTATCTACGAGTATCCCTTATCGTGACCGTTCTAAATCTATTTCTCTTCTATCTTTTTCCGAAGAAATACGAAAGAGAAGATACAGTTTGAAGGATTTTCATAAATTTTCCGAAGAAACAGTTTCTTTTTGATCTTTTTTTTTTGGGGGGGAAGGAAAAGCAAGGACTAGACACGTAAAACGAACGTTCCTTTCATTTTCTCAGGTAAACTTTCCAAGGGATCTCATTTTCGTTTGAACCATGCTGGAAAATTCTACGGATCATCTGAGAAGGTATAAAGAGGGACAGAAGAAGGGAGTAAAGCAAAAAAAAAAAGAAAGAGAGAAAGGGGGACAAAGTTTCCTTTTTACTCTCCCTTTTATTAAAATCCCCTAGAGAAAAAGGCCGCCTATTAAACAACTCTCTTTCAAACTTTAACTATTCTCGATATAGTAAAAGAAGATAGATAGAGAGATAGAGAGAGAGAGAGAGAGAGAACCTACTTTCTTTCTACCAAACTATGAAATCGATATAAAAGGAACGAGTAGAAAACACGAAGTCTAGACGATCGATGACGGTTGCTTATTTGCTGGACAGCCACCTGTGGTTTTTATCGTTAATTAATTATTTCCTTAGACGAGCGTGTTCACTCTCATCTATATAAACCCACATATATATGTATATACACGCATACGTACGTAAAATGTTCAAGTATATATATATCATTACTACAAGTGTATTTGATCGAACTTGTGATCAAGTAGTACATATACGCAATGTATTCATTAAAAAAGATGATAAACCTTAGTATGAATCACTAATGTGTAATACGATAAAGTGTAGTTTAAAGAAAAAGAAGAAAAAGAACAAGCAAAAAAAGACACAATGATGCAACTTATTATAGAAATGATACGAATAACAAAATTACACGTGTACCTTTTCCTTTTCTTTCTCTCTCTCTCTCTCTATCTCTCTCTTTTTCTCCCAGTTTACCGACCTTTCTTTGTTCCTTTGGGGAAGTAACTGAAGCTAACGGATTATGCGCTAGAATGCGCGATATTCGGAACGAGCTCGTGCTTATAAATAGCCAACTGTAGCGTAACGTTACGGTAACCTAACGTGGATGAGAAGATCCAACCAAAATCGTATATCAACATAATAAAAAATGATTATCACAAATCGTTTTTCATACGATAATAATGTGTTAAGTGTCCAAATTATATGAAAAATAACGTAAGCCAATGTTGGTTAACCCATCCCCACGTATTCAATATTTTATTTAAATATATTTGATTAATATATTATATATAACATATTTTTTATATTATATAACGATTAATATTACATTATATATTATTTAATTTTAATTGTTTTCTTTTTTTCATTTTAACATTAAAAGACAAACTTTCTCGAATGTTAAAATACAAAAAAAAAGAAGAAGTAAATTTAATTAGGCAAAAAAATATTTTTCGTGGATGCTTTTTGTGTACCACGGAAACGCGTTACTTCCGTTTATAATAATTTTACAAAGAATTCTTATCTGATCGATTCGCGTTGCATTTTTCTTCCCGTCCCCAATCTTGCTTCCCATCCGTGACACGTTTCCGGTTTCATTTGTGTGTTCTTTTTATCGAAATTTGATTTCCGCGAGTTTAATAGGAGAACCGAAAAATCCTCCCCAAATAATTAATTCACACATTTGCATAAATGTTCCGTACGGGAAAATTTCGGTGATACGCTTCGGACAGAACAAACGGGGAGGGGCGGTGTTGGAGTGCAAACGTTTTGTAATAATCACGATTTGTAAATTAAGACCGAATGTAATAAGCGATTTTTAAACGGCATTCTCGATTTCTGCATTATTTCATCATCGTTCGTAAGAAAAAGGAAAATATTTGTCTCTTAGGATGACGAAATTATCAATCAAAATTTGAACATCATTATTCATTATCTAACACGAGAAAAATTATTTTGCTACTCGCTGAGTTGCGAAAACAAAAAAGAAAGAAAAACAAAAAAGAGAGAAAGAAGATAAACGATAATACGAAGGATTATCATTATTACTCATACGAGCGCGAATCTAATTGTAAGAAACAGATTAGGTAGGTACTTGGGACATTAAAAAAAAAAAAATACCAATCTTCGACGACATTATACGGCTGATGAGATAAAACAAGCAATTACCCCCTTGGCGTGTGATATCTTTTTTATTTTTTTATTTTTTTCTATTCTAATTTTTATACGTTTCTTTAAAATCGTTGCTCATAAGAATGAAAGGAAAAAGGAATAATAAAATTAAAAGAATATATTATATTATTGTATAATTACAAGAAAACAAAGAAAAAAGAAATAAACGAAGAAGTAAAAAACGAAAAATTCTTTTAAATGTTATTAGCGAAATATGTGAAAATTTCCACTCGGTATGAGAACGAAAAATATTTGTTCAAGGTGACAACATGAGTCGTATAGACATTATTTTTCCGTTCAGGTTTAATTAGTCATAGTTCGCGCTCACGATGTGCGAGCTAGGCGATAAGAATTGCAAGGTTCTTCGAAATCTAGTTTGACCGCAAATGTTGACAATAGTTCGAATTATTAACAATGGTTAATTACAATTTTCCTTGACTTTGCTACCTCTCGACACATCCTATCCTACCCCACCCCCTCCTTCTCTCTCTTTCTCTTTCTTTTCATTTTTTTACTTCTTCATTCTTTTCTTTTCTTTTCCTCCTCCCTTATTTTACTTTTTTTCTGTACTTTTTTATTTTTACATCATATTATGCATTCGCAACTTTATCTAATAATTACATGCGAAAATAAAAAAGGAAGCAAACAAGCAAGCAAACATGCCAGGTGTGAACGTATTTATTCGCGATCGAAAGAAAGATAAGAGAACGAAATTTAATAACGTCTCAATAGTATGTGAGGGGAAAAAAAAGAGGAAAAAAATAAGTTGTTTCTAATGTATTCTTTCTTCTTATTTGTTTTTTCTTAGTCACATTTTAAATGATGCAACATATTTGACACTTTCAAACGTAGATAACCTCCCACGAGGAGGAGATTCCATTTAGTCGTCACGGAGGATTCGAACGAAAGAGAAATTTTTCTCAAGGACGTAGGAACGATATCTAGTAACTCGAATTCGAAGAAGTAGATAAAATAAATAGAAAGAAAAATACGTAATCGAGGAATAAGAGGAATAAGAGGAGGAAGAGGAGAAGGAAAAGGAGGGAGGGAGGAAGGAAGGAAAGAAGGAAGGAATATTCCGCCCCCCTAGAGTCGATAAACTCTGTCGACCTGTTTTTTTTACTTTCTTCTTTCTTGCAAATTTCTACCTCGAAACGTGACAACGCACATCGATTGTAAATCGAAAGATCGTAAAGATCTTACTTTATATATATATTTTTTTTAACCTGTTTCAAACAAAAAATAAAAGAAGAAAGAAAATACAATGATTTGTGCCGGAACGAGAGTACAAATAACTCCTGTCGAATATATATATTAGGTTGAGTCATAAGTATCTTCCGTTTCTTTATCAGATATTTATCTTGCTCTCATTAAATAAAAAAATTACATTAATTTATTCCGTATTCACCACCGTTATCTATAACCTTTTCCCATCTTCTTGGCAGTTTATAAATTCCTTCCTTGTAAAATGTGGCTGGTTTGGACTGGAAGAAGTTTTCGGCAGCCTGCGTGATTTGCTCTTCAGAATTGAAAGTTTTTCCATTGAAAAAATTTTGTAGGGAACAGAAAAGGTGGTAGTATGTCGGGGCAAGATCCTGGGAGTAAGGAGGATGTGGTAAAACAGATCTTCCAAGCTCAAAAATTTGGTCTCGAGTCACCTTTGCTGTATGTGGTCGCGCATTGTCGTGCAGAAGGATGACATTTTTGCGATTGACGATTCTCTAATTTCTCCAGTTGGCAGATAACGGTTGATTGCGATGTATTCAACCTTTCTGCTATATATCTTGTCGATTGACGTGGATCTTGCTCGAATACTGCCTTTAAAAGGTCGTTGTTGAGGATGGTAGGACGTCCCGACCTCGGTTTGTCTTTTAAAGTCATATCTCCAGAACGGAATTTTACGAACCAATTACTAACTGCCCGATTAGTTATCAATCCTTTACCATATACTCTGCATATTTTATCGGCTGTCTCCTTAGCACTATTGCCTTGTTTAAATTCCCAAAGCATCACATGACGAATATGTACTTTTTGACTCTCCATCTCAGAGGATAAAGAAGCAGTTTACTATAACGTGTATAATACAAAGTTGTTGACGAAAGACTAACGGAAACCTCGTATAACTAATGAAATCAAAAACTTGTTGTATTGGTAACTCGTGGCAGGAGAATTTGAATAATAGATTCAACATAGCTGCGTCGGAAGTTACTTAAGACTCGACCTAATAATATAACGTATAAAAAAAACATATTTATTGTTTAAACACAAATCGAAATTTTTTAACGTAGCCTACTAAAAATTTTTCCTTTTTCAAATAAAATTAAAATAACGAAAAACAATATTTTACCGTTCGTTGATTATGTCAGTTAGATTATCATAAATTAACAGAAAGCGCGTGTGCAGGCGCGCGCGCGCGCGCGCGTACGCAAACATAAAATAAAAAGAGAGACAGACAAAGCCTTCTTTCACAAGTTATTAAAATAATCGTGCATTTGTACGAGCTCGGGCGTATCTTGATTAAAACGTCATTGAGTCCGCCTAATTTGCTTTTCAAGCAACAAACAACACAAGTTCGTAAAGAAACTCGAGATAATAATACCGAGAAACTTTTATTTATTTTTTTCTCTTTTTTTTTCTTTCTCCTTGTTTTTATCGCTCTTATTTTTCTCCCCCTCACTGGCCCCCGCTTCACCCCTAGAATAAGACTCACGATATCGAGACACGATAAAAAAGAAATAAAAAATAAAATAAGAAAACAAAGAAGAAAAAAAAAATAGAAAGATAATCGACGATATTTATTATTCGTGCTTTTCTTTCCACTTTTCCAATTCTCTTTTCCCCATTCTTGCACAACACATTCGATGAACGAACGTGTGCAGGACGCACAGTGCAGCAAAATAAATAAAGTAACTACAGGTATAGGGTATAGGTATTTGCAACTTGTATCTAGGTCGTTTCTCTCTCTCTCTCTCTCTCTCTCTCTCTCTCTCCCCCTCACTCTTTTTTCACATATGTTTGTAAGAGTCAAACGATAGGGAGCAGCAACGTGCGCATCCAAATTAGATTCGAATGCTGTCTCACGTTCTATTATCGGACAAGCTCGATTCCCGTCCTTCATCTTTCTCTTTCTCTCTCTCTCACTCTCTCTCTCTACTTTTTTTTCCCCAATTTCTACGAAGGAAACAGGTTTCCATAGAAAGAAATAGAACGAAAAAAAGGAAGAAGAAGAAGAAGAAGAAAAAGAAGAAATTGGAAAGAGTTGTTTGGTGGTCGATGAACGTGGATTTGAGCAGCAACTTTGTTGGTTCCCCCCTCTACCTCGATAGAACGGAAAAAGAAATAAGAAAATCTAGAAAGGATTTCTAATGTGGGATAGAATACTTTTCTTGCTAGATTACCGATAAGATTAATTATATACCCAAAGAAGAGAAAAGTAATACGATGGAAGATATAATAATAATAATAATAATAATAATAATAATAATAATAATAATAAAAAACAAGTCCCCTATTTTTTCTTTCTTTCTTACATTTCTTTTTTTCTTTATTTTAATATTCTTCTTCACTTTATCGGCCTTGATTCCGCCCTCGCGGATCTCGTTGCGATCTCCCATGTGATACGACGAGATTACGTAAGGTGGTGGGAGTTTGACTCCCCTTTAGCACGATCGTCTCTCTCTCTCTCTCTCTCTCTCTCTCTCTGTGTCGACGACGTATATTTCGCATCGTTACACGTTAGTGGGGAGAAAAAAGAGAATCTAAGAGGAGAGAGTGTAAGTGAGTGAGTGAGTGAGTGAGAGAGAGAGAGAGAGAGAGAGAAAGAGAGAAAGAGAGAGAGAGAGAGAGAAAGAGAAGAAGAGAGAGAGAGAGAGAAAGAGAGAAAGAGAGAGAGAGAGAGAGAAAGAGAGAAAGAGAGAATAGGATGGAAATGGAGATGGCGATAAAGAGGGTAAGAAGAGAGGGGTTCAACGGGGGAGAAGAAGGGAGTCAAGGGGATAAGGGAGGGGGAGAGGGTTTCGTGCGGGCTCTGGCACCGAGCAGTCTGCTGTTCCGTTCACCTCGGTGTATTCCCTCGAGCAATGCCAGGGAAACCAGGGCCGTCGGTGCCACTTTTAGAACCCTCGGTTTTATCTTTTTATCCCCTTTACTTACTTACTAACATTAGTTAGATCACAACACCGATTTTTTTCCCTTTCGCAATAGGAAATATCGTTTATTCTTGGATTCGAGGTAAAATGAGATATATAATATAAGCACATGTTCTTTTTTGTATCTTTTTCGTATATAAATTTGATAAGAATTTATTTTTTTCTTTTTTTTTTTCTTTTTTGTTTGTTTTTCGATCTTAATTATATTATTATAAAACAGAGGATAAGAATGTTGTTAGGTTTCGCAAAATGATTCGTTGGTTGGTCTTAAATCGTTCGATTTTTACAGCTGTCCGATGATTCTTAAAATAAATTTCGTTAGAGTAAGGTGTCGACCCGACCAACGGGATGCAGAAAGATCAATCGTGTTCTATTCATACGTGCGAGAGCATAAGGTCGGAAAGAGACAAGATACACCTCGATTCTAAATTTGGTCTCTCCCCCTTCGGATGTTGGAACGAAGGAACGAAGGAACACGAAGGAACGAACGAACGAGCCTAGAGTATCGCAACGTTCACGAGAGAGAATCAAGATATTACTATCTTACTAATATAATAATAATAATAATAATAATAACAATAATAATAATTGTAAATTGGAATAAAATTATCGGGATAAATAAATTATCTTATTCGATAAAAAAAAAAAAAGAAATATCTATATATTGTGTATATAAAAGTACACATTCCTGCATTTTTAAATATCTTTAAATTAAAAGAAAATGTGAAAAGGTTTCTTCTTCGAAATTAAATTAAATATTTCTTTTGTACAATATTTAAGAAATAAATAGTTCAATTCTTTTACAACAAATTTATACGCATATGTACGTTCGTGGTTTTCTTTTTAATAATTGAATTGCGCATTGAAAAATAAAAAAGAAAAGAAAATTCGACGGATAACAATAATTATAAGTCTTCGGTCAAAACAATACGCATTTGCGTATAATCGTGATTTTTTTTTTTTAGTAAACATTTATACGGTGCCTCACACCACCCCCGTTACCTCGAAAAAAAAAGTAGTAAAAATCTTTTCCCCTTCCTACTTCCTTATTTTATAGAAAGAACAAAGAGATCAAACCCGTGGGAACGAGAGGAAGAAGATAGCGCTTCTTTTTCTTCTTCTTTTCGAGTGGAAAAAAACATGGTCTACTATACGGACGAATTTCGATCGTCATGGCTCATAAAGTTAAAACCCCACAGAGACAGCAGAAGTTACGCTAGCGGAAGTCATTTTATGGCTTTCGTTAGAATCGTAAATACAAAAACATCCTTCATTATGAATCGATGAGAATAAAGCTTAAAACGGTACATAATGCATAAATACATATATATAAATATATATATGTATATCATGTATATATATATACATAACACATTCTACACATTCTACACATATCTCACGTAATATCTTACGTAATTCCTCTCCTCGTAAAGACTGGATTTTTCTTCTTATATGCTCATTGGTTACTATCTCTCGTTATCGATGGAGAGAGAGAGAGAGAGAGAGAGAGAGAGAGAGAGAGAGAGAGAAAAAGAAAAAGGCATGGATTAAATCGAATTCGATTAGTCCCACATTATCGGTCAAAAGCTTATAGTTGCATACTGATTTCCATAAAAATCTAATATATCGTGATAAATTTTGAAATGATCTATCGTTGTTATATAATATATCAAATATGAACAACTTGAATTACGTTTTTAAAAGACGTTAACACATTTACTTTATATTCATAATGTTCTTACACAAGAATATATACCGATAGTTTAAAGCAATATACACATGAATGAATAATTTTCATTACTGGGACAGATTCTTTTCGAATATCTAACGTAAATCACAGAATCAAAATATTTTGTAAAATTATAAATACTCCGACAAAATTAATTGTCAGAATGCCTCAGAATATATTTATATCAGGCTATCATTCGAAAGAACACGAAATTATTTGTTCCTTGATATAAAAGAAAAAAAAAGAAGAAGAAAAAGAAAATGATAATAATAATAATACAAAATGTTAATAAATATTACTCGTAAGGTTTGATTGACAAATAATAAATCTAAAGTCGTTCATTTTGGCTTATAAATATCTTCGTTTCTTTGAATTTAAATAGCGATTCCAAACGTTTGCTTGGCTTTTAAACTTGAATCAGATAAACTCTTTATAGAATAACGAGAAAAAGAGAGTGAGAGAGGGAGAGAGAGAGAAAGAGAGAGAAATAAAAAGACGTAATGTAAATAACGATACAAGGTTTCGAACTAAATAGAATCAGCTGGGGGAGTGTCTTCCAGGAAGTACTACTCCGATTCGTTTAAATACCTCTCTACTCATAAATAAACTTGACTTGAGATTCGATTGGTGAAACGTTGTGTGCTCGCTCGCTCGTTCGGCTCTCTCGGATTATTTTTTTCCTTTTCTTCTTTTCTTTTTTTTTTGCAACATATACAGAAGAGACACGCACACACGTTGCATATACACGTGCGCATTGTATAAACTACAGAATCTCTCTTTTCGGTCTATAAATAATTCTCGAGAGTTGGTTGGAAGGTGTTTAAAGGAACAAAGAACACGTAAATGTATAGTCCAAAAGAAGAAGAGGAAATAATCGGTTAGGTTTGTTAAAGGAAGAGAAAAGAACGTATTCGTTTTGTTGTATTATTATTCGTTATTGTTGACGATGATTATTACGTCGTTGTGGTTTAAAAAATACTAGTTTTTTAGTAAGGATTTATCAAAGGAAACACTTCTTCTTCTTCTTCTTCTTATTCTTCTTCTTATTCTCGACGATGCGATTCGATGCGATGCAATTTGAAAATATATAAAGAAAGAAAAAAAGAAAAGAAACTGAACGTTTAGATTATTATTCAAAGTCGGTAGCGGTCGATCGATTGCGTGAGCGTAACCACGTAAGCCAATCATTTGCGAACGAAGAAAAACGGCGATTTCTTATCCGCTGATAAAATTATCATGACTCAACGTTAGAATTGAGCCTACACATTCCGATTATTTAATTGCACGCTTCATTACCTGACCTTAGAAAATATTACAAATAAATCAATTTCAAATGCGATTATTAATACCACGTGTGTGTCTTTGTTTTAATTGCATTTTAATAATTATCAATTTTTATTCTCGATCGATTAACTCGTTTATACAAATATAAAGAAAGCAAAAGATTTATCCTTTTTGGTTGACGCAAGAAAATAAAAAAAATAATAAAATTAAACGATAATTCGTGACGTAGTTATCGTTTAAAGATGAAAATCGAATGAACGCATTCAACGAGTAGCTGTTAATCTTAAGATAAATGTAGAAAACAAGGTAAGAGGTAGATCAAATCTTGAGATAGAATAGCATAAGATTGTAGAATCGAGAATCGTATTCGATTTCAAGGACAACGTACCGCATTATTCACGATAGTTCGTTCTCTGTCAAGGACAAGAACGAGATTCTCCTTTTAAGAGCTAACAACGTTTAGCATATTTGCAACGTTGTATTATATTATCTGCACCTGATCTCGGCACTATGTAATTAAGTAATCACGGTATTACATCCTCGATGATCTTTTCTATTATTCTTGGCTAAACATGCAATAACGTATTATTATTATTATTATTATTATTATGTCATATCCAAAGAATGAATTTTTTTGACTGAGTATTTTTTTTTTTCGTTTCTTCGTATATATAAATATTATATTAATATATTACAGATTCGCGTGTTAAAAAATTTATGTAACAAAAAAAGAAAGAAAAGGTAGAAATTTATTATATCATACGTTTGTTGTTAAAATTATTAATTTGAAAAAAAATGTTAAACGGTCGGTCGGTCGGTCGGATGATTTAAAAAACATTTCAATTAGACATAAAAGAGAGATGAAACGAAAAGATGAAGGAAACACGTGCGTCCGCGTAGAAAAGAAAAAGGAGTCTATTACGTGAAAAAGAAGAGGTCTTCCGGCACACGAAAATTTCTATGCTGTTGCTTTTGCTGCTGCTGCTTCTGCTGCTAACATGTGCTCGGTATTTTTTATTTCGTAAAAAGAAGAAGAAACAAAAAAAAAAAGAAATAGAAATTGTCGAATATAGCATCGCGGTTAGAAGAGAAAAAACGTGGGAGTCCGACAAGCCCGGGAAGTCTTCTGAATCATATAAACAAAGAGGGAAGAAGATTTGTGGCAGTGTCATGCTCGAAGATACACCATTAGATTCCGTTGGTAGACTTCGAAATTAGAAGTGAAAAGAAACGGTGCCGACATACGTAAGTTTTTATGAAAAAAAAATAGCTCATTTTCTTTCTTTCTTTCTTTCCCTTTAACACCTCATGGTATTTTTATTTATTTATTTATTTATCTATATATATATATATATATTATATTTTTTCTTTCTTTCGTTGAAAAAATAAATATTATGAAAGAAAGAAAAAAAGAAAAAAAAAGAAATAAATAAAATATGTTTTTTTATTATTTTTTTCCTATTTTTAAATAAATTGAAGAAGATAACTCAGCAATGTATATGATAGCAAACGATTAAATATTCATAGATTTATCGGTATAAATTGAATTTCTAATATTAAAACGTATAGAAGCATTATTATAATAACACGCAGTACATATGTTTATTAATATAAATAAATAAGAGATATAATATTGTGCGACTTTAATTAAACGAATAAACGAAACGTTTGGAAGACGTTCGATTGGAGAACGAAAATTCTTATTTTATAATATTTTAAAAAAATCAACTTTCTTGTCGAGAAATGATGTGAAATATCCCCGGTAAGTTAGTTGCATTAACATAAGTATGTATATGCAAATCGTGTTTCACGCGTTATGTGTAATAGGTTTCCTTGTGCGAGTTTGTTTGCGACAAAAAGACGAAGAAAGTCATACGACAACTGTACACAAACGTGTGTATGTCTTGTTCTATCTATTTGTTTGTCTATCCGTCTATCTGTCTGTGTAGACGACGATCGCATAATGCCAAGAACTCGTACGAGACACACATATACACATATGTATAAATGCATAATAATTGTGTAAGTGTAAGATATTCCAGTATTATTCTTGCTTTTCTACGAATCGTTATCGAATTCACAATAAACAACGCTCCCGATGATTATGATGATGATGATTAAAATTGTGAAAATGTTTCCTACTTTTCATAAACTTACATACGAGAATCCCATCTACTATAGTAGTCAAGCAAACTCCGCCAATGGATTTCATTATATATATATATATATAGTGAGAATGTTATCATTGTAAACGTGAATCATGTGCGTGAGAATCGAGTTACGAGACGTATCGAAAAATATGAACGTCGATATTATCGATCAGGGAATAATATTATGTTATTGACATATTTAAAATTTTCTTGTTGTTGTTAGAAAAATAAAACCATTTTCAAAATTTCATTTAGAAATGATGAATAATTGTCGATTAACGTTGACGCGTTATGCGAGAGAACTTGTTAACTATCAATCGAAATATTCTCTTACGTAAGTATAACAATATTATTATTATTATTATAATTTATTATGATTTTTCTCTATCTTATTTTTTTTCCCTTTCTTCCTTAACAATAAGTAATGTAATCCGACGACATATTAATTCAGGATAAATTCCATGGCGACGTATACATTAGCCTTAACGATATTTACCATTTGGTTGACCGATTGGAAAGTAATTTGTGCTCGTATTCCTTTTTATCGTGGTAAATTTGAAAAAAAGGGTTGAAGAAAGTACATTAATGGATCGAATAGAAAAACATAGAATTAATTTCTATCATCGAAACATTGGAGAATAATATGATTAAATAATAATAAAAAAAAAATTAAATAATAAAAATTAAATAATTAATGGCAATGTTAAGAATAAGAAAAGAGTTAGAGATGTAAAAGTGAAGAAAAAAAAAAAAAAAGATTCGCCCGAACAGGGACTTGAACCCTGGACCCTCAGATTAAAAGTCTGATGCTCTACCGACTGAGCTACTCGGGCTCCTTATATACAGCCTTCCAATTATTACTTATAAGCCAAACTACCGTTCTTATAAATCGCTATACTTGTTAAAACAATCACAAAAATACAATTAATCATTATGTTGTAAATAATATTAAACAAGAATTAAATATTTTTTTTTTCATAAATTACAAAAGTCGTTTTACAATATAATAATTTACGAGATATATATTTTGTATACAAACTATTTTCAATTCGATTTGATTTTATTTATTAAAGACGTTCTCAATCTTTGTTGTTATCAAACGGCTTTCCCTTATTGTAATTTACAATTCTCACGATAATATCTTGGTTTATTGAACCATGGTGGTAACTTTGAAAAGATGATAATCTCGAACGAACGGAAACTAGAACCGGTCTATCATGATTTGCACTGGTTTCGACTTGCCGTGATTGAACAAAAATCGTCTAATAAGTAAGACGCAGTATCGAGTGAGTTATCCTTGACATGAAATTCCATATATTTATATATATAAAATATATATAGTTAAGTTGTAAGTACAGAGGTCAGAGAACGTATTATCGAAGACTCGTTAACACTAAACCTTCCCACATTTTATGTTCTACCTATTAATACTGTAATTTATCAAATAATGATTATTCTTTTATACGATTAAATGCAGATAATAATCAATTAAATATCTATAATACATAATTAAATAATAAAAAAAAAACAATTTTTTGAAAGTAAAGCAATAATGCAGAAAAACGATTTTGAACTGAAGTAATGTTACATCGATTGCTTACATTGATTATTTTTAATTTTCAATGACCAGTCGTGATACGTTTAATGTTAAACACGTGAACAATCATTCTAAAAACTTTTTATCTCCACTTAATCTTGATTAACACGTTAATTAATGATCCTGAATATGACAAAATGGTAGCTATCTATTACACTAATAAATGCGTTCAATTATTCTAACACTTTTAATTATATAATTAAACGAAATTACCGTAAAGAAAAGGTCACAATAAAGAGACATAAGTTTCTTTCAATTTTGGTTTGATAGTGGGTGACTGGGTTTGAGTTAGTAAAAGATAGGATAAAAAACACGGCGTTGACGAGACATTAATTTGATTATGGTCGACGGAGGATGTCTACCATCGGGAAAAGAAGAGGATGAGGATGATGATAAAGATGAAGAGTGAGTGAGTGAGTGAATGAAAAAGAAAGAAAGAAAAAAGAAAAGAGAGAGAGAAAGAAAGAAACGGGTCGATATTCTACATACGAAGCAAGAAGATTCTTGATATGTTGCCAATGACTTCACAATGTGTCAAGTTCTTGATATTAGAAACGAACGATGACAAAGGGTGTCTTTGTCGAGCTGTTAACGTTGTTAAAATTGACATAGCCCACACGTTGGCTACTACTTCTTTTCTACTTTTTACTACTTCTACAATTCTACAGTTGGTATAGATAGATGTATGAATGTATGAATAATGGAATGTGATATTTTTATTCGCCCACTTGATAAACCAAAGATTTATATTGCCACGTTGAAGTAGCACTAATAAGCATTAATAAACTTGCGCGATTTTATGTTAAATATATAAAATGTTCGTTAATAACCAACGATAATGTTATCTTTCTAATACGCTAATACGATCGAGGTTAAAGAATTATGAAATCAAACGATTGGTAAACTTGTTACATCACACGAGTAGCAGGGTCAAATTATAAAATGCAGTCGAAGGAACGACTCAGATCAGCTCAGCACAGTTCAGCTTGGTTTGGTTGCGTATATGTGTTTGTCTGTATGATTTATTAACGACTAACTTTGTACGATGACAACAGTGAAAATTGCATAAAGAACGATTTATTTTTACAACCATTACGTTATTCTTCTCTCATTCATATAGATTTACATTATATCTATTAATACATATTTTAATTTATACTTCGTTTATTTATCGTTACTTTCAGATTATAACCACCTCCTACTTCTGAATAATTATTTTTTCTTTTTTTTTTCTTCTAAACTGAAACATTGACAAATAGAAAACAAATTTTGTTAAAGAAAATTATGGGACAAAGATTTTATGCTCGAGATGAGAAACTTTGATGATTAATACAGAAAACCCAATGATCGGTCGCGTACATCGACCTAAGATTTAAACGTGTGCACACGTACACACATACACACGCGCGCGCGCGTGCACAAAGGGATAACCGAGGAAACTCGAAGAAGAATTTCACGTTGCTAGCAAGTATCTCCTGCTGGCTAGTTTCCAGCATTAAAGTTCTCAAATATAGCTACCTAATGCCACTTTCACACTGAATCTTTTCATTTATATTTCAACTCGCGATAACTCGAACGAAAATCGAAAATCTTACGAATCCGATATATTCTTTGACGCATAATTTTCTTTGAAAACCTGCCGTTCAAGCAATTTTACGTAAGATCGATTTTATATTTGATATACCTACCTCTCGTAATATATTTATACCACTAAATCGAAAAAGAATTCTATTTATATTTCGAATTTTGTTTCGAATACTTTCGTGTGAATCAAATTCTAATTTTGAGTTCTACCTGAGATTGTTGTTGTTCGCAGGAACTACGCGCGAATGTTTTCTTTCACGACTTGCCCGAATTTATTTTTAGTTAAACGTTCGTGCTCAATAGATATGATGGCGGCTTAGATTAAATTAATTACAAATTTTATAATATAGATCTCTGTCATATATTTATATAAAATTATTTACAATTAATAATAGAAAAATAGAAGAGCATATTTTTTAAAAATTAGAATTCATGTATACTTACTGTAGGCAAACCTAACAGCCCGGCTAGCTCAGTCGGTAGAGCATGAGACTCTTAATCTCAGGGTCGTGGGTTCGAGCCCCACGTTGGGCGAATACTTTTTTTATTTTTTATTTTTTTTTTTTATTCTTTACCTTTCTTTCATTCCAATAAATACAACACACATCCTATATGTTATCAACGATAGATAATGTGAACCGTTTAAACTTACAAACGTATTTTTATCCTACTCCAAATTGAATGTAAGCGTAAATATCGCGTAAATATCACGTAAATAAAATTCTAAGTACTCTCTTTCGTCATTATTTGACGTAAAACTTTTTGATACGAATATATATATAAGTAATATAAAATACGTACAAACTTCTACGTTACTTGCCAAATATATTATTAATCTATCATAAACAATCTTAAATAAATAATCAGTTCTTTCTTTTTTCTATTTTTTTTTCTTTTTTCTTTTTTCTTTTTCGGTACGATATCGCAATTTAATTAATAATAATAATAATAATAATAATCACAAAAAAAGGAAGAATCGTATTAAATAATAAATGCATAGATTATACGATCTATAATCCGTTTATTAATCCAAGGGACCAATAAAATTTAATAAAATGAGATAATATCTTAATCTTTTAGGTAGAAAGAATCTAACTTAAGAGAAATCCAAGTATTCGGGCAAGCGGAATAGAACGCTTTGATGCCAGGTGTTTCGTTGAGTTATTTTCGATTACGGTTTCACTTACTGCCAAGGGATAGGAGGGATGTATGTGTGTGTGTGTGTATATGTCTGTTGTGTGCTTCACTAGAGTTGTGTATTTTTAGTGATGCGCGCGACATGCGGCACAACGCGGCAATGTTTCGACATGATCCGAAATAAAATGTTTATCGAACGATGCGATAAAAATGCACGCTGGATGACGATGGGAGTGGTGATGAAAAAGGTGAGAAAGAAGCAAAGAGCTGAGGGTGGGTGGGGGTATATATGGTAGGGGGTTGAAGATTTTTCGTCATTATAATTTCGTCATTATAAACGAATCCTTCCGGGATTTGCCAAATTGTGAAAAATAAAAAATACAAGCAATAATGCATATGTCAAAATATACTCTTCCGTATTTTTGGCTAATGTTAACTGTGACACAACAAAGAGGAAATTTGGCTTTTCTTACGAAAGAGATCTACAAAACGGTACCAATGAAATCATTGATTCGATTAGTTATCCATGTCTCAACGATAATAATAAAAAGAAAGAAAAGAACAAAAAAAGACTCACACGCGACTTTTCAGAAGTTTGTTTTTTTATGTTGGTAAATTTATTATCGAATTATTAGATTTTTAATTATTGTTTTCTGCATATTTACACTGTTCGAACCCATATGTTCCCGGAGACATATATAAGTTTGTCCCGTTGGACATACTATGGTTAATTATATCATTGCAATCATTTACATTATAATTTTCTCTAAAACATATTTTATATATCTTTTATGGCATTATACAATACTATTCCTAAGAATCTAAAATATTTCGAGAATATATATACATTTTTTTTTATTTATTCCTTATAATTAAATAAATAATATTTTACTTAAAGAGGTATGTTTAGAAAAAATACACCAAGGAGTTTTAATATTTATTAAGAATATAATCCCCGTTTTTCTCCCCATCACTAAAAAAAAACTTTTACTATTCGCGTCATTTGAAAATTTTG
Source organism: Polistes fuscatus (assembly GCF_010416935.1). Classification (NCBI taxonomy): domain Eukaryota; kingdom Metazoa; phylum Arthropoda; class Insecta; order Hymenoptera; family Vespidae; genus Polistes; species Polistes fuscatus. The sequence continues at coordinate 10,808,607 of NW_025113107.1, read as the reverse complement.
TTGAAGTTTTATTTCAAAAATTATATACAACGTTAACAGTACTTTCCGTTCTCGTTCATGGGCACATATGGACTCGTTAATTGACGTTGACGTTGTGTTCTCGTAAAATAAGTATCGTAAAAAAAACAAATAAGGTATATGGCAGAACAACGCATTCGTTGTGCTCTTTTTCTTTTCTTTTTTCCTTTTATATATACATATCAAGATAAATTAGGTCATATCAAAATGATTATTTATCCATTATATGTAAAAAAAATAATACGGTTGAAAACAAAAATTCCGATGCAATTAAAGTTTGTTACGTGTGTTATATAATCGATGAATACACAGACACACACATAGAAATAAATCGAGTTTACATTGGTACAATCTCAATAACCGATTTTTATTGAGTTTTATTAAACGAGTTATAAAAATAGATATGTTAAGAAAATGATGTCAATTATAATGGAAAAGATCGAAGATAATGTATTAAAAACCGGTAAACTAAGTTTTCGAACCTAATGAACACGCTCGTTCCGCGTGATATCACCGAGCGAACAAGTGCTCACGTGCGTTAGACTCCTCTTTCTGACGTACCACCCCTCCTATATTTGTACGTGTGTGTGTGTGTGTTTCTATATTTATATGTTATGTACAAAACGTGAAAGAGAAAGAGATAGATATATAGATAGATAGATAGATAGATAAATGGAAACATTTCAAAATATGCGCTAGATGTAAATTTTTATCTTTTCGTGTTTATTCGTGGAATGTATAAAAGACAAATCTCGTTTAGTTTATGCGAAGAAAAAAACAAAAAAGAAAAACAATAACAAATGTTTCCATATAAATTTGCATAGATACATATATATATATATATATATGTATACACATAGGCACGCACGATAGCTTGAAAAGCATCAAATCTAAATAGAAATTGGCTTTCACCAAAAAGAAGAAGAAGAAGAAAAAGAATAAAAAGAAGAAAAGACGATCCATAAAAGTAATAAAATATGGAAGAAGAAAAGGCGAAGCAACAGGTGGTCGTATGTTCGCTTTCCCAAAAGTCACTCGGTTGCAAACTTGCCAAAGTAATTACGGAAAGGACGATCTTAACTCTTCTCTTTCTTTTCGTTTCTTTATCCGTACGTGAGATCATTGAAATTATATATAATTGCGTGTACTAACGCAAAATATATGTACCGTATAAAAGTACAAATATTTAAGAACATATATATATAGAATATACGTACATTTATATGGTTATGTGTGTTGTGTTAGATTCGAAGGAAGCATGAATCATATATATACTAGCTTCTCCTTTACTAAAATTCAACACATTGTATGTAAGTTCAACGCGCAACAAGACAAAATGATACGAAGAGAAAGTTCTCGATCGTTCGCTACGATAAACATTATCATTAATACGATAACCATCGTTCCTTCTGGTAATTGCTAATTATATTAGCTTTCTTTCTTTCTTTCTTTCTTTCTTTCTCTTTATTTATTTATTTCTTTTGCCCTGAACAACACGTTAATCGTTTGTTACGAATATATAATTCACTTCTAATTAGTCCAAGTATCCGTGATACAGCCTTTCTTTCTATTGTATTATACATATATATATATATATCGGTAAAATATATATCCGTTTTCAAAGCAAGTGTGCGATATTATATAGATATATATGGTGATTTAAACGATTTATTATAGTCAATGTGGTGTGGTTAAAAAGAACCTATAAATTACTTTCTCCTTTCTTGCATTGAACGAGTTTAGTTTCGCGATGCTTAGCTTAAAGAAATAATCGAGTTTAGATGAAAAACATATTATACAAGGATATATCTTATGGTTTATCCAGATTATTCCAATCCCGTTGTCGAATAAACGTGTGAACATTTATAATTGATACCTTAACTTTTAAAATAAAGTTCTAAATGATCTCAGACACCTTAATCGTATTTGAAAATGATTCTTGTTACGATGTGTTGTGTTGTTGCATTTTTACAGTTAGAAAAACAATTTAATAATCGTCTTATCTAGATATTTTTTTAAATCGTTTTTCTCTAATATCGTTTATATGCTTTCGAAGACAGACAATGGCACAGGAAAGTGGATGACAAAGTCAAATTAATATACATCAACGTGTGGAGAGAGGAGAGGCAGCACGTTGCTTTTGGACGAACAATTCCTCATTGTATTATCTTGGCTTATATACGAATGGATATGTACCATATACCTTCATAATGTGCCAGTAATCATACAATGAGGATACTCCATTGTCATTTTAATCTGACAAATCGATCGGGACCCCTCGACCCCTTGACCCCTTCCTTGTGTTCGACATTTAAATAAACCCGGTGAAATTAACGTATACTCGTTTTTTTTTTTTTTTACATTAAAACAAAATAAAAAAATTGTATGAATTCATTTGGAATTGTAATAAATTGGCAAACTTTTGATAAAAAAAAAAGTAATTGAAACCTCGATAACGTAATTACAGGTTTATCGAAGTTTCTTATCGGAACGGATGTACGTTTCCTTATTTATTTTAATATACCCTTAATCTTATTTTATATTTAAAAAGAAAAGAAATAAAAAGAAAAATAACAAAGAAAATTATATGAATCATTTTAGAATTTTAATACCATTGGGAAACGTTTAATGAAATCACTTAATCCTTGATAACGTAATTACAGGTCGATCGAAGCTTCCTATCGAAAGGATTTACATTCTCGTACCTATCTTAGTTCTAACCGCAATGGAACACAATGACAGACATTTTCACGGCTTCCATTAGTAATTTAATCATTCAAGATGCGTCAAGAGAGCTCTTCCAAGCTGACTAGGATTAAACGGATTAAAAGCTACGGAAACACGTGTATATGAGCTCTGTGTTAATGTGTGTGTGGGTGTGTACGCGCACATTCGTATGCGTGTGTATCTTATCAAAGATTGCAAAGACCAAAGAAGCGAAGTACAAAGTACTTGTCGTATTCTTATAGTACAAAATTAGATAAAACAAACAATAAGAAATGATCCTAACATAAAGAATATTTTTGGCATGATCGATGATTATTATAAACGAGAACTCATCGAAACCAGATTAGGTCGGTAGGGAGTTGATGATATTATATTTATTATTACATCGTTACATGAGCTAATTCATGCGATCGACCAAACGCGCAGTCGCGAATGCTTGCATAGAAAAGATAACATAAACGAATGGTAATACTAACTGCTTCACACCCGAGGTTATTATTTTACGTAACTAACTACAAGTAGAGATACTTGAGGCACTTTGTACTACTATTATCATGACATTTTCGATTTTATAAATGCAAAAGACGCAGTTTGTCGCAGTGTTTCCGGATAAATCTTCTCGGGTTATCGTGTTTAATTGACTTTTTATTTCAAACTGCTCCCTTTTCGAAAATAAAAAAAAGTCATTTCTTTGATAATAAATATAACAATAATAATAATAATAATAATCATCATCATCATCATCATAATATACAACTTTTATTAATAAACATCTATAACGAAATAAAAATTGTTTCTATTATAAAAAAGAAAATCATAAAACGAATATTTCCAATTATTTCATTTGCTTAATCCATTATCAAAAATAAAGAAATGGATAAAAAACAGAATAAAAGTAAATTAAGTGTATGCAATTTTGAAATAGAAAATGATCGAAGATCTTTGAAAAGTCAAATGAAATAAAGCTTTTAACGTTGAGCTTAAGAAAACTGTGAAAGCGTAGCATTCAAGCATAGTAGTACTGCTGTATTAGACAAGAGTACAAACAAGCAGATAAACGAATCGTCGAAGCGTTGACCTAATTACGGTTTCTTGGTAGACCTTCGTACTGGGAGGCAATGGCGCAGCAAAGCTCGAGCACGATGAAATCGTGCTAAAGCACAAAGGAAGCTAACATATGCTAACATATATATATACAAGTAACATATAAGAGGTATCCTGCCCTCTCTCTTTTCTCTCGTGTTCTGTGACCACGTGATCTCTGTCAATCGTGTGTGTATAATATACTATGAGTAATAAGATATGCTTTTTTTCTGTTATTTTAATTCAAAACGGAAACAGTAGCCACGTTTAGGAAGAAACATCGACGGATTTTTTTTTTTTTTTTTTTACTTATTTACGCTCCCGTAGAATGCATCCAAGCGTTTAATTACATTGAACATCCACATTGTTGGTTATTTAAAAGAAGAAGAAAAAAAAAAGAACGAAAAATAAAAATAATTTGTTTATATTATTTATCAGGGTTATATGGTTCACAGACTCTTAATGCAGAAAATTTCTATTTTGTTTGTTTGTTCGTTCGTCATCATAATTGCAAAGAACATTCATGAAAATATATATTATGAATATGAATAGAATTACTTTTTACGGTTCATGGAAATGAGGTACAGGGGGTAAACTACCATATTTAGAAATCTCGTCACGGTTTAATCGTATTCGATCGGAATGAGTAATTTAATTATATTTTTCGTCATTCTATTTACTTCATTACCAATGATATGCAATTTTTTAATTATGTATGTAGGTTTGGATTCCGTATATATATATATATATATATATCGCACGAGTCTTGAGATAGAACGATTATATATATAATACACGTACGCACAAAACATATGTGCGAATTAACACACGTATACGAGGAACGAAATCGCTGCTTCGTTTCCTCAGACGATGGAGTGTCAATTAAATAACCTCTCATTATTGAGTTTATGCAACATAAAAGGCATGACGAACGAATTAAATCTATCTATAATGTTTAACATATAGTAAACCAACACGTGTTCACGCGCGTGCATGTTAATACAAAATATTATAAATATATGTAGATTTCGTTACGAGTTAAATAATCAATTTACAGATTTTAAATTGTTTGTAAATAAATGATTATTTAATTAAGATACAACAAATATATATATTATATTATCTTATTTGAAGATATAAATAAAATAGTAATTAATTTAGCAAGTAATGAACGATCTTATTTTGATATTCGAATAAAGATATACACAACTTCAGTTCGGACAGATTAAAAAAAAACAACTTAATGAATATTAATGCATCGAAGAATGGCAGCTTTATTCGAAGGGACGATTAAAAGAAGAGATACCCCATTGGAAAAAGTGTCGAAACGATGATGGTAGCTCTCGTTTATCGCTCATGTATCATCGTCAACGTACGGCCTTCGGTGCATCTGAGAAGAAGATAACAAAGTTTCTCGAGAAAGGCGGTGGTTTGCTGTTTTCGAAGCCGGACCTCTCTCTTTCTCTCCTCTGCATACATAACTTTAAAACCCGCGCAAGAATGAAATGCAGCTGCAAGAATTCACGCGGATGCGAAAGATAACCACGTGCAATGCGAACACAATACGCTTAATCGTTCAATCGCTATCATTATACTATACCGTTTCCGTTTTACGGATCACCTCATTTGTACAAAATGTTTTAGATCTAAATCGACATATTATTATGACCAACACATATTTGGAGAAATTATTTTCACTCAAAAAAAAAAAAGAAAATAAACTCGTTAGAGAAATATAGATAGATCGTTTTTTATATATTTGATCTTGCAAATATTAAGTTAAATACGATACGTGAAAGTACGTCTACTCGGGAATGATTTTTAGAATAATTATTATAAATATAATATAAAAAATAATTTCTCAAATAAAAAGATTAAACGTATCTAGTTAAATTTGATGTAAATCTAACAATAAAGTAGATTTATGTTGAAAATGGTTTTCCATTAACGTTCGTCGGTTAAAATCTGAAACACCATATACACATAACATACATACAAACTAATACTAATTGGTGAACAAAATAAATAGAAATAAATATATTTGTAATTGTTTTTGGTGTTGACGTATCTTTAACTCGTTAATGAAAAATCGAATCTAAACCTTTCTCGAGGACTCTCTTCTCCTCGCGTGCATTTCTATGTATCAACGTTCGGTATGCGTACGATAAAGTCGATTGTTATTTCGAACGTGTTCCCTACGGTTTACCATCGACACATAGGCTCACGTATGTGGGTACTTGTAATGCGTGACATCATCTAGAAATACGTGCAGAGAGAGGAGTTTGACGAGCGACCGAGCGAACGAACGAACGAACGAACGAACGAACGAACGAAGCGAGGTTCTGCACTTGCAATAACAACGACGAGAACCGCCGCCCAAGGTCTGGCATAAAAATCAAGCGCCATAGAAGCATAAAACTCGTCCGTAATTGACAACACGAGTCTTCTTCTTCTTCTACTTCTTCTCGACAATTTACGCTTCGACTATTTGAAGGATTTTTCTCGTGGAGAAATAAATTAAACCAAAAAAATCTATGTATCGTGAAAGACCGAAATTGAAGAATCCCAAGATTCACATTGTCGTTTGGTGTATAGGAATAAACCCAAATATTCGATCTATCACCGTCTTATTTGATATGTGTTGACAAACGACCGGGTGAATCTTGACATTCTCTAATTTCGATCTTTTACGGTAATATATGTATATATGTAAAAAAGGAAGGAGAATTAAATGATACGAAATATCAATAGGGAAAGATAAACGACACGGTAACGAGTTATCGTGTCACAGTTTCCGAACCAAATTAGATAAACTCGATCCTAGTTTTTGAAAATAAAAATTGAAATGGTTAAAGAAAAATTTATACGAACCATCGACAATCACCGAACGAACTGGAATAGATCGAACGTTAACTATGCACATTTGTATCGGTATATTTATAGAGCATCTTTATCATTATTTTCGCTTATGTTAGTCGTTATTACTATCAAGCAACCATTTATACTTATCTATTTTTTTTTGCATTTAAATCGTACCAATTCTCTATCACCCTTTTTTTAATTTCTTTCTTTCTTTCTTTCTCTTTTTCTTTCTCGTATTTTACCAAATGATCTCGTTGCGATCGCAATCGTACTAACCTATATCTATGAAAAATATAATGTAATAAAAATAAGAGAAGCCTTAGCATGAAATGCAAGAATGTTAGCAATAAAGTGTCATATCAAAAGGCGTCAGAGAAAGATGATGCAAAACGACGAAGATAAAGTTTATTTAGAATAACGAAAGAGAGGAATTTGGCATATAGTCGAATACGTCTGTTCTATTTTCGATCTAAAACGCAATAACACGCTCGATAAAAACTACTAAGTTGAGATAAATCACCATTGTTTTTATTATATATATATAAATCGAACAATCTTTTAATAAGATTGTTAAAATTATAACCGATTGAAATGACCCAAATGATATTTAAAATTTTCGCCGAAAGTTCTTGAGTCACAAGCTTAACTTTAACAATCGAATCAACAACAATTGCCTCATAAGTTTAGTCAAGAATTGTGTCAGAAGGTGCGACGACAGGGGTGTAATAAGTCAGGAACAACAACGTCACAAAAAACATTGACAAAAATCCTGTTGCAATCTATGTCGAAACTCTTGTCGCAATAGAAACGAAAATGATAGAAGTTTAATTTTACTTAGTATGATCTACCTGACGGATGGACCAAAGACGAGAAAATGAATATCGTCATAGTTCTCGTAAACGAAAATCTGAATTGCACACGCGGGAGAAAGATAATTTTGAAAAATATTATATTCGATAAAAATATGAAACGTAAAATAATACTATATATTTAATAAAACTACACTAAAGCTCGACTTTGTATAAAATAAAAAAGAAAAAAGAAAATGATTTATGTTAAATTTATGTTATTTCAAAATCAAACGATTGAAATTGTCTTACATTAATATTATACAGAATCAACCGGTTATTAATGTCAATCAAGAATTAAATACAATGCTTATTTATTCAAATATAATTTATATCTTTGATTCAATACTTCAATTGACTTTTAATCAGAAATAAAATAATAAAAAGAATTGAAAGGCAAAAACCGTATCTCCTCTTCTCCAATAGTCGTCGGGTAACGTTTGTCGGTAATATTCGTCGGTAACGTTTAGCTATAATCTGTTTGGCGTTTAATAAAATACACAGTGGGACGCTTTGTCTTTCTTTTGCTCGACCCAGTTTTTTTGTTTTCCAACGATCTACCTAGTTAGAAGAAGCTTAGAAGCTTAGATATGGAGTGTCGAGTGATAAATGTTAAACGAACACGATCGTTCGGTATATATAGTATACTCGATCACTGAAAGGTTAATTCTTCATTTTCTATCTTATTCCATGTAATAGAATCTTCCCCTTACATTATTTAGATTACGATTAAACGAAAAGAAAAGAAAAGAAAAGAAAAGAAAAGAAAAAATGATTTCCAATGGAAGAATGTTTCTCGAAAAAAAAAGAGAAAAATAACCGGAAGCTTACTATACGTACATTTTATTTATAGGACAGGATTTACTTCAATAATAAAAGTCGATCACTCGATGATTAAAAGTTGAGCATGATAGAAACAAGGCGTTTGACCCCTCACGACATACTATTATTATCGTTGCTGGACTATAATCCGTTAACTTATGACGTAGATGCCATAACTTTTGATGCGCGTTATTTAACAGCATTGTGCGTTAACTTGAAGGGAGACACTGAAGATAAGAGAGAGAGAGAGAGAGAAAGAGAGAGAGAAATAAGGGAAACAAAAGGGGGGAGGAGAAACGTTAGAGAAATGGTGAGAGAGGAAGGAGGGTCAAGAGGAAGGGGGAAGGTTAGTTGTAAGTAAGGTACACAGGGAATAGTTAACAAAGCGTGACAATTCACAATTACGATTTCCCAACACTCTGGTAACTCCGTTTCTCGTATTTTAAACTGAGAAATAATATCGTGTGTATGCATTTTGATTGAATTTGAAAATGCAGAGAGAGAGAGAGAGAGAGAGAAAGAGAGAGGAAGAGATCGTTACTGACGCGGATCAACGTCCTCGGGAATAAACGTTGTGTTCGAGAATCAAGAAAGTTATACGCGTTAAGGCCATTAATAGCGTGAAGCTGTTGTCAGTCACGTCCGAGTAAAATATCGTACCAAATGTCAACGGAGAAGACGATCGTTGACACATTTACCGATCATGAGAGGGGTACCGACGAACGATTATTGTGACTGACCCTTCGAACTCTTATCGAATTTCTCTACTCTTACGATTCTCCTTATCTTTAAAGTGTCAGACAAAAAAAAACCCCCCTTCCCAAAAAGAAAAGAGTATACGAGTTAGACCGTTATTAACCAATTATATCAGGGTATCTCGCTAATCGTTTATCGTGAGAAAAAAAGAAGAAAGAAAAAATTAAACAAAATTTCGTTCCATCCACTTCTTTTCGATGTTATCCTGCTTCTTCTCGTTTTCTATCTCCCTCTTTCCCTTATATTAGATCATTCAAAAAGTTTTTATCTTTGTCCTTAGTATATAAATTTACGTAAGTAATATTTTTGATTTCCTCTTATTTTACTGACACGAGTGATATACGGTATAGAAATATAGGTACAACGCGATTAGAACATAAATCTATCGTACATTATATTCAATAGAATAATATAATAAATATTGTCTGCGTAAAATTTACAATTGGTAAGAAATAGTGACAAATTTTGGGGGGACGATCTAATGTTATAAATTAAAATAGTAATTATATACAAAAATTTAAATATATATACATAAATATTATATGATAAAATTTATATTAAGTTTAATATTAAACAATAGGTCAATTATTTTTCCTTTTTAATTATTATTATTATTATTATTATTATTATTATTATTATAAAGTAAAGAAGAAAGAATCCAAATCTATTTTTTGCTAAATGCTTGTCCAGTTTTATCGTCACGAAGCCACGAATAAATCGTTGAACCCACTAAGCTAACAGTGTGATAAGAATTAACATGCGATGCAAACGAATTAAAGATCTTTCTTTTCTTTTGTCCCCCGTTCCCTTTTCTTCCCTTTTCTTCAATCGGAAAACATCTATTCTAACTATTAGACTAATTTCATGTTTTCTTCCCCCATCCCTCCCCCCAGGTTTTTTTGTCACTTTTCATCAATTATCGATTGGCGCAATTAGCATGAACTCGGAGCAATACTGATGCCTATTATTTCCTTAGTCATTCCTTTCCGAGCTATTCTTTCCCCCCACCCTCTCCTCCTATCCCTCCCACCACCTCCTCCTATTCCTCCCACCACCTCCTCCTTTTTCATTTATCTTTCCTTCTTCTCAACCCCTCATTCTTCAATACTTTTCAATCCTTATCACGACTAATACACGAAAGAAGATAATAAAGTATGTAGTATATTAAAAGGATAACACGAAGAATGGACGAACAAATCGGCCAATGAACGCAACGATCGCTTTGCGTACATCAAACGTTCGAGAAAGGGGAGCATCCTATACGCGTGCCTACTTGTTTTCTTTTTTGTTTTACACTATATATGTTGGAATTTCAAGTCAAACAGAGAGAGAGAGAGAGAAACAGTTAAAACGTATATCTCCCGTTTATTATTATTGCTTGTCAAAAGAAACTAAATTAAACGAAACGAGACTAATAAAACTCTAGATGGATTTTATCTATCCCAGAACGGAAGAAACACTTTGTATAGTCGCGTTGATGTTTCCAACTAGAACGTTAAATTAATTTTATACAAAACCTTATTGGTACTTTATTACATCGGTTGTGTAAAGAAAAAACAAAAAAAGAAGAAGAAGACAAAAAAGAGAGCGAGAGAGAGAGAGAGAGAATGAGAAAAAAATAGCTCGGTACTCACGTCAATTAAAATGTTCGTTAAAACGAGAAATATAAAAACACACGTTTTAACGTTCGTTAAAACGGAATTAATGAAACTTGATCATCAATCTCCCCCAATCGGTTTTATTATCTCTAACACACCACAATCGGTTATAAAATAAATGAGGAATAAAAAAAAAAGAAAGAAAGAAAAAAAAGAAAAAAAAGCATGCCGAACTCGATAGATTCTTATGTTATTTTTCAAGGAAACGTTAAAATAATACTTAGAATATCAACTTGATTCTCGGAATTTATGGACACGTGGAAAAGATTTGCCGACCGGCCGGCGCCTTGCCCAAATTCTTCTTCTTCTTCTTCTTCTTCTTCTGCTTCTGCTTTTTCTTCTTCTTCTAATTCTCTTCCTCTTGTTCTCCTTCTTTCACTTCCTCAATATTTAATAGCACGCAAAATACCTGCTAGACGCCACGTGAATTTCACGCAAGAGACACGTCCTACTCGCGTGTATTTGTCTCTCTTTAACAACGATTGTTTACCTAATTCACCTTGTCGGAAGAGGTCGATCCCTTTCTCTTAAGTCACATGTATTATATATATATATATATATATAACACATACGATGATAAATATTTTGTTTATGGCGATTTTGGCGATGATCCAACCGACTAACGTGTAAATTTCGTATCGTTAACGGGCCCCAAGGATGATTTAATTTGGCTTATTACATGCACCGTTACGCTCCATTGGATCCTACCTAATGTGTATGTATTATCTTCTATTTAAACATGAGAATTTACGGGTCTTTCTCTTTCTCTCTCTCTCTTTCTCTATGTGTGATTTTATTCGCGTGCCAACAACTTAATTAATGTATTTGTTATTTTCAATCTTACATTAGACAATAAAAAAAGAAAAAATAAACCAGTTTTAGTAAACATTTGTACAGGTTTCTTACGAAATATATCTTAAAAATGTTCAAATATCAATTTGAACAATTGTAATTTAGTGTAGAAATTCGTCAACCTTTGTATAATAACAACAATTAATTAAATACATATATAACTATCATTCTATTATCTTGTATATCCTTATTTCGCATAACTCATTTAAACGATTCTTACGTTTAAACAATTATTCAAACTATTTAACACTACAGCACCATTTTAGGTTTACGAAACCTAAGATTGTTAATGATATTCATTTTATTGCTCGCTATTAAATAAGTAATAAAATAAACATTATAAAACGATAAGAAAAAAATATAAAATATAATTTAATAGCTAATAGAAAATAAAGCTACTGTTTTTTGTCAAGTTTCGAGTTCATAATTTTATGCTTAAAATTGACCCAATTTACGGTCATTGAAAACAAACCGATTGGTTTACTTAAATCTATCGATATATTCGTTTCTTCTTTTTTTTTTCTTATAATAAACATCTACATACAATACATCAAATTTGTATATCACGTAAGTTGAATTTAATTATATTTTCGAAAACTTTCTTCGTGCCTTTTACCGTTCGACCTCGAATAGAATTTTTCAACGACGGTTTTTATCCTTGACTCGTCGTCTGACGAAAACAGCTATTAAAAGTTTCGCGTCTTTTACTATACTTCCTCAACCTCTCCCCCTTCCAATTCTCCCCCCTATTTTTACTCCACACAACCTTTCACGCGTCGTCCAAATTCAAACATCGCGTGCGTGTGTTCGATAGCACGATACTCTTACCTTTCTGGCATTTTGGCGCCACTTTGTTATACGCATGCGTATTATTAATAGTCAAGAATATTCAAGGAACACAGAAAGAAAGGTAGAAACGCGTAGTATTTGTCTCCTTTTCACCTAATTAAACCTATAAGATATCAGCGCTATTTCCGTCATTGTTCTACGCACACTTGTCGTATCTTTTTTTTTTTATTTCATTATCTTATTTTTCCTTTTTCGCTTTTGTCTTTTTATTTTTTTTAAGACAGAAACAAAAAAACAGAAACTAGAAAATAGTTGGAAGGAGGAAAAAGAAGGGGAGGGGGAGGGGGAGGTGAGTGTACCGAATGAAACAGGCGGTTGTCACGTGAAACAAATCTACTCGTGCGTGTGTACATATTTAAACAAAGATTTGATTTATCACGCTCGACATGTACCTTTTTTTTTTTTTCAAAAATTCAATAAAAGAGAAGTAAAACAAAATTCGACGAACATTTTTTTTTCTTTTAACGCGATTATTTAAATTTTGATTTAACGGCTAAAAGTTAAAGAAAAATATTTTTTATCGTATGATTTTACATTTATATTTGAAACAGTACCAATAAATTATTATTGTAAATGTTCTTTCAAATAATCGATACTCTTTTTACCCTTACGAAATAAAATCATATAAAAAAAAAAAGTGTTTTATGTCGAATCTGTCGAATCAATTAAATTCGTAAAATATGGAATTCGACCTTCCTCCTCTTTTATTTCAGGTAGTAATAAAAAAAAAAAAAAAAGAAAGAAAAAAGAACCGTACATACGTACGTACACATACGTATGTATTATTTATAGTTTTTTATATACGTGCGTATGTAGAATTATGTTGGAATCAAATCTTTATGTACAGATATATATCCAAAGAGATTTTAATTCTGTTTATTAAAAGTCAACGACGCTCGACAGCACGTCACCCTATAATGTTCCTCGAGGTCTGTTTGCACACGCGTACACGTGCATTATATATATATATATAAAGGTTACACACGACACGCATGAAGAATTGCTATCGTGATCGAGCGTATTTGCTTCTAGCCTAGCATATCCGCTTACCAAAGAGAGAAAGAGAGAAAGAGAAAGAAAGAAAGAAAGAAAGAAAGAAAGAAAGAAAGAAAGAGAGAGAGAGAGAGAGAGAGAGAGAGAGAGAGAGAGAGAGAGGAGAGAACAGAGAGAACACGATGGATAGAAAAATAGGGGCGTGCGAATAATCGTGCTTACTCCGCCACGTGTCTATTTATATCGTTGTTAATTTAATCACATTTATTCGGAACAGACAGCGTGTATGTGTGCGCCTACGAAAAAGAGAAAGAGAAAGAGAAAGAGAAAGAGAGAGAGAGAGAGAGAGAGAGAGAGAGTCAAAGTGGGAGAGAGAAACACTTATACGATATGTCTAAAAAACTTCTCACCGACGGTTCTTCTATAAAGAACTGACGAAAAAAACTATTCATTTCTAATCTATCCATGTTAATATATAATAATTCTAATCAGTACTTTTTTTTTTTTATTAAGAATATTGAAACGAGAGAGGGGGAGAGAGAGAGAAGTGTATATTCGGTAAGAACGAATAAAGAACGAATGTATTATACATTGCGCAAATCGTGTTCTATTTATTAATAGCAGCCGCGATTTGGCAACCACTGTTGTTTACCAAGATCGGCCATATACGGTCTGCCGATGTGTATGCGAGCGCGCGCGCGCGCTCGTGCGTGCGTTTACGCTCGTGGCAAGAGAGAAACACGCGTGCGCTCACTATTACGGAATTATTAATGTGTCCCGTATGAGTGTATAGAATGTGTCCGTATTCTCTTCGTCGTCCTCTCATTGGCGTCGTCGTCGACGAGCTCACCCACTGACTATTTTATTTCTTTTCTTATTTTTTTCTTCTTTTTCTTTCTTTTTCTATTTATCATCGGCAACATTTATATACGATATTTTGTTTAATCCCTTGAAAATTGTTCTCTCTCTCTCTCTCTCCCCCCCCTATATATATGCCTATGTCTATCTTTCTATCTCTATCTCTATCTCTATCTCTGTTTCTTATTCTTGTTTGTCGTTGAATGCTACATTTACATTTTTACTAAATCTTTCAATAGAATAGATTGCGATGTTGACTTATGTGTTAGTTATCGGTAACGCACCTCTACGGTCTTGCGAGTTTGTATAAAAAAAAAAAATAACATAATGATACGCGCACGATAATAACTTTCCAACTCGTGATAGTCGATCTTTTTATTACGTTCTACCATGGAAACGAAGAGACGAATTTAGAATAATAATCGTGTTTTGTGAATATATTTTTTTCTTTATTTGTCTTCCTATCTCTTATATTTGTTGCAAAGATCTCTCTCTCTCTCTCTCTCTTTCTTTCTATCTTTTTATTTTTTAAGAGAGAAAGAGAAAGATAAAGAGAACCTATCTTTCCTAATTTCTCAATAATTCTAATCGCGAATAAATTAAATCCTAAGCACCACGTTGTCCATTTTTCATAATACGTCAAGCCTACACACGCGTTAAAACGCGACGCAGCTTAACCATTTCTACAACTCTTGTCAGTTAGAATATGCGAATGCGAATTCCATCCTGTTTACAAAGAGTTGGTATCTGGCAAGTGTTGATCAGAGACAACGATCGCAGTTAACGCTGCTGACACAAATATTTTCTTAATCTCTAAATACACCTATGAGAACATACGATAAAATAATCCTCCTAGAAATAGGCTCCGCCTTATTGTTACTAATTTCATTTCATATATTCATTATTATTCGAACTCTTTATTCTCGTTTATTTTCGTAATGCAACATTATCACGAGTAAGTAAATATAGACACGTTTCTACGTTTATTCGTACGTTTCTACGTTCGTTCGTTCCTTTCTTTCTTTCTTCCTTTCTTCCTTCTTTCCTTCCTTCCTTCCTTCCATCCTTTCTTTCTTTTTTCGTTTGTTCTTACATTCGTGGAAAGTGAGATCTGCCAAAAGGCATTAACCTAAATTCTTCTAATATCTCGTAAAAATATTACTACTTCGTTATTCCGTCCGTTCGTTCGTTCCTTCCTTCCTTCCTTCGATCAAAATCAACTTGTTGTAACTTAACTTAACTCGTGTCGGTTAAAGAAACGGCCGAACGATCGACGACCTCGTTGGCCACGGTTCTTCACACCTGCAAATACAAAACTTGCTCTCTCTCCCTCTCTCTATCTCTCTCTTTCTGTGTTTCTTTCTTTCGTTTTTATTTCTCTTTCTCTGTCGTTGTTTCCCGATGCCATTGCACCTGCCGGAATGCTCGTACGTCTACGAGACGGAATACTAACGCGTTAAATAAAGCGTACGTCGACCGAGATTTCCCTTTTTTCCCCCTCTTTCATCCCTCAACACCATCCCCTTTCCCTTCCCCTTCCCTATCCTATCCTTCCCTCTCCCTCTCTTCCTCCCACATCATTTCATTTCATTTCATTTCATTTCTTTTTTCGTTTCTTTTTCTTTTTCTTTTATCGCAAGAAAGAAGAAGCAAATTCGTCTCGAGGGAATAGAGATTAAATGCGGAAAAAGAAAGTTAAACGGTCGACTTGGTGAAAGCAGCGTTAGCTCCCTAACGAATATTACGTGAAAAAGACGAAGAAAATTATTCTATAAGTTGAGCTGCGTAACCTACGTAAGAAGAAGAAGAAGAAGAAGAAGAAGAAGAAGATGAAGAAGAAGAGGGCCTTGCAATTCTTAGCAGCACCTTCGGGATCGTTGAGATCAAGCCGGTTGGCCTTATGTTAAGTCTCGAAGAATTCAAACGATGAATATGAAGGAGAAAGATTACGAAATTTGTGCCGAGTGTCAAACGATAAAGATCTTTTCACGCGGTTCTTGCGATTATCCATCTCGCTGATTTCTATTTTTCCTTCTTTTTTCAAAGTTTTTTCGTGCCTGGGGGTCTTCGGAATAAAACGGTTTTTTATCCATTCGATTTTTCTCGTTAGATACCTACGTATTTTGCGATTTCGTTTTCTTTACGCAAAAATGATTCCTAAATTAGTTTTGATGTGCTAGGAATCGGTGGATTTACGATAAATCATTTTTTTGAAATTTCAAATAGTTGCGAATTCTTGGCATTAGATCCCCCCCCCCCCAAACAAGAAAATAAATCGGTTAAAGAGAGCGGCATCTGGCGAGACGCCAAAGAAAACATTTTCGAATTACGCTTACCAGTTCGAACATCATTGAACGCTCATTGTACATCCAAAATTACATCTGTTCGTTATTTTTGGGGTGGACTTACCTTTTCATCGAGATTGTTCAGATCCGGCAACTGAAATGAAAACAATGTTGCGTTAGTTTTATATCGAATGATATTATGCTAAGGTTAGATCGTATTATTCTAAAACTGAAACTATTAATAATATCGAATTGATTTTGCTTTATTCGACGATCGAGAATATCGCATACTTCGATTGCAACTGGAACGAGACTTAATACGATAGACTATGGTCCAGATCAATTTTATCTTATCGTCTGACCTAAATTACTTCCTACTTTTAATTGAATCGAACGATACTTGGATTATTAAATGAAAAAGAAAAAATAATGCACTAGTGATTTAGAGAAAATTAATAAACTACGATCCGGCATTCTCGTATTCTATTAAACTATTTATTAACTTTCGTACCATTAAACTGTTTAGATTGAATCTCGGATTACTATATTTGAAATCTAATTGTTTATATATTATCTATCATATCAGGTTCGTTCCAGATAGTTATTAATTCGAAAAATCAAATATATTATTTCGCAATCCATACTTAAACTATTATTAGGCGTATACGATTAAATGAAACGTGCGCTTATGCGATTCAAATTGAAACGAAATTATTAAATGGACGAATAAACAAAGTGAAATCGCAGAAAAAAACCTAAGATCCTATATTCTATAAATTATTGATGATTTATGTATGTGTTACATTCGTTTATTATCATATTACCGTGTAACAATCTTCTTCCATATTTATTTTGCCTTCGAGATCACGGAAAGAATCGATTCGATTCGATATTTAGACGAAAGCGCCATCAATTTACTGATCTTCGAACTTTAATGGAATACGTGTTCTGTTTTATCGATTGAATATAAAATGTTGGTAAGGTAGACAATGATTTTATCGATATTGATTAACCCCTTCCGGAAGATGTCCTGACATGCTTCTAAGCTTTTTCTCGAGTAAAGCAGATTAAAGGAAATTGAAGGCAATTTGTATCAATCTACCGTCCCGCCTGAATAATATACTCTCCTCGAGTATAGCGTGCTAGTGTCAATTTAACGCCCGATGTGTCGGCCTGTCTAATTAACCTTCGTTATTGTCGTTGGGTATCACGTAAGAGGGAATTTCCGTGACACGAAAGAGAAAAATAAAAAAAAAAGAAAAGAAAAAAGCCAAACCCCACGTCTTGTCGTTTTCCCTGACCCGTATTATCTCGCACGAGAATCAAATAAAATAAATGATAATGAGAAACTAAAGAAAGATAATATTCAATCGTTTATTACATTTGCAATTAAAAAATGAAGACCGATCTACGTTTAAATAATCTCGTTAAAAAAGAATAATTTGAATACGAATTTATATTTTTATCTTTAAAAAAAAAAAAAAATAAAAAGTAGCTTTGATAATAATATATCGATTTCCATAAGTTTGCCGTGGAAACATATTCGATAATTAAGGAACTTATAATTACGGATCGTAATTAGGTTAATATCAATTTTATCGCTCTCCGGTGAGATTTGCATTTGCTATTTGCTTTACTCCTTTTATTAATGATTTATGAACTAACGTGTATCTAATGGAAAACATTTAAATGCATACATGTACATAAACAAAAAATAAATAAAATCTAAATAAAAAAAAATATAGGTCCATGTGACTTATTCTAGAAACGATTGTATTTCGAAGTTAACGTGTTTCTCGTTTACCTCGATCCGGATTAGAAAATACGATAGCCGAAGAACGTTGCAGAGAAACGCGTGACTCACGCGACCAATGAACCTTCTTTTCCTGATAATTAAATCCGATACTACGATATTTTTAACACAAAAGTTAAACGTAGTTATAACTTCGTGTTTTTTTTGATTGAAATTATAAAAGGTAACTTCCGGTGATTTTTCACGCGAAGGTAACTATTTATTGCTGTTGAAGTTACGTTGAAAGAAAAATAAAACGAAAAAAGAAACAAAGAAAGAAAGAAAGGAAAAAAGTAAAGAGAGAGAGAGATAGAGAAAAATGTTAAAATTTCAATTATATATATATCTCTTTCTCTTTCTTTCTCTCATTGTTAATGTAATATGCAAATTATTTGAGCATTTACAATAGAATATTTAAATGCCACCGTCTACCAGAGCTTTGGTGTTTAAAGGAGGACGGATCGATATATACATTACCTTGGAGACAGTTTCTACGAGACGCTTCGATAACGTATCTAACGCACATATATTACTACGTAAATTTACGTAGAATAATGTGATACGGAGCCAGCCTCTTACAAACTTATCGAGTTTAGGTAATAATCATAATGTGTACAACATTCGCTAACAATTCGCCTTAGAATTTTATTAAAAAGTGTAAACAAATATTATTAATCATAATATAACTACACAATACAGTTTAATTTTACTTATTATTTCATTCGAGATTTTCATCATAGATTCCTATTTTAATATTCAGTCATGGAAATTATGGTTTTATAAATAATATATATCTTATATATATATATATTATAAATACGTAAGTGGGGTTGATTAGTTGCGAGCCTCTGCTAACATAGAAATAATTTTGTTTAGTTCGATCTAAAATTATTATTAATAGATTCAGTTATTGCTAACCCACTTTCGTATAAATTGGAAGGTGCCACCTATATGAGATTGCTTTGATGTGAGAAGGGATATAAAAATGTTTAATCCAAATGTTTTAATACTTCGAGAGAAATATTTTTCTATTGTTGATCGAATTATTCTGAAGAATAGTTAGTTCGATTCGCAGTTATTGATAATCAAAGTGAACATATGAGGGAGTACTTCAAATTGGAAAATCATTTCCTTGAAAAATATGCAAAAATTAGGCTAAACATATTTTATCCCGATACCCTTTTCTTTTTCTTGTTTTCTTCATGTGATGTATTATCAAACATATACGCACACCCAATACGCTTTCGATACGTAACCATTAGTAATTTATTTTCGTTTCTTTATGTATTCCCACGAGAATGTTTTTTTACATTTTTATACGAAACCGAACCGGTTGTACTCGTTGAATTAACAAGTTAACCATTAAGACATAAATTATTAAATAACAAGTAAAAGTATAATATAAGAAAATACAAGAGGATAAAAGTGTAAAGAAATATTGAATAAAAATTAATAAAGTGTCAGATGATAGTATTAAAGTTGCCATCGAGATTTAAACTCTTCGGAAAAAGCAGGTCAAACAGATGTTAGTGAAAAATATTTTAAAGAAGGTCGACTTATCAATCCGTCTTTTTTGCATTTGGGTTAGTAATAAATCAATTAAGTGAATCCCCCCCTCCCAAGATACACAAAAACATGTTAATTTTAGAGATAGCAAATTAACGAGATTGCTACAAAATTCATTAAGTGGAAATAATTAAGACGGCAATAATTTGCACTGTACGACCTGCTGCATCAAAAGAATCTTATATCAGTATAAATTATCATTTAGGTTCGCGTGCCAAGAGGGTCGAAAATAAACCACATGATTGATGAAGTTGTATCCAATGCGATTCTTTTAAAGCGTTATGTCAAACAAATATCCCAAAAATTCAATTGTGAACTAGAAAAAATTCAAGAAAAGACAAAACTGATGAAATGGAAAACAAATGATTGCAAGAAAAATATCGTATTAATTAACTTTCTGGTAGAACGAATTGAATGATTAAAGACCTAAAATTGTATCTGGGAATAATATAAAATATCGAATACTCGTTTGGGTGTGGATCTACAAGAAAACGAACTTGGGCAGGACCCTACATTTAAACAAAAATTATTCGTTAGATTTTTCTTCTTTTTTGATTCTATTTATCTTTGGATCAAAGCTTGCTCTCAAAACTTGCAAATATCCCGTTACTTATTAAATAACTTTTAACGTTTGTCCCTATAAACGATAAAATATTTTTAACGGAAGAAATAAAAGAAACGGTAGTAGAAGAACAAGAAAGAAATTTAAGAAACGATTAAAGTATTACATCACACCTTGAAGTTGGGGAAAAAATTAGTATAAAAAGAACACTTTTGTTTAACGCGACTTTCAAATAATGTTAGGATTTACACTTGAACCCGCAAGCTGAATAAAGCTCGAACACAAATGTTCTATCAATCAAGATTGTATAATCTTCCTTTAAAGGATACGATAACGAAAAAGAAAAAAGAAGGAAAAAGAAAATGAAAAAAATTAGTAGAAAAGAAACGGAGAGTGGCAAACGCATCCTGATGCGTTTTTACTTAGAAAAAAAAAAGAGAAAAAAAAAGAAAAAAAATATAGAGGGTTAGAATAGAAAGTGCATACATCTGATCTTCTACGCTTGAAACTTATTCAAATTTATACGATCGAAAAGCGAGAGACGCAAGCACAAAGGAAAGTTTGCCCCTTCTATAAGATATAACGCAAAAGAAGAACGAGTTCGTAGACCCACTCTCTTCTCTCATCTTTCCTATCTCGCCTACAATGCGATTTTCAAACTAACCTTTAAAAACTATCGTAAAGAAGAAAAGAAAATAAAAAGAAAAGAAAAATAGTAGTATAAAATATTTTCAAGTCAAATTCGTCGCATATTGTCATCATTTTGTTCTTTTTTTTTTTTTTTTTTTTTTTTTGCGATATACAAAATCAACAATTGTGTCGTTTATTTTGACAGTTACCCTAAATCCATTTTTTATCTCTTCCGTGAAATGTTTTTTACAGCTTCCTGATTGTAGATGTTGTTATGGTCAACAACAAAAAAGATATTTAAATGGACTCAGGCAATTTCAATTGTACACATTGGATATAAACATTGCTATTAAACAATGACTAATCTATGAATTTTATTTCACATTTTTCTTTTCTTTTTCCTTCTGTTTCTTTTTTCTCCACCTTCTTCAATTTTTGATAATTATAATTTTTTAATTTTAATATTTCTTTCAAATTATGCCAAATAAAAATAGCCCCATGCTAAAGATATTCCTTAAAACTTTTTAAATGATATTTCTCTCCCCTGACTCCTATCTATCTCATCTTTATCACTTTTATAACGTCGTCTAAAGTAAATCAACAAACAGTTATTCCATACTTTTCTTAACGAGTTAACATTTTGCGCGACACAATTTTTGTGTCCAAAAACGTGACACAAAGAGTCAAAGAAAGAGACCTATTTTTTTCATTCTAATTTTATCAATTAATCCACGTAGAGAAAAATTAAAAATATAATAGTAAATATCTATTATTTGTCCTTAATCTTTTTTTATCTTATTCTACTTCATAATTCTCGTATAGCATAACTTCTTCTTCTTGTTCTTCTTCTTCATCATAATTCTCGTCAAGTTTCTCATCGCGATGCAAATCTTTACCATTCCCTATTCCTTTCTTTCTTTCTTTCACTCACTCACTCACTCACTCACTCACTCACTCATTCACTCACTATCTTTCTCTCCCTCTCTCTTATTTCTGCAGTGTGTTCTATGATAGAGCGGCACGCTTCGTCGCATCTTCCATCGAGGAAGTTAACTTGGTGAAGAAGTCTAACCACCGATCAAGAGCCAAGGAAGTATGACGGTAACGCAAAGGGCGGCCAAGCAACTTGCACACATTGCCAGAGGGCTCGCCGTTCCTTCCGTTTCAACTTCTACCCCGTAATCTTCGATTACGTCGTCCCTCTCAAATTCTCGAACCTCGACATCGCATCTGAAGCAAACTCGACTTCTTCTCTTTTCATCATAAGAACTTTCATCTCTTCTTAGTAAAAGATCTGAACCTTTTCTCTCCAATTTCCAACCAGGCTCTTGTACCAACATTCGAGTCATTTTTATTTCTATTTTTTTTTCCTTTTGCTCTTCTTCTTCTTCTTCTTCTTGTTCTTCTTCTATCTTTCCTTAGTCTTTTCTCGATTCAATTATTTCTTCTTCTTCTTCTTCTTTTACTTCTACTTCTTGTTCTTCTTCGTCACCTGAAAAAGTTACATTTGAAAATGGATCATATTATATTTCTAATAGTATTATATAATAATATATAGTAATAATAATATATAGTATATAATAGTATATATAGATTGTTTTATTACAATCGAAAGTATGAACTATTGTAATAGTATTGTTACATATAATACAAGAGACAAAAAATGATATACCAAGCAAGATTTAACAATAAAGTAAAATCAAAGTTTAGTGTTAGTTTAGATACGAATAAGAAGAATCATTTGTTTGTTAAGATAAGTAAATAGTAATAGTCAAGTTCAAGTTGAACTTTGTTTCTTTGAATGAATCCCAATGCTGGTAGTATTCTTCAATTTGAATAAATAAAACCTGATAAGTATTACGGATTAAAAAGAACGTCAAAGGTCGTGAAAAAGTACTACAATAAAAAGAGAAAAGAAAGGAAATAAAAAAAACTAAGTATAGAATACAGATAAAATGTGTAATAAGATAGTGACACGAAAAAATATGTTTTTCTTTGGATTTCTAAAGTATCTTTCCTTAATGGATATTTTCAGTAAAATGACGGACGTGTAACCAACGACGAAAAGAAAAATACAAAATCAAGGACAAGGAATATACGTCCAGAGAGAGAGACAGAGAAAGAATAAGAGAAGAGAACTCGTCCTCTTGTTCCTATATTTGAATTGCAAATTTGGGAACATTTTTCTTGAAAAAGAATTCTATAGAGATCTCGTAATTCAGGAGAAAGGGTAAGGGACCGTGTAATGGTATACCAAACGACGACGACGACGAGAACGACGACGAGAACGACGACGAGGACGACGACGACGACGAATCTTTTTCCTATTCGTTTGAAGGATTTTTGTTCAAAACAAACCGAGAGCCATTTAAATCCAATTTCAAGTATTCGACGTCTCAAGCTCTACTTTATTTTAACCGTCTTATTACAACTGGCATGAATATTTGAAGTCAACAAAAATTCAAACATTCGCGTTTACTATTCAATTCAATTATTATTATACTTCGTTCATAAGGAATAATAAATTAGTAAAACTACAAAATGTCTTTAAAACATAGAAAATGATATTTGAATGTATACCCTGGGATTAATAAGTTCGTCGAAAAGTTAACAAAATTTATTATAATATAATAATATTTTAAAAGAATGTCGCTTCCTAATTAGGTATTGTCTAGTTTGTAATTGTGAACTTAACTCGAATACAAAAAAAGAAAAAAAAAGAAATACAAAAATATAAAAAATACCTGACTCGTATCCATTTTCTTTCCACCTATTTAATTGCTAATCTAAAATAAATCGTCAAATGAATTTATAGTTAATATTTGGAATATAATCGATTGTCATAATTATACCGATACATATACCGAATGATATATATATGTATATCAAATTCGATTATATTAGCATTAAGTTATTAATCTACCAGTCATATAGAAGCTAATCCTAAATGAAATCCAACAGCAAAATTAATACGTCGAATTATAATATAGGGGTACACGAATTGAAAATGAAGTTTAATAAAAAAAAAAAATTTAATTATATGAGTTATCGATATTGATCTAACTATAATAACACGTATTAAAGGTAATACTTTATTCTACGTAGAAGAAAAAAACAAAAAATATACTTGTCAGTCTAAAAAGAACGTGAACTCTTTGAGATATTATTTACGATGCAAACACACCGCTTTAGCACACTTTTTTTTTCTATCCAATTTGAAAATTCTATCCGTGAAATCCGGATTTACTTAGCGAAAACGTTATGGCAAAAAGGATAGGAAAAAAAAGAAAAGCGGCATCGAGAAGAGGAGAGGAAAGGAGAGGAGAAGAGAGGAGAGAAAAGATGAAGGGAAGAAAATGGAAAGGGAAAGGGAAAGGGAAGAGAAAAGCAAAGAGCCGAGTAAAGAAACGGAAGTTGGCTCTTGTCCTGGAAATACTAGCTTTCCACGACTTCCTCCTCTTACTCTTTGCACGAAACACGAGGAACGAATCGAAGTTAACTTCCATCATTTCATCGTGTTCTCCTTCGCAACCCGGAATAGTAGAAGGAAAACAGGAAAAATAAGTTAACACTGTTAATAGGCAGTCAGAAGAACTGAGCAACTTTCTCAAAAGTTTCCTTTTTAATTCCGTACACGTGCTGCTGCTGTTGCTGTTATTATTCTGTTTTGTTCTATATATTCCCTCTCGAATCCTATCGAGAAATCTTAACAAAAATAATATTAAAAACAACAACAACAACAACAACAATAAGAAGAAGAAGAAGAAAAAAGAAAAGTACCAAATGAACGCTCGATTATTCACGATAATCGCTAAAAAGAAAAGTAGCAAATCATTTGCTGTCCCCATTTTCTCGTTTAATCAACCGAGTATTCCACTTTTCGATAACTCTTACAATTAGTTAACACATTTCCTTCTTCATACCTTTTTCTTTTTTCTTTTTTTCTTTTCTCTTTTTTCTTCCTCTCCTTCTTTTTCTTCATTTTTTTTTTCCACGCAACTAATACGAATACTATCCTAGACACGTCCTAGTTCTACTTTTGATGTCCAATTAGAAGACTCGCTGTTCTTTACGAAATAACATAAAATTCTAACCGATTCGATCAAGTCCACTCGAAATAATTATACAACACGGTTTTTTTTTACGTTACTAATGATAACGCGATACCTATCGTAATATAAGTATAGTACTGTACAATGGAATAGAAATAAAATAAGAGAAAGTCGAAAGACCATCTCTTTTGTATGACGGTTGTGTTGAAAATAAATGTTACGAAAGGGATGAGAGAATAAAAGCAATATCATCTTGCTATTTTTTCTTCTTCTTTTTCTCCCTCAGTTCATCCCTTTTTCCTCTTTATATCGGAAAAATAAATAAACAAAGACTACGATATATATATATATATACCGGGTGTACTATCTATATTTATCATCTGAAATATATATTTATTATTTTTTACGTCTTGTAGACAAAATATTCAGGACAAGGGCGTTAGATTATTTTTAAAGGGCACGTCTGAAGTTATAGAAACCTATAATTTTTTATTCGTCAATCGATTCTACGTGTTATCCCGAAGAAAAGAAAAAAAAATTATTGTAATACAACGCCGGAAAATATTTTTCTTCGCGAGACTTTTACAAAAAAAAAGTAAAAAAATAAAACAAACAAAAGAAAGAAATAAAAATAGTCTGACGAAGTTAAGTTAGTAACACCCGGTATATATAGATTTATAATACAGATTCTGGGAGGAGTAGATAGGAGAAAGTCTATGTGATCCACTTAATCCCATTCGACGTAAACTTCGATCAATAGTTCCGCGTAATCGGCACTAATGACTGTCAAAGAGCAGAGAAACTGGGACGAAATTTCACGTGCCACCTTGACGATATGAGATTATTTACTTACAGAGAGAAGGACATAGAACCCAAATGTAAATTAATCGAAAAATATCGATCGACAATTTAAACGATCTCACATTGTCAGAACGAATCATCTTTTTATATTGCGAATTGACTTAATTAACTTATACTTATTCAATCATCTCATTCGATAATGAGAAAAAAAGGTTTCATAAGTTTTTATCAAATTCTATTCCAATATTATGCGAATTATAATATATCCTTGAATAATAAAACACTAATAAAACACAGCAAACTAAATCGAGAAAAACTCGACGAAGTTATCGTATTCTTTATTGCTTCCGAAAAAATAAAGAAATAAGAATTAAAAAAAGAAAGAAAAAAGTTAGAAAGGTAAAGAGAGAGAGAGAAAAGATAAAAGTACGTGAAATTTCTTCCCTTTTGTTTCCTCGCTTTCGCGAAAAAGTTAAGGAGACTACTACTTCGGAGACGACAACTAGAACGACGTGGACTCTCATAAAGGTTCTCTCGTTACAAACTGCTACTTCGTTGTTACGTCCTATAACCACAATTCTTCGAGATAAAAGCAACTCGTGACTTGATTATGTTCTGCGATTATTACAAGCGGAAAGAAAAAAGTAAAAGTAATATCATCGAGTTTCTTTTCTATTCTTATTTTTCTTCCTTCTATTCGTTTTTTCTAACACAAGATTTGATTGGTCACTTTCTTTCTAATATATATAAACGTAATACATATGTACGTGATACATATGTACATGATATATATATATTTTATTTATCATTAGTTTAACATTAAACCAATGGTTAACCAATCACTTTTTTTATATCCACGTCTCACTTAAGTATCTCTAAAATCCTAATATTCCAAAAGAAATACATTAATAATTGTTACTAATCAAAAATTAACGAAAGTCTAAAGTAATAATTCATTGTTAATGAATTCTTACTTCTCCTTCCTTCCTCCCCCTCTTTTAAAATCAAATTGCTTCCTTGTGTACCTCAACGCATTGGGTACCATGATAAACCTTTTTATCAACAATTTACGTATATAAGTGAGTATACCTATTTATACCGTAGTCAGTAGATATGATGGATCTTTTAAAAAAAAAAAAAAAAAAAAAAGAAAAGAATTCTTTATTTTGTTAACTAAAATTTGTAATTATAATTGTAAAAACATTGAGCAAAGATATGCGAAATAACATCGAAATCAGGAATTAAAAATTTTTAATATAAAATCGTTCGTTTGAACTCGGCAATCGTGATACGTTTAATATTTAATAGAAAAAAAAAAAAAGAAAAAAAATAATATTAATAATAACAGGATAAAACGTAACGAAGAAAATAGAAAATGAGACGGAGTAAGAAGAAATAAACGTAGAAAATAAAAATTAAAATAAATAAAAAAAGAAAAAGCGGAGAGAAAAAGAAGGATGAAAATTTGATTTAAAATTAAAACGCGGTGATCAACGAACGCGGAAAAGAGTAAACGAGGAAAAAGGAAAAGAAAAAAGGTATGCTTGATGATAGAGTTGTTACTTAAAACGAAATGAGAAATAAATGGATAAAGGAAATGCGTTGTTCTGGAAATCGGAAACTCTTGTAACGCTATCGTACAGCATTTACTGTAATTTCCGCTTTATTTGATCCTTTTCGTGAGAGAATATGTATACCTACATATTCTACAAGTTTACATCATCCACCGTCGATGTTTTACCGCATAGAACGATTTTTTATCGTATTTTATATTATCGTGAATAATTCTCTCTTTCTTTCTTTCTTTCTTTCTGTTTCTCTCTTCACAAATTATACGTATCAGAGATATAAAAAAAGAAAAAACTAATTGAAAGCATTAACTATCTACGAATTATCGTTATTGTTTAAACGATAAAACGATAAAAAGAAAAAGAAAAATAATAAAACGAACAAAATTCTTAAACGAATTGGAACGATGTATGACGTGTAAAATCATATTTATTTACCGGATAAAAAAGATAAGTCAAGGTTCACGTCAGACAAGATACATTATCGAAATAATATATCTTTTTCTTTATATATATTATCGATTAATTTTGTTTAGAAATATTTATCTCGTAAAACGTCCAACAAGACCATAAGATAGAAAGATAAAAATATGTTTAATTAGTTAAATAAAATAAATAGAATATTTAGAATTAAAGAGAGAAAGAGTACGAAGAAAAATTATATGTTAATAATATATACAATGTAATCGTTAAAAAAATTTCTAAATTTGTTTTATAATATAATAAAACGATTTTAATATTATATTTTCTTTTAATAATCTTTTAATTAACACTCGACGAGGGGGGTCGAGATATCGTCAACTGTAGGCTCATTCAGTAAATTCCAGAACAAAAGATAAATATAATCCTTTAACAAGATAACACATCACATATATTATTTTAAACGTATCAACGTATATCGAACAGAAAATAATCTCTTACGCAAAAATGATTAAAAACGACAAAAAAAAAAAAAAAACAAAAAAAAAGAAAGAAAACATAAATTACATCTTTTGAATAGTATAACGAAGTTGATAACGTATTTTATTAAACTTTTTTTTTTTTTTTTTTTTTTTTTTTAGAAATATACGACAACATATCGATGGAACAATAATTAACGATTTAATTCAATACCGTATAGGATATACGAATATATACTCGAATATCAAATCACACGATACTTTATATTATTTCAATGTTATTATTCATATGTTATTCTCAATGTTATTATATTAAATTGAATATCTACATTTTCATTTAAATATTACAAATGTTCGCTTTTCGAATCACAATTTATTTCAAAAAAAAAAAAAAAAAAAAAAATGAAAAGGAAAAAGAAAAAAATAATTTCGATATCAGAATATATACGTGTGTGCGTGTATATGCGCGCGCGCGCGCGTTTGCGTAATATTTTTCTATCCCGTGTAAATATTATGAACGTTATAGAATATATTATATTCCATAAGAAAGATCCGTCAAGATTGAGGATACGTAGGATGATAAGTGTGTTACGTCATAGAAAAGAACCGCTATTCGACGATTTCTACGGATAATATAAAAGATTTTATGATTAGCACGGACACTGGAGAGTTTCTTCTGAAAGTAGTCTCTTAGTTAGTTCACTTATTTCAACATATATATATCCAGTCATGCCGGTATAAAGTTTTGTGTCCACTTAACCTTGACTAACGATGATATAGTAACTATTCCTAGTATAATCACTATTTCTTACCAACATATCTACATATCTCTATTTCAAATTATTTAAGAGTTCATTGCCAAACGTAGCGTAATGCGCACACGAAGAATTCAAGTACAAACATTTGTATTTGATATAATCAAGAAATGTTATCGCAACATAGAATAATAACGGATCGATACGAATTTACTAATTGAAATCTAACATTTGACGTGCAATATAATTATCGTATGCTTAAACTGTCAATCGTTATTATAAAAAAAATAAAAAAAAAATAAATAATAAATCTTTCAACGATACAAATTATCGTCGAAATATTATATTCTTAATTTTATTCTCGCTTAAATCGCAAAAACAAAAAATAACTTCCCCAAGGCAACCTTGAAGAAAGTCGATGCGTCGACAAGAAAAAAACAAAATATCATAAATCACTACCACTTTTCGATTTGTATTAGCATTTTATCGACGTTTTCAAAAATTGAGTATAGAAACCGACTTGGCAAGTTTGCGCGAATTATAGCGAAACGATCGGTCGAGTACTTACAAAGATGGAAAAGTATAAGGTTCCAATTTACTAAATGGAGAAAGAAACTACTCCTCACAGTCTTTTTCCTCTTTTTGAGTTCTTCTTGTATCACGATCTTAAAGCTATATATATATATATACTTTTCTCTATCCTTTCCTAAATCTACTCTTACTTTGTTCATCGAAACGGATCTCTTGCTTCCAAACATCGCATCAGCTCGTTTGCCTCCTTTTCCTTTGAAAATCTTTCCTTGAGAATTGTATTTCCTTATTTTTCAATATACAACGTCGTCTACCACGCCTGTTGTTTTTTCTTCGATAAAACCTCAACGAAAAAAATTTGTAAAAATGATATTTCCTCGATTTTTGTTTATTATTTCGTTACTCCCCCCCCCATCCCGCTTTCCTTATTTTTTCATTTAATTATTTTGTTTCAACGATATAAATAAATTGACGGTACAAGGAGATGGAAGGGATTACAAAATTAATTCGATAGAATGAAATATTGATAGCAATTATAAGTTGTATAGTTAGTTATTCCAATTGTTAGTCCTCTTTTAAGTAAAGGATACTCTGCAAAGTCTTCTATCTTACGGAAACATACCGAACCGGTCGACTATTTCCCACGTAACTATTTCCATAACGTATATTCATGCTAATAACCCCATAAACTCGGCACTTGTGTCGACGACAACGATGAAAGGAATGATACGACGTAACGTAAACAAGATTGCAACCGCAAACAGGAATGAGGAGGAGGGCTGGAGGCGGGTATGGGGATGAAAAGAGAATTCTCTAACCTATGAATCATTTCTCACAAATGGATATTCGTTTATTAATTTGAATATTGATTTCATTATCTGATTATTTTATTTAATTAAAAAATGCATTTTTTTTCTTTTCCGATAACTATTAAAAAATTTAACAAAATTCTCTCTCTCTTTCTCTTACTCTTCTCCTAGATCAATTATCAAATAATCATCAGAAATCCGATATGACGCAAAAGATGAAAAATTATTCGATCATCCATTAAAACGAAACCGTTTTGTATTACATATCTTTTATTTTCTTTTTTTTCGTTTCGCAAAATATGTATATTATGTAATAAAGATTACGATTTAACTATAATTTATTATTTCGTAGGAGTAAGAATCGATTTAAAGCACGAATAGAATACATACATAAAATATGTATATAATATACATATAATAAAAAGAGGCGGGAGGGGAGGGGGGGAGGAGGAGGAGGAGGAATGATTAAATTTCGACATCGCATTACCCGCTTAAATTCAATTCATTTTATCTAAACAGCAATTGGCGAGTTCCATAGCCGAGAACCAGTGATGATGATATCGACCGTACCGAATTTCTAGATAATATATTATTCGATAAAGTATTATCGAATAATAAATAAAAAAAAAAAGGACTACAATGTATCTATTCAAATAAATAACGCATATGAGAAAAAGACGGAGAATTTTTGTTAGAGTTAATTTTGTTATAGCTATCATCCACAACGATAATCGTGCTCAAGCATGTAGCCTAATTATCTGAGCCAACAATTTTACATAAGACGTGTAGATATAATTCTCTATCTCTCTCTCTCTATATATATATATATTATATTAGGGTGAACCAAAAGTTCGTGCATTTATTGTATTATAAATTGTATTATAAACTGTATAATGGATTGTTTTTTTTTTGTAAAATTTACTTTGAAAATATTAATTTAAAACGCACGAACTTTTGGTTCACTCTAATATACATACATATATTTTTCTTTTATTTCCCTTACGCATACCTACTATTACTACTATGCATAGAATATTACAAAGTTCGAGAAGATCAACGAGAAACGATTCATGCGAAACGCAGGTGTATCTATAACCTTTTGAAGATCTTCTAGGTAGCAAAAGCTTAACTCTCTCCTTTTCCCATTTTTCTTACCCCTTTCCACCTACAACTAGCCCCTTCCACGATATCCTGTTCCCTTGGAAAGCTCTTTGAAATCCGAAATCCGTCGATTGAAACGCGTCCGCAAAGCTTTTATATTCGAAGGAGGATAGAACGAGAATTCTGTCGCCTGTGAAACATTTTCATTCAAAGAGATACCACGCATACGTTACGCTTTATAAAAAAAAAAAAAAAAAAAAAAAAAAACAAAAAAATGTACGTATTCGTAACATACGTATTTACACGAACGCATAGAAAAAAAAAACACGTTCCGATATCAATATCCTATCATTCTCGATGGAAAAATAAAAAAAAATCTATCGTTACGAATAAAAGATAAAATAAAAAACAACCGAAAATAGAATAAAATAAAAAATTATTTAAATTATTGATATGCAAAAGATATAAAGAATATATATTTTTTAAATTTTCTTTTCTTTTCTGTACTTTTCGCATCTCGTTTAATTAAAATGAACAGAAAGCGTGGAAAAAAAAGAATCCATGAAACAGAATTAAATCTTGGTACATATATATATATATATATATCTATTAAAACAAAACTATGAATAATTGAGCGAAGAAGAACCAAGGTGAATCCTTGTAAAAACAATTTCATCGTTTCTTCATCGTACTACTGCTGCTGCTGCTTCATTCGCTTTTGCTATTCGAATTGTCTATTGTCTACTAGAGAAATTATATTTTGATTATCCTCGTAAACGAGGAAATATACCGAAGTTAAAACTACTCGCAAAATAATAATAATAATAATAATAATAATAATAATAATAATAATAATAATAATAATAATAATTAATACGTAATTGGATCGATATTGAGAGTAACTTGTTTCGATAAAATGTCATTTGATAAAATATCATTGCCGAAGCAATTATTATAAAAACGTGACGAGTAATAATAAATGAAGACTAAAAAAAGAATTTTACCTGTCAATGAATATTAATTATTATACGATCGTTATTGACGCGAAACAAACGATGATATTTCGAATAAGCATAAGAAGGACATAGTGAAGAAATACGTGTATACTGAGATTATTCTTGGCACGTATGACTTCCATTACGTTAACTTGCCCATCTTAACTGGGTTCGATCGTCTTACCACATCGTATTAACATTCGCATAGTCTACTTGTGCACACGCGTCCTATCGGAAACTTTAAATCAAACATTTAAATCATTCAACCTTCTAATATTAAATTGACGAATATAATTATAAAAAAAAAAGAAAAAGCCAGTGTTGCGACGAAAAAATGAAAACTCGAAATCCGATAATAATTTCGTGAGAATAATTTTTGAACGAAGGAAACTATGGTAAAGAACATTCTTCGTTATTGATTTATAAGAAACCTTATGTAAGTAAACCGACGATAGATAAATCTGTGTGGATTTGTTTTTTTTTTTTTTTTTATTAAGAAAACAAAGTTCGCACGAGGAGAAAATTCCAACTCGTAATATCTTCACGATATTAAAAAAAAAATAAATAAAATTATTCGATCGAACATACCGGCACATTTGTAACGTGACTCGCAATTATTTTATTATAATTATATAGCTTCATTTCTCATCTTATATTTTCTTTTTTGCTAAAGAATACGTAAAATGTATTCCAACAGTCGAATTTTTGTGTCGTTAGAATACAAAGACAGATAAGACAGGTTTTTTTTTTATCTATTCTTACGAAACAGTACATTTATAAATTATTTATAAATTTCTTTAGAAAATATATATCGTTGGTAAACTCGTTAAATTTCAATTATAAACGGACTTTGGTAAAAATACGTTCTTCGATTACCAATATATCTCTAAAAAATAAAATAAAAAAAAACCTTAACACGATATACAAATGCATTTATGCATTATAACGTATATTGTGCTATTACACGTATCAACGTGGCAGATAACGATACACTATATTATTGTTACATCGATATTACGATATTATCAGAGACAAGAATCAATAACTAACTCCTATATATATAAAGATAATATTTATGGAAACATGATCAAAAATTAATATCAAATTTAATGTAATGTAATGTTAAATCGTCCTTTTAATTTAAGCAATAATTAAATACTATTATATTTAAAATAAAAAATATTTAAAAATGATACAAGTCATTGACATTATACAATTAAAATAACGTATTTGCATTTCCGTTCTTTATATATTAGCATGGATGTCGTATTTTCTTATTTAACGTATACTTTTTTACTACTGCACTTCGTATACAAAGTCACGTGCATCAAATAAAAAGAAGCAAGTACTTTTCTAAATACAGTTAACAAGCATTCAACTTCTTTAGAATTCGAATAAACGAGACTGTTCCATAAAAAACGAATTTCGTCGATATTTTATGTTGTATTTTATCGTAAAATAATTCAAGAATTTTTTTTCTTTCTTCTTCTACTTCTTTTTCTTCTATTTTATACAAAAAAATAGAATGCAAAAATTATAGCTAAAAATTAACAAGTTTTTTTCAACTACATCTGCAAACGTCATTTCACTATTAAAAAATAAATCTATCATAAATGGTAATACAAACGAAAAAAAATAATAAAAATTATTAAAGAATTATCTGATTTTATATATGTTATAGGTTGAAAAGTTTTAGAGCCTCAAGATAGAAACAATTCGTTTTTACCGATCAATATTCATTTTTATTTTTCAACATAGCTATCGAATTTTTCTTTTTCTTTTTCTTTTTCTGTTTCTTTGTTTGTTTTTTTTTTTTTTTTTTTTTTTTTTTAAAGAAGGTCAAGCTCATGAATTTTCAACCAAACCTCGTAGATAGCCCTTGGCCAAAGTTATTTCCGTTCGCACAGCATGCAGCAACCTATAGTTATTTTCTACCTATTATCCGAAAACCCTAATTCTAAGAATTCAGGATGATCTGCTCGGAGCAGATCAGATTAGAGTTCGTATTTTTTAGACGCAGGAACGTTAAAAGTTCATTGTTAGAAAATATATATGTCGGGTTCTCCTAACAGAAAATTTTCTAAACCGCATTCGAACGAGGAACAAAATTTACAAATGTTACTTAACATTTTCGTATAAATAAATAAAAAAGATAAATAAAAAAAAAAAATACAAACGAAATAAATAAACGCAAGAATTGCATAAATATTCGATTACATTCAATAATCGATCGTACAAATCTAAATAAAAAGTAAAGTAAAGAAGAAAAATAACAGAAAAAAAAAAGTAGAGAACTTTACATCGCGTCCTTCGATCATCTGAATCTAAAAATAGGATATTACGTTTATTCTTGGAGCTCGTAGATCGTAGACATTGAATGTTATCCTATAAAAAGATGCTTACGGTCGACGGACCATAGAAAATCATCGAGTACAATTATAATTATAAATTACAAAAAAATAAAAAAACTATCTCAAGAGAGACAAAAGAAAATAAAAGAACGAACAACAAATTCGTCGTAGATTCGTACCTAATCGTTAAGAAAATACTTTGGTAAATCTTCTTAAAAAACGATAACACGAATATAAACAAGATTATCAAATCGAAAATGTTCCTCTAATATATATATGCAAGATGAAAATAATAATTTAAAACAAAGAAAAAAACATATATAAATATATAAACATGTGTGTACAGTTATACATACTTATAACGTATATACGAAGCAAAGAAGATGTAGGCTGGTGGTTAAGTGTAAATGTGAGAGAGAACGAAAATATATGCGTGGGTGAATGAAGAACAATTATATGACGCAACGTGGCTTCTCTCTCTCTCTCTCTTCTCAGCACACGAATCCAACGTAGGAAGCACGTGAGTCCTTCAAGGTAAAAAACAGTTGGCCGTTGAAGAATCGAGAACAAGGCAAAGTACGAATCGTGTCAGAATGAACACTTGTCGTCTAGGAATACGAACTAGGTAAGATAGATAGATAGATAGATAGATAGATAGATAAATAGATAAATAGATAGACAGACGAATAGTAGACAGACAAACACACACTCACGAAGGTGAAGGACGTCTATGTTTTTCTTCGTTAGAAAAAGGCACGTTTCTAACGCGACAAGCTACACACCAACGGATCGAATTGAAAACACGTGTAACCTCTACAGTACCTGACGCTGGAATGAACGCAAGACCGACGAGCAAGCGCTCCTCGTCATCTCCCCCCTCTCTCTTCCCTTCCTCCCCACCATCCCAAACCTTCTACCTAACGACCAGAGTGTGAGAGAAAGATAGAGAGAGAGAGAGAGACCGAAAACGAACGAATGGTCTTATAGCAAAAGGAAAAGGAGTCGATAGAATCGAATTCCTTTCGATAGATCCTTCCTTCCCTTCCTTCCCTTCCTTTTCTTCCTTTTCTTCCTTTTCTTCCTTTTCTTCCCTTCCTTCCCTTCCCTTCCTGTTTTCCTCTTCCGAACATGCAAACCACTTTATTTTCTTTTCTCTTCCCAATACCGACTTTCTGTCGAACGAAAGATGCGTACTATGACTAAATA
The DNA here is from genome assembly GCF_010416935.1 of Polistes fuscatus. NCBI lineage: Eukaryota > Metazoa > Arthropoda > Insecta > Hymenoptera > Vespidae > Polistes > Polistes fuscatus. Next base: position 10,772,378 of record NW_025113107.1, on the reverse strand, counting down.
CATCTATATATATATATATGTATGTATGAATGTATATACGTATCCGTCCATTCGTATATTTTTGTATAACTTTGAGTTCTGAATACTTGTCGATATTATATTTAAAAGTTGTTAAAAGAAGTTGCTTTTCTTCGTCCCCCCCTCCCTCTCCTCGATGATGAATCGGGAACGAAGTTAAAATAAAATCGCGTGTAATAGAAAAGTCAAACAAAATCAATAGGGAGGGGAGGGGAGAATTCAAAGCAGATACAAATGAGAATAGAATTATTATACTTCGACGAGGTCAATGATTTGAGATCAAATTTTATTTATCTCGAAGAAGGGTCAAGTAGTAATGAAGCGTGGGCAAAAAGTTCCTCTACTGACGCCGAAGTTATATATAATTAGAACTGTACTACAGAGATATACATATAAACATATATACGTGGTCCAATAAGAAACACCGTTGATACGAGCCTCCTATATATATATATATATATATATAAACTAGTAGAATCATGATTATCGAATGATAAGTTAGAGCATGCGGGAAGATAATCATATCGATTTATTTGTTCATTTTCTTTTCCTACTTCATTGATCTGTTTCTTTTTTTTTTTTTTTTACGGAACAACATATGCTCGTACGATTAATTATCTATCCAATCTATCTATCTATTTATTTATCTAGAAGTATATCGCGATAGAGATTGTTAAAATATATCATTTGGTAAGTGGTATAGGGAATAGATCGATATCGTTGATCTAAAATTTAGAAGAGCTTAACGGAATGGCCTTAAGAGAAGAAAAAAAAAAAAGAAAATAACATAATAATCATACATCAAAATGCACGGATGATCGATACACGCTAGTAGCCTTTCGGGAACGAGTATCGATCGTCAAAGCCACCTACTACTACAAGGTAACGCAGGAATACATGTGACTACGTGTACATCTGTAAATAGATAGATGCATAGCATACGTAAATAAATAGCTGCGAAATATCCAAGTCATAAACGATGAGAGAGAGAGAGAGAGAGAAAGATAGAGAGATCACGTATCAAAAAATTCTGTCGACCTTGCATTCGATGAAACGAAAAACGTCATTTGGTAACATTTATTCGATCTCTCATACGCGGTGAACCTTCTTCTCGCACAGTTTATTTTCGTGTCACTTTCGGACATCCATTACGAAAATGAATATTTTATTTGGAAGGGAAAAAGAAAGAGGTCGTTGCCTGGCTGAAAGATTCAAGGCTTTCCTTGGATTATCTTAACGAACGTGAAAATATGGAGAGTATTAAATATATATATATATAAGTAGATAGGTAGTACCAACGTCGTCTAACGGATGAAAACGTAATTTGCGTTCAAAGTAAAGTTTCCATCGAGATACACAAGGAGAATTACAGTAGCTCGTAATACTTTGCATGCATATATCCGTAGACACAACTGGCCTCGAGCAGACGCTACGTTAGAAAATTCTTCGACGAGGAGATAAACAACGTGGTTGTTCCGCGAATAACGAGGATGAAACTGAACAATCGAAAAGACGCTGACTGAGTCGAACGAGAAAAAGCTTACTTTCCGATAAGATTCTGTAGGAAAAGGAAATACGCCCTTTCCATCTTGTTTTTTTTTCCCACCATGTTTTCGATAAAATACATATCTTTTTCAAACAATTCTAATGTTTAACTACACTGATATGTAAATGAATTTTTTAACTTGCTATGACGAATCACGAGTACACAATGAGTATGATTTACGATTAGAATGATAAGTAAAATACGAGAAGTAAGCGTAACGTGTCTGTAAAAAATAAAAAATAGTCAAAGAAATAGGATCGTCGATAAGGATAACAAATAATACCAATTCTGAAGCTTTCCCCATCGTGTGCGTGCTTTCGTGCGTGCATACGTGTGTGTGTGTGTGTTACTGGCATTGTATATAAAGAGAAGGAGAAGGAAAAGGAGGAGGAGGAGGAGGAGAAGAAGGTGAATAAAAAGAAGAGAAAAGGAGAGATAGAGCTTACATAAAACACGATTATATTTCGCACGCTGATGTTTCCAGTTTCAGATAACGCGAAAACCACGACGTGTGCTCGAAGAGTTATTATTACCATCTGGAGCACGTCAGAAACAAGCAACAACCGTGCAATTGCCGCCTAGTCTCTCATTTTGCACGGTGGAGAAAGCACGAACTACTTAAAAACACCTACTACCCTATCGTTCTAAAGCTTTTAATCACGAACGATGTTTTTAAGAGAAACCTTAAACGCTTATCAAATTTTCAAATAAATCTTATCAAATATGTTATTATGTATTATTATTATATCGTTAAACTGATTTTTTAGATTATTTTATTCACGTATTTTCTTTTTTGTTTTTATTTTTTTTTGTTTTTATTTTCATCTTCCTCCGACTTTCATAATATACTTATCAAAATATATGCAATTCAAATGTTTACTCATATCTTTTATTTTTTTTAATTATTACCATACAGAAGCATGGAAAACCGGTCACGTTTTAATTGTGTGTGTGTGTTCGCATCTCATTTACGTAAATTATAAGCGACTTTTGATGTAACCGAAAAGAAAAAAATATTAAAGTTCAAATACGTTCATTTGAATTGTACATTTTATCTCTTAAATAATGTCGTATAAACATCTTCGTAAGTATTTTCTCGCTAACAATAAATGTCGCACTGAACAAAGTCCAATAATTTGAAATCAAACAAGAGTGAAAGTAAAGTGCAACGGGAAAAGAAGAAGAAAAAAGAAAAAAAGAAAGAATCGTACAAAATCGAGCGCAAGATTATCAATAATGCGTTTCTACGTTAAGTCAATGACCTGGAAATTTCGTAGTTCTAAGATAAAGTGTACTTAAGTGTTTTATAACTACGATAAAAATCCAACTCAATTTTCTTCCTATTATTTTTCTATTTTTCACTCGCCCTCTCATCCAAACAAAATGATCTAACCATTCTATTTTTCCCTCATATTGGATCGTTCCAAAAGATTCTTATTATATTTTTTTTTTTGTTTAAATAATTTTTACACGCACGATACGTTTCATTTTATATATTTTCTTTATAAACGATACAAAGAACAATAATACAGATGGCATTTAACCTAATAAACGAATATTAAATAATCAAAATATAGTGCGTGTAAGATTTATTAAAAAATAAAAAAAATATATCAGAAAACTTTTAAAATATAACCTAATATTATCGGTATTACGTTCCTTACACCATAATTATTTGCGAAAGAAAAAAAGAGGAAGAAAATAATATTTCCCTGGCTCGTAAACCAGTTTTATTTAAACTACCGCGAAATCATTGCATACATGAGTATGCAACGTTGTAACTGTCGAGAACACACGTATGTAAACTCGGTCGCGAAGTTCATCGCGACCGAGGTTCCGTTCGTTTCTCTCTCTCGAATCTAAAACATAAAATGTATTCTATGATAATACGATAGAATCATAAAAATATCCGCGATTAAGTTATAAAATTATATTATATAACGGATTAAATGCTCGAAATTATACGAGAAAACGACGAATAAAAAAAGAAAAGTATTTTATCAAATAACTCGAGAGAAATAATAATAATTAAATAAAATTATACGATTAAATTGATAAAAGAAATCCCCCTTCTATTTAGACGTATACGTCGTGAACGCAAATACTCGCATAAACACACCCACCCTTTACACGTACATATCTAACCATATTAAAGTATACTAGAATCGTGCTCTTAAAATAAATCTAAAAGAGGATTTACATGACAAATTTCAACTATTCACTGATTGTCTCTTTCTCTCTCTCTCTCTTTCTCTCTCTTTATTTAACCTTTTCCATCTAATCTCTGACATCTCGTCTACTACTCGTTTCGCGTGCACGAAATCCAAAGGAGAATAATAAGAGATCGTGATCGTTGAATACATTGAAAATCTTTACATTAAAAAATACAATTAACGTGATCTAGAATAGACAATTGAAAAAATGTATAAATAACGCACGCATATTGAAGGGTTTGAATGATTCGTATCATCAGCAACAAATTAAATTACTTTTGTTCGTGATACTCTTCTAAACATTCTAAACATTCGGTAAATATCAAAAGAATCTAGCTAGAAAGGAAAGAAAATAAAAAAAAAGATCCAGGGAGGTTAAGAGCAACGAAAAGAAAAGGATGAGGAGGAGCTAAGGGGAAGGGGAATGGGGGGGATCGAGGGGTAGGGTGTAGAAGTAGAAGAAGCACGGGGGATAGAAAGAGATTCAATTAGACCTTTAATGGAGCTTGTATACGAGCCACTTAAAGCCACTTGCGGCCGGTGGAGCTAGCTGTAACTTGCATTGACCCAAGCACGATTCCCTTTAACTTCTCTTCCTCCCCCCCCACCCCACCCTTAACCCCCTCCCTAGAATCTTCTCTTAACCCTCTCTCTCTCCCTCTATTTCTCTCTCTACCCCTAAGTTGCCCTATGATTCCGTCGTTTCTCACTTACGTCCCTCTTTCCTCTCTACCATACACTCCCTCTTCCCTTCCGACCCACCGCTTGCATTTCTCCTCCTCTTCCTACTCCTCTTCCTCAGCTTATATACCATTTCTCTTAGAAACCTTGCGAACTTCGATCGTCCAAACTAGACGAGGAACACCATCAGTTTTATACGACATACTGAAAATTTAGATCGATTTGTAAAATACGAGCCATACCTCTCCTCCAACCCTCTCACCTTCATACAAGATTTACCATTTAACTAATCTCTTATCTCGATTTTAAAACTTTGGATAAGATAAGACACGATACTTTGGAATTTGTGGAATGTTTTGTCTGCGGAAATACATCGAACATACTTTCGACTGTAATTTCGTCGTTCTTGTTATTTTTAAAAGATAATTATTGTCTACTTTTTTTGTGGAAGAGAAATAATAGATTCACGGTATAAGTATTTACATGTAATTTAATATAAATAATGTATATTATATTTACTTACCTTTTTGCTTAACAATCTCGAAGATATTCTTTCACGTCGACGAACATATGCAATTAAATCGACACAGTTTAGTAATCACCACAGTTCGAGAATATAAAAAGAAATATATCCGACAACGAAGCAGTTTCTAAAAAAAAAAAAAAAAAAAATAGTAGAAGAAAAAGAAAACGAGAACAAAATAAGACTTTGATGTGTTGACGAAATTCAATACATTTTCTTCTTCTTTTTCGCAATCGGTATACGTAGTAATACGTAATCAGTCAATAAATATTATAGTTTTTCGATACTTATTTAAAAACTCGTTGAAAAATACGGAAATCGAATTCTCAAACCAGATTTGCGAGATTCAAAAGAATTTTTTTTCGTGATATAAATTCATACGTAAATTAATTTAAATCTATCGAATATTCTTTATGTTTTTTTTTAATTTTTGCGTTATCATTTTCCTTCTTTCTTTCTTTTTGTCAAAAATACAAAAATAAATGCGGAAAGTCATTGTAATTTCTTTTAAAAACAGTGCAATTAAATGCAACCATGCGGTGTATGCAATTTCCACGATAACGAGTAATAATCTGACCCTTTTAAAATAATAATAATAATAATAATAATAATAATAATAACAACAATAATTAAAAAAAAAAAAACGTTTAAAAGAACCTGTTTTTCCTGTAACTCGTGGTACGCACAAGTGTGACTAATCTACGTAAAACGATACGGTAGTCTGTACAAACCAATCTGAACGATCCGTTGTTTATTGTTGTTTATCTCATAAATAAAGTATTGAATAACGAAAGACTATGGTAATTTATTTACCATATACATAATGTGTTAAGTAAACTTAACCAAAAAAATCTTTCAAGTAATAAAATGCACTGCAACAATTTGCATGTAAATTACTTGCCACGTTTCTTATCTCGTATTTTTTAACGTTTATCTAAAACATGTCTCTTTTTCTGTTTAATTCTCATCGAGGATTCCTAATAATAATCCAAAAAAAAGAAAAAAAACCAAAAAAAAAACAAATAATTAAATAACAATTACATTTAAATTTAAAATGAAATCGATTGCAACTGAATGAGACGCCATCTGTACAATCTACAAACTAACATTTCATCGTCCCATGTGGTACACGGATAGACGTCGTTGAAGATACGACGACGATTCTCTCACTCTCTATAATCGAAAAAACTGAATTACCGACGTAGTTCATGGTTCGAATCATGGGCGAGAACATGGCGCACTCTAGAACGAAAATTCAAGGATGCATTTATTTTGTTTTTCCTCTTTTTCCTCCCGAGCAAATGCACCCCGCCCGTAATATCTCTAATCGTAAAATAAGTAAAATATATCTAACGAACGCGTTTACATTTTTCTACTCATTCAAACATTTTATGCAAATATTCAAATGAATTTTTTTATTTTTTATTAAAGTAATAACAAAAATCTTTGATGAAAAGAAAAAGAAAAAGGAAAAATTAATTATCTGAAAAGAAATGCACCGCTTTTTTTTTTTATCTTATTTACAGATAATTTTCGATGATCGTAGATATAAAAGGAATATTAAATTATTTATAATATGATAATATTACAAGTAATAAAATTTTCTAAAGATTTGTGAAAGAAAATGTAAAAGAAAAAGAAAAGTGAAATACTATGCAATCAGATAATTCGACGGAGAGTTACAATCGGAAAGGTTCCTACAATTAGCAACTTCAAAGTGTTATGAGAGCTCGCGCGGACAAGAGAGTCCTTAATTGTTCTTAATTAAACTAAATTGAAGGTTACCAGGGGACAAATAAATACGATGCTATGCACTCCCTCGTTCGCGCGGTAACCAATCATTCATTGGTTCCTTTTCACGTACAACTACTAATAAATACATGAGAGAGTAACGATTATCGGTGCCATTCAAAGATTCACAATTTGTATTATATTTGTTTCTAACGAACTTCATTTTTTCATTACTTCTATTTTATTTTTATTTTTCTCTTCCCCCATTAAAACATGTTATTCAATTTTTATTACAAATAAAAAATAAAATTAATAAAATTACATAAATCAAATTTATCTCGTAGAAAAAGATACGATTCGGTTACTAAATCGTAACGTCTCGCAAATCTGGTTTAAAAAAAAAACAAGAGTAAAAGAGATACGGTTATTATACAAGACAAAACAAAATAAAAAATAATTACATTCGCGTATTATGCAAATGACTTACCTCGGAAGTGGGAACGAAGGCACTGGGTCCATCGAAGGCCGGTTCTGGTACTGGTAATCCTCTATCCTGTAAAAAAAAAAGAAAAAAAGAATAAATAACAATCAATCGACGAAAAATTCAGATGGAAGTTATATATATCGTGAAAAATCTTTAGATCAAATAGACAGACTTCTTGAAAATTTAGACTAGCTTGAAATCGGTAGAGAACAAGAGGACTCCTTATTCTCTCAGGGTCGTGGGGTTCGAGCCGCCCGTTACGAGTTTTTGTGCGAAGCTTTTCTTCTTCCATACTACACAGATATATATATACACACACGCATCACACACACGCGCACGCGCGCGCGCACACACACACACACATACACACAATTCTACGTGCAAGTTTTTATCGACTCACGTTTCCGTTCTTATTTTTCAAGTGCAATTGACGATGCTAATAAAACGTCGACGAACGCGGTTTGTACCGGTAGGCCGTTTTGGCGACAAAATAGGAAGATATTTTTGGAACAGAGTTCGAGAGTGTTCCCAAATAACTACGGAAAGCTGCTCCCATTTATATAACGTCCCGCTATGTCCCGTTTTTCACGTTTTCCCACTTCAAACACGAGAATATTGGTTGGGCATTGGGAAGGATATTTGTTCGTTGAATTAGAGTAAAGATCGATCGATTCATTAAAAAGGAGGATAGAGAAAGACATAGAGAGAGAGAGAGAGCGAGAGAAAGAGAGAGAGAAATAGGTAGATGATAATACATAGGATAACAAAAACTTACCTTGACCATTTCCAGTATTTCAGCACATTTTATCCTGACGTTCTGAAAAGGACAATTAACGCTGAGCCTCAGTATCACCGGTAGATGAAGCGTCACCAGGCTGAGATATTTGTTTGCTTGAGTTTGCCTCGGGCCATCTAGAGCATTTCCAAGATTAAGCATCCTACCGACATCGCCAGGAGTAACCTCGGGACTGTCTAGGACTCTGCCGCTTTTCGACGATACATCTTCGTCCTGCGATAGAGGTCTTTTTATCTGACCCGCACTAAATTTTCTCTCCTCGTTCTTCCTAAGGCAATCCTGTTCCTGTTGTTGTTGTTGTTGTTCGTACCTTCGCCAATTTGGACGATTGCCATCCTCGAGATCGTCTTCCGAATTTTCAAAATTTGCATCCTCAACGAGAATTTCATTATCCCGATAAATTTCGTTAGCGTTATCGTTATCAAATCCATCGAGAGTATTGAAAACAACTCTGTCGCGCGATCTCCCCCCAGTTATTTCGGTATCGTCCGCACGATACCTATTACGCTCGAGAAGATCGCTACTCTTCGAACGGAAATTAACGTTCCTACGATCGAAAAAGGCATTGCCGAGATTCTCGTCGAACTTGGGACTCTTTCCATAGATCCTAGTATCTAAATCCAAATCATCCTCCTCCGGTTGTCTTTGCTTAGCCCCTTTAACCTTGATAGAATTCTTAGTTCTCGGTATCCTATCTTCTTGAGTGAACTCGTTCAATCTCTCGTTGGACGAGGATATCAAATACTTTCTCTCGTTGTCGCAGCTAGAAGCAAAACGGGTCTCACTAGTGCCGGTGTCCTTGAACCTGCGACACTTGCCAGCCAATTGTTCGATCCTGAATCCTTTCCCCTCGTCCGAAGAAGTGGAACGACCCGATCTGTTCCCGTCCGCGGAATCACCACCAGCACCACCACCAACAGCACCAGCACCACCACCCATATATTTCCTTCTCTCGACCGGCGTGCCAAAGCTCGAACTTTCGTTCGAGCCCAAACGACCACCGTCTACGCAATCGAACGAACCCGAGGGATATCTTTCGGTACTTTCGGTCCCACCGTCTTCCGGAAAAACAAGATTTTCCGTAACACTTTGTGGAAAAAAGCAGTCGCTTCTAAATGTATCCGGAGATGACGCTTGTTCCTTTACGTTCTTCGGACTGGATTTCGAGGGTGAACGCTCGATGCTCATGTCGTACCTTTTCGACACAGAGAATACGTGTACTTTTTCATATTACGATATCTAATCCGCTCTAAAGAAATTTCATTTATAGATACATCGATCGACCGGTTAAAACGAGATACAATAATCGTAAACATTCCGATCAAATTTCTAAATTACGAAACCTATCCATTTCTAATGTCTTTAAAAATCTTATAATTAATTGTTTCTAATATTTAACTAACCTGCCATCCTGACCCTTGAACTTTCCGGATGCGTGGTTGTTGTCCTTCATTTCACCGGTAGCTTCCTCCCATTGATTTGGACTGCCAACACCTCCTAACCATCCCTCGACGGTACTCCTTGCTGCCGCCAATGCAATGTTTCTCGCAGTTTCGTCTCTCGCGCAAAGAGGTGCCAAAAACCTGCTCACAAGTTCTACCTCGTCTCCCTTCGTCGACGCTTCAATCCCACAAATATTCGGATTTCTATACATCTTGGTTGATGATCTTATTATTATTATTATTATTATTATTATTATTATTATTATTATTATTATTCTTTTTCTTCTTATATTTTTTCTTTTAATTTTTCTCTTATTATATTCTTTCTCTTTCGCTCTCTAAAGCAAATCTTTCAATAATACGCTCGAATATCGAACGAGCTTCCAACACTTTTAATCTAAGGACGAATACTCCAGACGGCTCAAATTTCTCCCAATAATATTACCCTCTCTCTCTTACTCTGTATTTCTTAACTTTCTTGCTTCTCCTTCCTTCCCTCCCTCCTCCTTCCTTCTTTCCTTCCTTCCTTCCTTCCTTCCTTCCTTCCTTCCTTCTCCAAACCAAAAACGAAACAGCTACGACACTGCAAAGGAAAAATTTATTTGCAAAATTTAATGAAATTTTTTAATTATTAATTTTCTTGGTTTTCTTTTTTCTTTGTTAATTTTCTTTTTTTTGTTTTACTCTCAAAATTTTATCGATCGGTGAAGTACTTTGTTTTTCGCTAAACAAAAAAAAATATTAAAAAAATAAACATCGAGAAAAGAGAAAAAAGAGAACGCGTTAGAAAATTGCCGAGATAATTGATTGATTAGTGTTTATCGTAAAAATTTGTATCTTCTCGAGGAAAAAAGATTTCGAATCGATTTTGAAAAAAGCAACTCATAAGAGGATTTAATCAATCGATTTATCGAAAATTTCTTTTTCGATCGGCTTTACGAACCTTTTTCTTTTCTTTTGGACTTTTCTTTATATTTTGTTGTATCTCTCTCTCTCTCTCTCGCTCTCTCTTTATCTTTCTTGCTTTAATTCCTTTTCTTGTTTTCTTGCGCCTTGTAATATTCCTCTTGCAACTCTCTCTTCAAAACGACGAGTTACATTTTTCTGTTTACATCGTTACGTCGTCAAATGGGGAGGGGTTGTTGTTGGTCGTCCTCATGAATTGAAGAATTTTTCTTTCACGAGAATTATCGGATCTGGGGTGCGCGTTGATTAATCCATTTGACGCCTAAAAAGAAGAGAAAACAAAAAAATACAAGGTCAATGGATTAATGAATGATTAAAAAAGAAGAAACGATTCGAAACGAGATTAAGGATCGTTACACAGCTCAACACGTTAATTAATTTAACGAAAGATAAAATGGTGAAAAGGCGGATAATCTCCAAAATATATCGATAAGGTAACGTATACATCTGTACACGATGGTAACAACATTTAGCCAAAAGAAAAAAATCGCACGGTACACCTTACATCTACATCGATTTTATCGTTCATCGAACGTTACGCAACTCATTCGAATAAGTATAATTCGAGTGATCGTTATATTATGTAGGTAAATTGATAATGAACCAAATTGAAATGGAACGTTCGGGTATGGATATATGAATTTGAATGGAAACGACTGCATCTGTGTTTTGAAGAAAACATATACTAGTAGGAGACAGCATTTAATTTGTTTTTATTGTTACTGTTGTTATGCAATCTTATAAAGTCACAAAGCCGATTATTACGTATATATCAGTTCGTTAACTATCGCATTTCTCTTAATTCAGCATATTATTATTTACAAATCGAAATGAGGAAGAGAGGATCGTCGAATTGTAATAATTGGGTGTACAGCTACATGCATGCATGCATGCATGCATGCATACATACATACATACATACATATATACGTGGTAAGGAAAACGACAATGTATCGTGACACTTGGTGCGTGTGAATGTTGAAATAAAACGAAAAAGAAAAAAAGAAAGAAAAAAATAAATAAGAAATAACGAAAAGAAAAAAAGACATCGATACGAAGGAGCAGAGTCTGAGGTAGTAAAGAAATAAATTTACGACATGGACACGCAACGCGAAATAACGTAACCGCAACACAACAAGAGAAGAAGAAGAAAAAGAAGAAGAAGAAGGGTAAGGCAAAACACTCACGCAAAGTTTACTTAATTTATTGCGATCTCGTGCGTGACGTCACATTAAAACTTATAACCGCGAAACGATAAATTCGACATTTTGGGAAGAAGGGGGTCGGGGAAATATTTGATTAAGAAATAATAACATGAGACTTTTAATCAGAAGAAAAAAAATGAAAGAGCAATACGCGAGTTACGAAAAATCATGACAATGATGATGATACATTACAATACTTTGCGAGATCTCTTATTTTTCTTTTCTTTTCACTCGTAACACGAAACGTATCTATCTCTATGTATATAAGTAAATAAATAAGTATAGAAGTAAGTAAATAAGTAAGTAAGTAAGAAAGAAAGAAGGAATAACGATCGCCTGACAACTCTGGGACCGTACGAATCGGAAACCTTACGGTTAATTTACTCGTTCTTCCGAGTCGAGCCACTTTCCAGGTCAAGAATCTTTCTCCCTTTGGACGAGAAAATACGTAATAATTTTGCGGAGAAAAGCGCACGTGTCAGCGGAGATGAGTTTCTCGCTAATTAATTTCCCTCAACGTTTCCAAAAGCCATTCTTCTTTTCCTTCTTCATTTACGTTTATATACCTACTCCTTGTCGTCATTGTCGTCGTCGTCATCGTTGTAGTCATAGTGGTAGTCATAGTCGTAGTCTGTAAACCTTTGTATACTTTAATACAACGATCGATATTTTGATATCCTTTACGGATATCTTTTTCTTTCGTACCACCTTTTATCAAAACTTTTGCTTGTATTGTCGTTTATAAATCTATACTTTAAATATCAGCAAAATATACTACGAGAGATAGAGTGATAAGGAGAGAGAGAGAGAGAGAGAGAGAAAATAAAATAGAAAAAGAATAGTACTCCACAAACTCATACATTCAAGACTCGTTCAGAAAATGCAACCTACCGAAAGGGGTTAACTGGAAAATATTCTAAGTCAAGCCCTTAAAGTACTGTCAACCCGGTGTTTCCAAGCTCGCTCAACGATTTACGTGGAAAGTAGTATTCGACGAAGGAAGATGCACTCCTACGAACTTGACCTACTTTCTCAAGTCGAAGCCAGCCAAGTTCCAGGCCAACGAAATCCTCTCTCTCTATGATCTACTCGAATATATACGATAGTTAGATAGATACAAAAGCCTATACCTACAAACTTTCTTTTAAAAAAAAAACTCTATAATAAATCTGTAATAAATAAATAATCGAAATATAATATATGTATAAATGAGAAAGTAGTAAGGAATGTTTCGTCGATGTTATTCTCTTCGATAATTATATACCAAACGACTGGTAGGTACGTATAGGGAAAAAAAAATTATAAAAAAGTCGATGACAAACTAACGAATCGTATAAGTATCGTGACACGGAATGAAAATAAAAATAGTCGTTTCGTCGCAGAGATTGCGCAATCGATCGATATATCGTATAGTACCCGCCAGTCTTTTTCTCTGATTGATGGATCCTCCTCTACCCTTTCTCACCAATCCCACCCACCCACTCTCACCCTCTTCTCTCCCTCGAGACAGCGAGAGCCTAGGTCAAGGTTATTAAGGTTACGGAATAAGCCAGTTCACGTTCGACTCGTCACGCTCTGTCGACTACGACTCGAATCAGATCAAGCGTTTCTCTATCCTTTTCTCTTAGATTTCTCTCTCTTTTTATACAGTAATCCCTCTCCCCTCCCCGACTTACGCAGTTCTTGATTTTATCTTTAACCGTAGGTAAACATTTTGACCGATGATAATCAAACTAATATATTAGATATTTAAGCATGAAATATCCGTTTTTTCGAATTAAAAGTAAACAAAATAATCGAACGTTTTATACTTAAATATTTAATACAAATCATACATGTAGGAATGTGCCGAGTGTGCGAGAATGTAAAATAACTGTACGTGTGTGAGATGAATCGAGCGACAGTTGAATATGAAAAGTTCTAGCATTGGTAGTTGGTTACGTGTGTGTATATGATGATATATCTACATGGATCGATGATTATTGCGAGATGCAAAATTGTATCACACGATTTACGCTAATTCGACTAAGAATTATCGCGTAATTTCGGTGGTATGATTGTATTTCTTTAAGGAAAGGGGAGAAAAAAATAAAAATTAAGACAAAACAGTTAGGGTTAAAAAGAATTCTTAGAGTTGAGAAAGATCGATATAAAGATAAAAAAGAAGAAAAAAATCGTAGCAAATTTCTATGCGATTGCGTAAATAAGACGCTCACGCGTGCCGGTACACGAGACTTTCCTATTATGTAAACGTGAAAATGTTAGTCGGCGTCGTTTCAACGATAATCCTCCTCGAAGTTCTCGGGGTTTCCATGAAAGGAAAAAGCTAACTCGATCGTTCGATCGTTCGTACGTTCGTACGTTCGTTGGCTTTCGTCTCCTAAGTGATACGCGTCTTCTTTTCGCAAAACACGTAGCCGCGAGTTCGATGTCCTCCACTTGGGCTGTGTCCGAGGCTTGCGAGTTAGCGTGGTAGCTGCAGCAACACGCTACTATACCAAACAAGAGAGAAAAAAGAGAGGAGAGAAGAGAGAAACATCGTTTGTTTCATCGACCCGAGCCAATTCGTTTTCTCAAATCGACCGGCCACGACCTTTGCGAACTACTACTTTTTCTTCTTCTTCTTCTTCTTCCATTCTTTTTAACTCGAATTTAAAAATCGAAGAAACGAACTAGGGAATATTTATTGATCGATAGAATAACGGAAGTTAAAAGAAACAACTATCTATGTTATGATTCGTCATACTTTCTCAAAGAGTAGGGAAAATAATAATCTATACCAACACGTTGTAGAACTGTTCTTATTAATTCGCAGGCTATTATTTTCTTTTGCTAACATTTTGGAGAACTAAAGAAAGATTGATGATCCAAAAGTCAATTAATGTCACGTCCAAAATAAATGCATACGCAAGTTTAAGAACGCTGTAACATTATATCGACCGTTGTTATAAGTTTTCTATATAAAAACACGTTTTCAGTTTTTTTTTTCATTTTAATTATTAATTTATAGTTTGGCGTTGATGTTTATTTAAATTTGTATTTTAAAAACTTAATTTGTTTCAAACAAACAAAAAATATGTCGCCAGTTGGACAGCTCTGGTTTAGATCAGATTCCACTTACTATCTGATTCAAAACGTCTAAATAATTAAAAAAAAAAACAATGAATTGTAATTATAGACTTATTAAAATATTAATAAACTTGTTGACAATTAATCAGCCGTTTACCGCAACAAATTTTTGTCTGTCTGTAATTGTCAACGACGGTGAGAATTCGAATAATACTTCATTAAAGAAACGCACATAATGAAAAAACAATTAGTTTAAAAATATGTAATAAAATGTAGAAAATAAATCGACTGTTTATGAAAAATTCATTTTTTGATTTGATAACGAATTAATAGAAAACGTTTAGAAAAAAATACGTAATTTGTCGAACGAATGATAATAATGAATTAATAATTAATTAATACTTATAAATAATTAATATTGAAAAATTATTAAAATATTAAAACGAGAATAATATTCTTATCAGGTACGCTTCGTAACCGACGTGTTTACAATAGGACGGCCAAACTGTAACTGTCTCGACAGTTTACATATCGGAGAAAAAGTATACACGCGTATAGAAATAGGGATAAACACGTTACATATGTAGTTCGATCTTGAAAAGGTCGGTGACTATTGTTTCCTAAAGTTATTTTCGATCGTACTCTTGCAAAGAATAGACGTGGTAACGCGTACTCGAACGAATTTATTCTTTTATCAAATAATTTCGTGTTTTTTAATATTTTCATTACAAGAAACGTGATCAATAAGACAACCGAAGAATCAACGAGTGTATTTTACTAATACATTCTACTGAATTTTTTTATCTTTCACAGTGAATCGAATTATCGTTAATTTTTCCAACGAATTTATTCCTTTGCAGGATAAAATTATTTGTTTTATATTTTTGTTTTCAAACTTATTAGCCGAGAAAGCATATTAACTGTGTTAAAAAAAAAAAATTTCTTTAACGTCTTCCTAAAAAGGAATCGACAAACGATCGATCTTTTAAACGAATCTACGTATATCTCTATAAGAAAAACTAGCTTCTTTTTTATACTTTAATGTTAAAAAACATGATCGACAGACGACCAACGATTGTTCACAAAATTTCCTACTTCATTTTCTATTCTCGCAAAGAATCGAATAATCAAAAATATCTCGAACGAATTTAATCCTCCCCGTAAGATAAAATTATTTTATTTTTTATTATCATCCTAAAGCTTAATCGAAAAAGCATTCACTGGTGTTGGACAGGGGGGGGAGGGGATGAGGTGATCTATAGCATAAGCATGTATAGTAGATAAGTATAATAGATACATACATACGAATCGTACGACCGGTCAATATTTAACTTTGCTATACTATGCCAGTAAAAAATAAGAAAAAAAAGGGATAAAATCGAAAAACAGAAAGGAAAAAAAGAAAAACGGAACAAAGTATCCGTAAAGGGTTCTCTCGGTTTTTCTAAATATTTATAATCGAAAGACTAAACCTTCTCCTCCGTTCACGTTCAGGAGCCGATGCTTCTGTATGAATTATTAATGCAGCAACGTGCTACCGCTTGAACGCGTTGGCTCGCATTCCCAATATGCGGCGGACTGATGCGTCCTCTTCGTTTAGTCGAACATCGGTGCCCGATGCGATAAAGCTGTTGCTCTCCGAGAAGATGCCAAAGGGCTTGGTCACCCTTTCTCCGTAATTAAATTAAACGAAAGGAAGGGTATGGGGATTGTTTAAGAGACTTTGATAATAGACGAAGAAGAAGAAGAAGAAGAACGCTAGAAAATAGTTGGACGTTGTGCACGGTCCGTAAAGTACGCATCGAACCGAATGCGAATCGATCGGACTACGATGATAACGTTTCTCCTCCTCCTAAACGAAAAGCTCGATTTTAATGCACACACACACACACACACCACGCGTTATCCGTCCACGCTTATGACCTTGAAACACGCGAGAACAAATTTTCACCATATTTATAACAAAAAAACCAATTCGAGCTAACCAGAGAAAAAGTAGTATTACGGTACTACTACTCTCGGTCGAGAGTTTGCGATCGAGATGACATCCTCCCCAATCGTAATAAGACACCAAAAGAGAAAATTTCCGTTATTAACGCTTCGATACTTTGAACAAAGCACGTCCTGTCACTTGTCGGAAGAAGACAAGCGCATAACACCGAGGTATAGTATACATATATTATTGTTGGTTAACGTTGAGGGGGTTATCGCATACGATTTGCTGCACGCGAACGACGACCGTGCTCTCTCTCTCTCTCTCCCTCTATCTCTTTTTCATAGGGATGAACATCGTCCGTACGTAACGTCAAAATGATTTGAAAATCACTAAGGAGAGATCCTCCAGTAGCGTTCCCGTTAAAAGATGCGATATCGTGATGCGAAAGTAGTCGGCACTGTGAGAGAAGATGTATGTATGTATCGTATGTTGTGTTAATATTCATAGCACGTTAACGTTTCTTGGTTGAAGTTTAGAGTGTAAGCCCGAGTCGCGATCTTTCGGAAAGAGAGAGAGAAAGAGAGAAAGAGTATGCACGGCACCAGCAACTATTACTACCCATGGGTACTTAAAACTCCTAAGACCGGTAACTCTTTGATCGTACGTTTAATGTGACGTCGGCTCTTTTAACGGCGATATAACGACCCAGAGACAGATAATAGCGTAATGGCGGTCGCAGAGAGTCGGGGGAGGGGGAGGAGACGGATAGGATATACTATATACTAGCTGGTAGTTGTGTGGTGTGCTCGAGATAGGCACGTTCAGGGAGACACGCGGAATACGAGCCTGATTGCCAAGGAGAGAAATCCGCGCGACTCGAGTTCACCTTCTTCGAAGGTGTCCCACCTCCCCCCTCAACCACCACCATCACCACCACCACCTTCCTTTCTCCCCTTTAGTCAGAGTCTCTCTCTCTCTCTCTCTCTCTCTTTCCATTGCGTTTTTTCATCGCGTTCTCACCTATTGTTCTTCTCGCAAGACCCCCGCCGCTGATTCGAGCAGAAGAGGCCTTTAATAAAGCTTTAATGCTTAGGAGATTTTTATCGTTTGCGTATATCTCTTAGCTAAATCGTAACGAACGTTCCAAGGAGGATTAAATAAAAAACAAACGATATCTCCCACCACTGGGAGTGCCTTCATGGCTCGTGAACACGGTATACCGATAGAGAGAGAAATATAGAGACCGAAGGAGAATAGCCTTGTTTTCCACAGCTCCTCCTCCTTTCTAATGAAAAAGAGAGATCGAACGATTTTCTTCTTCAGTTCTGTTGGAATAACAATAGACATTACGTTGGATAGGTAATTTTTCTCTTTTAAAATTCATCGTTAACGCGTAGCTTTGTTTTAACACGAGAATTACCGATTAAAATTAATTAATTTTTACGTATATATTAGGTATATATATGTATGCATATACTCGTTATCGGAAGATTTACTACATGTAAATTACTTTGTTTTTTTTTATTAGCTAACGAGAATCGAACGATAAATTTGATTTCGCAAGTAAAATATCGTTGTTAATCTCAGGTCTTTTAGTAATTACTTAGAAAAGTTGTATAATAAGGATTCGAAAGACGAATAGTAAGATAAACGTCGTGTAGGAGGCAAGTCGTCAGGGTATGGCAAACTACTTTGGCCGTTCGATCGTTAAAATGTCGTAAAATACGGAAGGAACGGGATCAAGAGAGATAGGTAATACGTAATATATATTTTTATGCGTGTCTATAAAAAGTTGTTAGTTAATAACTAAACGCAAATGCGTAAGTACATACGATTAACTGTGTGTCACGTTTCCCTTTATTTCTCGCAAATTTATAACATAAAACAGAAAAGTGAATAGAAGATAATACAAGAGAACACAGTCGTATAGTTGGTTAGGTCACGTAGAGAGAACGTTCTTTATCGAATCCTCCCAGGGAGAGCTCGTTTATGGGGACACCTGGTCGTACGCATCACGGTTAATTTGCACTCTCCATGAATTTTAACGAATCCTCGCATTAACGTTACCTACCGTCGCTTGACGTTCCAATGATCGTGACTTCTTGTTAAAATCGCTGTTAAAACTCTAAATCAGATTTATCGGCTATCGTAGTAACGTGCCAATTTTGTCATTGCTTTCTAAGATCAAAGAAGAATTTTTTCTTTTTTCCATTTTATTGTTTTTTTTACTATATGTATATATATAAGACAAAAACAGGTAGCAATAATTAATAACGGAAATTAATCCTTCTATTTACTTTATCAATAATCAGAAGATGAGGATAAATAAAACTTATCTTTCAGTGGGATGTTTTTGTTCCGATAAGCCTTAGCTACTTACTCACATATATACTTTGCGTGCACGTGTGCATATCGATTGCATCGCGAGAATACTCGCCAAGATCTCATGTAAATCATTGACAAAGAGAAAGAGAGAGAGAGAGATGTATATATATAATACTATACCACTCCTTTCTGCGAAACGTCAGCAAAAAAATAAATTCGCATTAGAAAATGAAGAAAGAGCTGGTTGCGAGACAACGCAACCCTTTTCTCTTCACTTAAGTTTCTCCATCTTTTCTAACGGGCATACGTGAATCTTCCAAGTAATAAAGTCTCGATCCCACGGCTCGATAAAAAGAAATTCTCCTCTAAATGGCTTGTACCGTTCTTATTACGCTTATTCGCCTACAATGCATCCACGCTTATTGTGTGTAAAATCGTGTAACGCGAGCGCAAAGAATAAAAGGCCCATCTCGTATTCGAGGAATAAACGATCGATCGATATATCGATATATCGATCCCCTTAAACTTGATAAATACAATACAAATCTAGGTATGTAAAAATATGCGAATATCGTTCCTACTTTTTCCTAAACGATAAATTCGAAAATGTTAAAAAAGAATAACGTTTCCGATTCTCGTAAAGTACCCTAAACTAGACTAACGTAAGTACTTCTACTTATTTTTACGAGCTATAATTCTTACCACACAATTCCCTCGGATCGTTGTTTTATTAGAAACTAAACATTCTAGACGATAAGAAAAGAAGGATACTTTGCCAACACTAACTCTCTGTTAACTAATGACGGATTGAAATAAATCTTGAAAATGCAACATCAGAGATGATATCTTTTCATTTTAAATTCAGGAGAATAGAGGATAAAAATACGAGGGAGAGAAAAATGAAAAAAAAAAACACGTTTAATGATATTCACAACGCGTGTTATTTCACGTAGTATTTTTCTAGAGATGAAAAATAGATCTCGTTCGATCGGTTTCAATAAGACGATATCTAACAAGAACGAAGAGACGTCGTTTGTAAGATGCGCCATGCTGTCTACTACGCTCAGCTAAAGTCGACCTCGATGAGCAACTCCTCATTGGCTAAGATCCAAACGTATGTTTTCTACCAAGCTCTTAACACACTCGTGGATGGATACGCGCGTCTTATTCTCAACGTTTACTCCACATCACTTTTAAAGACTGAGGCGAAGCCCAGGTGCCATGTTTTCGCGTGAAAACGAGCGAACTAGCGCGAGTTTTAGCTTTTGACCTCCCTTGCACTCTCTGATTATTCTTAGGCCTCCTCGTCAGCTTGCTCCAATTTATCTCTCGATACGTTTTATTACTACGCTAGTACTCGATCCTATGCTATGCTATGCTATGCTATACTATGCTGTGCTGTGCTATGCTATGCTGTGCTATGCTATGCTATGCGAATGATCGAATTTAACTTAGGTTAGATTAATCCTTCATCCTTTCATCGATCGAGTCATCGAAGTGATCGATAATCAAAATTCCATAAAAAAAAAAAAAATTATTCTTTCATTTTTTGCTCCAAAGATTTTTCACATATCTTTCAAGATCGAAATCAATCGATTTATCCGCTCATCTATACTTTTTTTCCCTCGTCATTCTTGTGCATGTAGATATTATGAAACGATTAATTAATATTATAACTATATACGTGTATAACATTCATAAAAGTATACGTGAAATTTGTTAGCAAGAAAATGGAGGACAGAGGATAGTCATAGTTGAGTTTTTTTTCCTCCTCTACGAATATATATGTCATGTAACAACAATTCGTTGTATTTCTGTAATTTAACAAGAAACGTTTAAAAGAAGCTAAGTATATAAAAAGATGCCGTTAACATCGAATGCACCGGCCCCTTCTTACTGGACGGTGTTAATTTTCCATGGTGTACCGCAATTCCACCGTCGGTTGCCTTCAAGTATTTTTTTTTCTTCTTCTTTTTAGATATGCGTAAGATATTTTTTTCCTATAATTTTATTTATTCTTCGATCCTTCCAGGTAGAGATTATTTGGATCGATTACGTACGACGATTCGATTTAATTCGAAATCACGCGATGTTGTCTACCAACTAATTATTACGTAGAACCGACGAGGTGGACGACGACGAGGAGGACAGCCGGTTATCAGCGGATTTCGTTAGCGGTTGCTCGTCCGAATCAAATGGTGAGCAAGCCTTTGTGTTTTAAACGGATTACGCACGCAGTTCTCGCTAATTGCATACATTCTAGCCGATTATTACGCTTTGTCGATCGCCACGATCGCTCGAGCGGAAGATCGTGCCCGTAGAATGGCTGAAAAGTGGGATCACGCGTTATGTAATTTAAATAACATCTTTCTTTTACTCATCTCATCGATATCGGATCTATTATCTCGGATTGTTTCATCTAAAACAATTATTGCATGTGTACATGTGCATGCATATACCCTGGTGAACTAAAGTATCGGCGCAGATTACATTTTCCTTACAACATAATCCGTACAATTTTATATATTTTTTTTAAATATATTTTCCTAGTTATATTGCGTATCATAGAGATTATTACATTGGTATATAATAAATACAAACAATAATGAAAAAAATATATAAAGTTCTGTTTGAGCGCAAAACTGTTTTCGTGATTATTCAAAGCTTTCATTTTCTTTTCTTTTATACTTTTATGCATTACACGTCTTTTTAATCTCTCGTTTACAATAAAGATATATTTTAGAAACCAAAAATATCCTACTTCTCATAAAATTACAGAGAATGTTATAAAAAAAATGTAATCCTTGCCGATAGTTTGATAAGTCCCCATTACAAAACACAGATACGTGATTCTCTTCGGATAAATCAAAAAATGAAAAGCTAGAAACAAACAAAAAAGTAATATACTTTCTCCTTCTTTATACTCATTGCCTATACAAGCTGATAGCGAGTCGATATCCATGAACACCTTGAAGGTAGCTTTAAAAATAATTAAAAAGAAAGGGGCATTGATAAATAATATCGATATACGTGTATACCGTGTTTTTTTCTTTTTTTTTGTGTGTGCGCGCGCGTGTAATTTCTAACCACATAATATAACCTTTTCCATCAAAGTAGAAGGAAAAATCAAGTTTACGCCTTTGTATTGGCGGCTTGTGTCGTAGATCTGCCGACAAAGAAACACTTCGGAACTGGATCTGCTCACGGAGTCGGCTGTCCTCGGATTCGTACGACACACCGACAACGACACTAACAACGACGATGAACAATGGGATTTTCTAGGATGAAACGTAAGGGCCGAGAATCAAGAAGATAAGAGAAGGATGACTGAGGAGGAGGAGGAGTAGGAAGGGGTGGTGGTGGAAGAGGAAGATCGCGGACCACGTGAAAGGCGATTTAAAGGCGGTGTGGAGGGGGGGGGGGTGGCCTTTAAAAAAAGGAAGGAATATGGCGAACCGGTCGCAGCCTCCGCTCGTCAGCTGAGAGCTCAGCTGCAGCCGGGCGCGGTGACCTCGACGATGCTTCGCGGGAAACCGAGTCAATTTGCAAAACGATAACGGTTAAAGCCTTCTCCTCCTCCTCCTCTACTCCGTCCTCCTCTATTTCGTTATTTCGTCTTAAACGCTTTAGAAACTTTACTCCCCTTTTCTCGATATCTTTATTAATCTATTTTTTTTTCCTTTCCTTTCCTTTTCTTTTCTTTTTTTTCTTTATTTCTTTAGTTTCTCTCTTTATTCGGCTTCTTCGAAATGCACTACTCTACTCTCGAGACGTACTCGAGACGCATCGTGACTCGATCGTCCACTTTTTGTGCACCCCAGTTCTCTATTCTCCTTCAACCTACTTTTTTAAAAGCAACTTACTGGATGAGGAAGAGATGTAATTTAAAGGAAGTAGAAGAGAAGGTATAAAGTCAACTTATTAGGATTAATAGCTCTCTCGTTTTTGGTTCTATTCTACTCAAGAGAGAGAGAGAAAGAGAGAGAGAAGACTCGAAGGATAGAACCTGTCTAGGAAACGCAGGGACAACAAGAAGGACACGCAATGCCGGTCTTGGAACGGCCGGCCGTCAGCTGAGAGCTCAGCTGAACGCGAGGATCACCGGCGTAACCTCAAACCCGCTTCGTACCACTATCAACACCATCATCACTATTCTCACCATACAACACTATCGTCGTCGTCGTCGTCGTCGTCGTCACTGGCATTAGCAGTACCAACCACTAGTGCATTATTTCTTCAACTATTGCTATTCTACTACTACTACTGCATTATTGCCTTCTTATTCTTGGTAAGCCCTTGTTTCGACTCTCTATCCATTTCTATCTCACTCTCTCTCTCTTTCTCTCCCTCTTTCTTTCTTTCTTTCTTTTTTTTTTTGTCTTTCTTCTGCTCTCTCTCTCTCTCTCTCTTTCTCTCTCACACTCACGCGCGCTCCTCATTCTTGATACCGCTGTAGTGAGTCGTCCTAACAAGTACAAAAAACCTAATGAAATAATGAACAAGACATGGATACCTCGGTTTTTTCTTCCTTCTGGTAGATCCGAACAGATGTACGTCTTCAAAAGGCGCGAAAAGCAACGTAGCTCCTTCCAGTCGAAACTTTTTCAAAGCCCACTCTCACACAATGGAATCTTCCAGTAGACTGACCGAGCCGGCGAGCCGTTCCCTCCTGCGTGCACGCCCACCGTTACCTATGAGACCTCTCGATTTTCAAAATCGACTATAATCGTACTTCCTTAAACGAGAGATTATCGTTAACGTCAGCCTGTTTACGCGTTTAAATTTAACCGATTTCGGGGGGGCCGGTCGTATCCTTATTTCCAAGAGAAACGGCCGCGTAAACGCGCTCCGACAGTTCTCGCCGAGCTGTCACTCCGCGAGCGAGCCGCGCGCCATCACAACGACATCTGACGGCTAATCTTAGAATCTAACTAAGATACTCGCGCCCTCCCGTCCTACCGCCTAGCAACAGGATCGATAGGTCTATCGACGAGTTATAAACGAGAAACGCCTCTCGTTATTCGAACCGAACCTTCTTCTTCTTCTTCTCTTCACCAACGGATTCTACCGATCGATTTATTTTTAAATTTCCCGCCACCTACTTTGTAACCCCTTTACAACACATTTTCTTTTAATTTTTAATTTTTACTATTATCTTTACAGAAAAAGATTTTTTCTTTTTGTTCTTTTTTCTTTTTTATTGTAACAATCGTATACAATTTTATATGGTGTATACAATCACAGGATACTCGTAACAATAGATTTTATAAACATTCGCCTTCTCTTCTTTTCTCTTTTTTTAATTTTTTTTTATTTTTAATTTTACTAATAGATATAACAACGGATTTTCGTTTAAACTTTCTGTAATATTTTCTCTAACAGCCGATTCGAGTGTCAAATTCCTACATATTATTATTTTTATTATTATTAGTAGTAGTAGTAATAGTAGTAGTATTATTATTATTTGTGCATCTACTATCACAAAATTTTGATGAAACTTTTTCATTGCATATTCATTCAATTTCTGTATACATTTATTCTTAATCGAATAATTATGTTACTTATCCTCCTTTTCCCTATCTATTTATATATTTATATCACGGAATTATGTTTCCAACGATTTGGTTTTAATTTACAAACGTTTCATCGATTTGTACTACACATTTCTATAGTAAAGTAAGGTTTTTCCTTGTAAAAGAAAAAGAACCCTACAATATAACTCTACGTTGATTATGGAAAATGTATTTACAAAAGAGATTAAAACTCGTGTGTATATATATATATTTTTATCGAATCGAAATTGCCGATGAGAGCGAAAGTTTCTTTCCGAAGATTAAGGGAACGACAATGTTTTCTAACGAAAATCCTAAAGATGATACTTAACATGGTTAAAAATGGTAAATGCAACAACTTTAATGAAAATATAGTTAACGTTATATCATTTTGACTATTACCCTTTTTTTTTAACACAACCAGGAAATTGTCCTGCCATGGAATGCTTGCACTACTGATATAATATTACGTATTAGCGGAGTAGCGATTATTATTCACTTCTCCGTCGATAATAATTACGTTAATCTTTTTTTAATCCTCTGCGCGATCGCGGAAACAAGCGCTGCACCCTTTCCACTCCCATCCTCGACGTGAATCAATTTGAACTAAGAAAAAAAAGATGTGAGAATAAAGGAAAATAAATATAAAAGATGTGGAAAGATTCAAATGATCGAGCATAGTCAATCAATCGGAGCATACCTTACGACTAGGGACAAGCAAAGCAATGTATTGATTCATCCAACCTTCCAATCGAGGATGATGTTTATATAGAGATCCATCGATCGCAATCGTCACATCCTTCTTATCAATTCGTTCCAACAACGCCGCAAGACCTACGCAAAAGTCCAATCATTTTAGACATCTCTTTCTATTATTAGTACTAACAAATATTATAATTATCAGCTTACATATAGAAACGAGAAGAGCAGCGCGATTAGAAACAACTTCGCACACGTATTGTACTACGTTTATGTCATCTTCTGTTGGAATAATATCATATTTTGCTAGAACTTCTTTTGTATTATCGGTACTGCCATCTACGGTGTCTCTGCACATCGAATAATAATTCAAATAATTAGAGTTTAGAGATATTATATTTATTTAAATTTATTATTAATACTTACTGTTCAATATATGATACCAAATCTGAGGTAAGCGTTCCTGGTGTGAAGAAAGAACGCGCTGGATCTTGATCTACAAATATAAGTCCTTCTTTTGCGAATTTAGCGAGCACGATACGTACTATTTCACCGAGATACTTTCCACCGATATATTTTTCAAATCTAGGATATTTAAGAATCTCTTTTTAGTTTCGTACGAACATCTAGCAGGATGTTTTTAATGATATATTATTAAATGTCAAATAATGATTGTATAAAAATACCGGGACTTACGTAAACGAATTTACAAGAAGCGAATTTGCGTCATTCTCGCGATCGAAGTCTGTTTTAATAAAGTCTAAAACACCATTATCACCGAAGGCACCCCATTCGATATCTATTACGACCTAAAAAATAGAAATCAAATTAATATATTTAAAAAAATATGTTTATTCGCGAATACTAACTTCTCTTTCTCCATGTCTTTCTGGTTCCCAATGTTCGACCCTGTCAGCTCGTTCAAGGTAGCAAGCATTGCTACCTGTACCTAGGATGAGCCCAATAGCTGTATTGGGATCCAACGTGGCTCCTTGTATGAGAG
Source organism: Polistes fuscatus (assembly GCF_010416935.1). Taxonomy (NCBI): domain Eukaryota; kingdom Metazoa; phylum Arthropoda; class Insecta; order Hymenoptera; family Vespidae; genus Polistes; species Polistes fuscatus. Next base: position 10,746,189 of record NW_025113107.1, on the reverse strand, counting down.
TTCCTGTGGTATCATTCAACACTGCTACGACTTTTACTTTGGTATCACCTCGACGAGCAAGTGCATCTCGGAGTAATTGAACTGCGTCCTTATTCACAACGTCTGGACAATTAAAACTCTTAGTCCATGTCACCAAAATTCCAACATCGAGAGAATGTTGAACCATTGGAAATGAAAATGTAAATCCTAAATTGGAAACGAATATTTAATGAGATAAATTAAAATATCTAATGTGGAATTAATATTCATTGTCATACAAATGGATGATTACAAATTACATGCTGTATATACCAAACAAATACTTTTGCCACGACTATTAAAATATAATTGTATAATAACGATGAAAATCATTTATGTAACTTTCAATGGACGAATAATAGAATTTAATTTACCTAAAGGAACTTCGACATTCTGAAGACCCTGGCCAATAACGAAATCACTGACGCATTCGGCTAAATAATCGAACAGACGAAGACCCGGGCCAACCCTTAATTCAGATCCGATGTGATAATTTTTCACTTCCTCCCTAACAACTGCGCCATTCTTCAATTCCAATAAAAGAATTCGAAAATTAGTCCCTCCAAGATCTAGTGCTAAAAAACGTCCCGCCTCTGAAAATAATATTACATAAATTAATTAATCTCACGGCAAATGAAAGACACAGTATAAGTTGGATTTGTTTTGTTTTTATACAAATATTTTTAAAAAAGGTACCTGTTCCATCTACGAGTTCCGGTACGTAAGTGTTTTCCATCTGTAAAGATGACGGTTCTTGATGGATACCTTTGTTCATTTCTGAGACAAATGTATCTTGAATTTTTTTAACAGTCGTTGAGGAAAAACGCATTGGTGCTAATCGATTTTCGATCTAAAAAGAAACATTTCCTTGAAGTATGTATGATCAAACAAGAAAAGGGAGACCGAGAGATATCAATCGAGAAGAAAGCATTTGGAAATTACTAAAAGTATTATTAGAAATCATAATGAGGAATCGTTATGCGAAGGATTTACTAGGAAAATTTTCCTCGTTCTATAAATCTTTCGAGGCCTTAGCAAACCTACTATGCATCGTGATAGCGCTACTACGTGTTCGCGTTCGCATTAAGGATGCTATTGTTTACTTTGTTACGCGTTACGTATTATCTAATGGGATTCTAATGGGTAAACCGGAAGTAACTGTAAACTCGTGTTAATTGTTCATCTAGTCTTGTGTAGATCGGTAATATTATATTATCAAAAGTCATAATAAAATTGGTTTCATCGTCAAAAACAATCATTTCATTCTCTATCTACATATCTATAGGGTGCATATACTGGGTAAGATAAAAAACAGTTGTTATATGACTCCGTGATACCAGCGTATCACCTCTGTGAAAGTAAACCGATTATATCGCCGCATCGGCTTCTCTTCTGACGTGAAAGAAACATTAAAGAAATGAAAGATACAACTTTTCCATCCAAAAATAAAAAAATCAAACCAAAATCTACTTATCATTTATTGCTTGCCAATAAATAATATAACGTTCGTAACTGTTATATTGTTTTCTTAATAACATCCCTTTAATAAGGGAAGATTAAGATAACGATTAAGAAAAGAAAAAAGAAAAAATATGAGATAGATAATAATTCCCAGTATTTCTATAATTTTTATTTAACACGTGTCTATAGTTTACTTAATCTCGAATGTCTTACAATTTCCGTTATCTTATATTCAATAAATTGTGAATATTGGGATATCAAAAAGTTGAGAATTTTATTATGATAACCCTATGATTCTTTGAGGGCAAGATAAGAAATCCTTACTCCTAGAAACAACAACAATAATTTAAAATCCAACTTAAACCGCTTTAAGCTTTCATAACGTCGTTAAATAACCGAGCACCATAATCATTATAAAAAGGATGATAAATATCGCAATCGTAATCGTATAAGATAAACTATTTGAACTTGTAATTTTTCGTTTGTGGTTATATAAAATATAATATTATTCAGTAGAATAATTCAAATAGACATTAAATCTAAGAAATATAAATTACACTTAGCGTATACAGTTAGGAAAAAAGAAAGATATTTAACAGTTTGTTATCCTCACGACCTGTAATGAAAGCCTACGTTACACGAGCGTTAATAGATCTATCCAAAGGATTTAAAATAAAGTAATTTATACCCCAATTGACGTCGAATTAACATCGTTTGCTATCATATAAAAGAGAAAGTATACGTTTAGGATCGTTTCGAGTCAGCAAACTCTTAATAAGAAGGTCGGAGGGTTAAGAACCACGATCACTTCATCCTTCGATGAACGTCGTGTGCTAACTTCGTTTAAACTCTATTAAATATGATATATATATTCCATGATAAGTAACCAATATTCACGCAATAATCATAATAATAATAATAATAATAATAATAATAATAATAATGATGACAACGACGATGATAATAATAATCATCGTCGTCGTCCTAAAGATTTGTCGAGACCTATTTATCACCATCGTTTTTCATCAATCTCATCGTTTGCGCATATAAGAAAGGTTACGAGTTCACGTACATCCAGATATGTTTAATATAAATAATTATATTATATCGAATCTACTTACTTTCTGTTTCCTAACATCGTTCGATATTACAAGTGGTGAAACCTGAATGGCTTCGTGAAGCGCGTGTTCCGCTGGTACCACCATTTCTTTAAACAACTGAGATTATCTGAAAAAGTTAATACGTAAATTTATTAGATAAATCAATTTCGACATTTAACGATATCATTAGTAGATTTTTTTCTGAAGAATATAATTTATATGTATAATATATGAAGAAGGATGATGAGTTATCAAAAGTTGTAACGTCTATCTAATTTAATGCTGAAATATTCTCTTATTTTTTCATCACACGCATATGTTTCTCATTATAAAAATATATATATATATATATTAATTAACAAAAAGTCGAAAGTCCATAGAATTCTACGCATTTCGATAACATGAAATAATGACCTCGTAAATCTTGATAACTTTACACTTTTTTTAGCTCTAAAATGTTCTAAGTTGTTTTCTAAAGAGATAGATTGGTAAGTTTTTTGAACGTGATTAGGATACAACTGGCGGAGAATGAGATACTCACAAAGTTCTTTAAAATTTCATCTTAAATATTATTCTGAAGAGAGGGAAGAGAAAGAGAGAAAATGTGCTTGGTACAAGTTTTCATCAATAAAATAATAAAAAAAATATTTGTATATAACAGTAATACTTGAAATACAATAAAAACTTATTATAATCATAAAAGATATTCAAAATATGGTCTATCAATATAGTTTCGTTACATCAACTACGATTCTATTTGTAATATAATATCATGTTTAAAAGCAATGATATTCTAGCAGAAAACGTATCGTGACTTCTAAAAAATACTACTCGTGAAATATTCCTCAAGATGAATAAGAAATATTGAATGAAGAATAATCGTTGATTCGTGACGAATATTTAAAATACAACGAAGAATACTACACATGGTTTTTTAAATTGTCTTTCTCTAAAAAAAAATCTACGTTTGTAATTCATGTATCACGATCAATAAATAGAAGAAATATTTTTTGATTGATGATACGATCTAAACGATATCTACCTTACGTTAAATAATCTTTCACTTTTCATTGAATATTTGTATCGTAAAAGTAATCGAATTAGACAGAATCATTAATGAAATTCGATATGAATCATGTTTACTCCAATGAAGTATATGCATTGATAGTACTACATTGACAACTTACACGGATATGAATGTAGATTTATCTGGAAACGTGCTCGCACTTGTCTACACGAATATCGTCAGTAATTCGCACGTGCTGCGCGATCAAATGCAAGATCACGACTGACGTGAGAGCTCTCGTCGTTTGTAAAAGCTCAACCGTTCTAACTTTGTTTGACCGGGCTGAAAGTTCATAAAACATTTTATCAACAACGATAAACAAAACGATTTAAAATGTAACTGATAGAGTTTCTCTTCAAATAACACATTATTAACCGCGGACCTTGTTTATTATTTAAACTATAAGTTTATACAGATCCCCGAAGGGAAAAAAATTTGTTTAAACAATAAAGTTTAGAAAATTAGATAAAAATGTTCGACGAATGAAAATTATTATTCGTGTAAAAAACAGATAAACATTTTGTCTCATAATTACGACTAATTTGTGACCTCTATTGAGTGCCTTATCGTATAATTAATAATAATAATAATGATCTTGACAAACGACGCGATTCAATTCGCTAATACCGAAATGTGCCCCCCTCTTTTAACAGCCGATTCGTTTCGTTAATCTCGTACCACACATAGGTAGATATTTACTTATTGTGCACGAAAATGAATGTACAAATGCGGAAGAAGTTGGGACGAAAAACGACTCACAAAATACAATCGGATAAAAAGAAACCACGAAAAGTTAGGAGGACGTTCTTGAAAGGCGAACAGCAACGCGAACGAGCCTTCATTAAAATCAATTGGAAGGTGCAAAGCGTTAACCGAGATAATTCAGCCAGTTGACCCGACGTGATGATCGTAATCTGGAGTGCAATGCGCGTACTACTCGTCATTCCCAGCATTTGCTTGTAAGTAATGTAAGCTGAACGTGTACTCAAAATTATAATTCAAATACTCGAAAGACTAAACAGGAAACACAAATCATTTTTCATATTTAAACATACACTAATTTGATCGAAATTTACTGTTTTTTAAATAAGTATGTGACTAGTAAAACTCGTTAAGTTCATATGTACTTACGAGTACTTATTTTATTATCGGAAATTGTCAAGGCATAACTATTTACTATTGAACTTCAATAACTTCATATAACTTCAATAATCGTTGCAAAACCAAACTTTTTTTCATTCTTAAAGTTAACTCGAAATTACAAACAAGCTCTTTTCGATTAACAAAATTCATGATCACTACACCCAAGAACCGCTCTTTTGTCACGCTAACGTCAGATTAACTAGTCTGACGTAATCATATAGACGATATATAACAAAGATGTGCCATCGAGTCGACAAGAAAGAAATTCGATCTGATAGATCGTAAATTACAGAGTTAAGCGTTATTACGATTCACAATAGTTATATTAGATATATCTTTTCGATCCTATCTTCGATTCGTCTACCATAAGACACAGATAAAATAATTGTACTATTCTTTTCTCTCTCTCTCTCTCTCTCTCTCTCTCTCTCTTATTTTTCTCCTTTCCGTTTTTTCCGAAAACATTTCAAAGAATATCTAATAATCGATATATGTCGCGTATTCGATCGATCTTCATCGAATTAACCGAATATATAGCTGCTGGGAATAATAATGACTTGTTAATTAACACGTGACGCAATTAAAGCATACTTTGCACAAAAGAATAAACCTATTCGAACGAGTCTAATTGAAAACGTTATATTATCGATCGATAAATATGATCGATAATATTGACTAACATTAAGTTAGAATATATAAAAAGTAAAATATAAAGAAAACGAACGAGATACACTCCACGTAATTATTAACACGAGATATACATACACGTATGTTATTGCATTTTGTTAAATATATAATAGCTTAATCTATCATTCATCGTAAGTTATAAAGCTTCCGTGAATAACGAGATTATTACTTAACAAGGTCATTCATAAATCTGAAACGAACGAATTATTGCGTTACAGAGAATGATTCTACAATGTTCATTTTATTATCACGACTTTTTTAATTCTTTTTTACTAATTCCAACGAAAGTTACGTAAATTATTAAGATTGTAATTAAGAAAAAGTAATAATAATAAATAAAACATAACGTGAATGTTCGAACAATCGAAATCATTCGAGTTGTCTTTCTCGTTAAACGATTCTTTCCACGCGAACATCCATTTACTACATTCCATTCTATTTCTATTTTACAATTCTCTTTCCGTTCTATTTCTATTTTTCTCTATTTTCTACTACTTGAGTATGACGATTGGAAAAAAAGGCATACAAAAATAATTTGGTATTACGAAATCAAACGATAAAGAATCCAACAACATGATAAAATTATATTAGTAAAGACCATAAAGTATCTAGTTGATTCGTCTGCGATAAGATGACTTCATTTGCCGAATCCTTCTAATACATAATATATATATTATATAATACATCAGCCCAATATGCTAAGCCGTTGCATTAATTATTGTCATTTACTCATTAATAAATCAACATTTTCTACGATCAACAGGTATACGTTATCTTTGATTTATATCTATCATTTCATTTTAAACAAAAGATACTTCCGGGATCGTAAATCTGATTAATAACTAGACAGGTGAAATTATTTTACCATTATGTGGTACAGTAACTATTTATAAAGACATTTCAAAGCGATAACATGAAAAGATTAAGGAATTAAAATGTATATTTTCTTTCGTATTTCTTTTTCCGTAAAAACGAAACAAACTAAAAATATACAATTTTCGTTTCTTTCTTAACAAATTCGACTAAAAACAAATACTTAACGTTATCCGAAAATAAAAGAAATTAAGAAAGTTAATATGGCTAATTCGATAAATAGAAAATAATTTGACAATCGTAATAATCGAGTAATCAGTTTGAAAACGCTTCTTGTAATCATTTACTATTTTGTAATATCGAGAGATCGATGTCGGGAACATATACAACGAAATGCTTTTCAAGGACACACGTGGGTTTTCCTTACTAAAGTAAACACATTTAAACTTATACGTCATTTACAAATAACAAGAACAAAATCGACATTAACTTTCGAACAAATTATTCTACCAGTTTCTCGCTATCTTTATTAATAATTATCATAATAACGTTTAATCGCATATGATTTAACACACGATGATTAATTATATATTTTCTTTACATTTCAAATTAATTTATAATTTAGTCGTTTGTTTAACTTTATTATTTTTAATATGACTCGAGCATAATAATAATCAACATCATTTCAAATCTTTCTAACCGTTATAAAACAATAAAATCATACATTTTTAGAGATTTTAAAATCACATTTCGACGATCCTTCAACGAAGTTAATATTCCATGAATTTACCCTGTCAGTAATTAAATCGAACCATAAACGATATCATTTATACTTCGAAGTAATATAATAACACAATAAAAAGAAGAAAATAAAACATGTTAAAAATGAAACAAAAATTAAATTAAAAGATAACGCGTATCTATAAATTAATTTATAATAAAAATAAAAAAAAAAAGGTGTTTCTATCTACTAACGCTAGGCGGGAATAATTCAAACATTCAAAATATTTCAATATAATAATTAACATATATTGACAAATCTAAATAAATAAAGAAATATTATGCAAAGTCATATATAAAAATGAAAAATATCGCGAAGATCTAAGAATTTTCTTTAGTTAAGCTTCGAGGCGCGTGTAATTTACTACAAAAACATTGAAATATCGTAAGAAACGATATTATCGAATCTCTCACCCCTGAAAAGTTCAATGTTGATCCTCTTTCTCTCTCTTTCTTTCTTATACATATGCACCCACACACACACACACACGTACACTGCAAGTGAGTTTTCAAACGGAACTTACTATAACGCGATGTAAGTACAATTAAATTAATTATTTAAATTATAATAATTTTAAAAACGAATGAACAAACGAAGTGAATGAATGATTGGATGAATGAATAAATGTACGAACGTACGAATGAATTATCGAACGAACGAACGAACGAATGAACGAATAGTACCTATTCCAAAGCAAACGCGTACGTACGCTCAACGAGTGCAATGCCACGAAATGTATATGCGCATGTATGCGCTACCGCGTCGACACTTGCTAACTCCCACTCTGTTATTATCGTTGACAAATCAGAGAGCAAGACACGCTACCCACCAAGTTTACCACCACTTACACTCCTGCATACCCGGTATCTCGTGTGACGTCACGTGACGCGCGAGAAATAGAACTTGGATACGTCTCACGCTGTGTATATATGCATGCACGTACTATATACAATACATATACACGTACGATCAAAGAAATAGATGCTTGTGGCGGGAAATTTTAAACATTTCTTAATTATTCGAAACATTAAAATTATTGTTTTTTATTAATTAATTTTTTGTTAAATATGCGCAAGTCATATGTTAATTTTATAAAAGTTATATTAAATAAAACGGACCGTAGGAACGATGGAATGGGAAAGATATTCGAAATATTTTTATTATTTTTTTTTCTTTACTGTTATCAATTTCAATAACTTATTATCTTATTATCTTTTATATACATTAACGAAGTATTTTTAAATCAAAAAACCTACCATATATACTTTTATATTAATAATATTAAATAAAAATATTTGTTAAAGTAATAAAATCGATCGTGTGTAAATAATACTTTTATTTAAATATATCTATCACAATTTGTTATTATTTGAAATTTCTATTTCAAATGAAAAGATTAGATGTTGTTCACGTGTACACATTCAAAATACCGACAATCCATATAGCAAATAAGCGCATACATAGAAGTTAATAATGTTAATATCCGTCTCTCAATCTACGTCGGCTGAATGAAGTTTGATGAAAACGGCCGGTGTGTTTAAATTTAGATCGTTACAATTGTGCCGACCCTCGTAGATCTATAATGTACACGAGGTAAGTGGCCCTTCCTGCAAGACGTACTACTTGTAGGAAGGGTTAATTTCTACGTATTTCTCTCTCACAATATTTGTTATATTCAAAAGATAAATAATAAATATGATTTATTTTTTTCAAATTCGCTAGAGCTACTCTTCATAATAAATATTTATACATATATATAATTCACCGATTATCCATATTATTACCTCTGATATAATTCATGTACAATAAAAAACACTAGTATTTAATTATTAAATACTAGTTTTTTAATTATTAAATAATAATTATAAATATTTTATTAGCTTCACTTACTGTTATATATTTAAAAAGTAATAAATAAATTATACGCACTATTCAGGCAACAAATCAGGTCCCAATTCTTCTTCTCCAAAATCGTCGTCTCTTTTTCCGGCAGCAGTCATCGGACGTGTAGGTAATGGTCCAATAGGATCGGTATAAGTAATATCTAGAACAAAATTTAATAGTTGTTATATACAATAATCTTATATAATTGATAAATTATATTTTCTATTGTGCTTGACTTTATTCTTTGTTTTGACTTAATCTAACGTTATATGAAATATATCAATGTTAAGAATAGAATCTACAAACTAGTTAAAGACCCATTTATCATGTTGTTCAATCCATTAAGGAATCATATATGCAGTCTATAAATCTCCCTAGTAGATATTCATCTTGTTTAAGATCATGCAGCACTAAACTATCAATAACCAATCTAATTTTACTCTAAAAAAGGCTTATGTTAATTAACCGTAATATCAAAGAAACTTTTTCTTTCGAATGTACTCTTATTCATCATTAATACGTAATTTAATATTCTAACAAATCTAATGATAACAAAAAAGGCCAAGTTGTTTTAAAATAATACTTACTAGCTTGTCCATCAAAATTCAATTCTACAGAACTGTCTCCTCTAAAAGTTCGAGTAGACCTAATGGCTCCACCGCTGTTAGATCCTTCATTAGCTTTTTTTCCTGAAATAGGACTGCTTCTATGATCCGATAATACGCTCATCCCAGAACCAGCTCGAGAAGAATTATCGCTGTTACTTTTTCGCGAACCTTCAAAATAATATTTACGCAATTAATATTTATTCTAACTTTTTAAAAATATATAAAGAAGAATATTAAAAAATACATACCAGTAGTACCTGGTCTACCAGATCCTTGTCGTTCTTTTAATTCCTTTGCTTTTTCTGCTTTCTTCAATTCAGATGCATATAATTGAGCTTCTTTGAGACCCATATCGCTACATAAACGTACCAAAAATTTTAAACATTCAATATTATCTGGAAATCTTTTATGTATATCTTGATATTCTGAAAGAGCTTTATGAAATTGTCCAGTTCGTCTTAAGCAAGCAGCTACCAATAATCTCCATCTAGGTTCATCAGGTGCAAGTTCCACAGCCTTTTCAAAATATAACATTGCTTTTTCTGCCACCTTTGTACAATAATGTAACATTAATATTTCTATTTTAATAATCAAATAAATAATATAAATATATATATATATATATTACCTGCATAGATATGAAATACGATCCTAACCAATCGATCACTTCGTAATTAGCAGGGAAAAATCTATAAGACTAAGATTAAAAATAAAAAAATTACACCAAGAAGTAATATAATAATAAATAAATAAATTATAAATTTTACTTACATCACTATAAAATTGATATGCCTGTTGTTTATCGCCCAAACTGTCATACATTTCTCCTAACTTTTGTAAAACTCCTGGATCTGATGGAATTATACCTAGCAATTGGTTATACCATTCAGATGCCTGTTCTGTATCATTAATAAGATGATATATTTGTCCAATCTGATATAATGTCTGTGGATCATATCTGACAATATTACGTAATTTCCAAAAACATTCCAAAGCCTCTTCATACATGCTTTGTTTTTTATATACCAGGCCTATATAAATACTCATTAAGTAATACTTGTTAAACTTATAATAAATTACTAAATAATATTATACTTACCTAAATTATAAAGTGCTTGCACATGACTAGCATCTGTATCCAATGCACATAAAAGAAACTCCTTGGCTATGTCCAATTCATTTTTTTTCATTGCACAAGCTGCTAAATTAACATAGGCAGCAGCATTATAACTATCTGCATTTCGTGCTGTTTCTGCATACTTCTCGGCTTGTTCATAATCGCCTTGCTAAACAGTTCAATTATATTATTATAATATAAATAGCACATATATGTAAGAAAATTTAATTTATGTTAGATATCTTAATTACATACAAGGTAATAAATAAATGATAACATAGTTGATGCCGCGCTATTAGCTTTGGTGTCACAATTTTGAAAATTTTTTAAAGTATCAATAGCTAGTTGCGTTTCTTTATTATGTAAGTAAACCATAGCTTTATTTATTTCTAAATCTGCAGCTACAGTTCCATAAGCAGACGATTTTATAGCATCTACACACCTGAATAAAAAATAAATGATAAAAGCATAAATATTTAAATAATGAAAAGCTCCCTGTGTACAAATGATACATTTTAATAAATACCAAGCAAATCCAGCTGAAACGGTATCTTCAATTACAGGGGCTATAAGTTTGGCCGCGCAAAGAATAGTTTTCTCTCCTTCCACTTTAAGTTTCTTCTCAAATTTCGATAGATCATCACTTTTTAAAACTTCGTGTAATATATTTGAGTCTATATCATCCTAAATACAAAGATATAATTAACTTGAAAATTTTAATAAAATATCCATTTACTTTAAAAGCCAAATAATAGATTAATATCAATTTATGAATAGCTCATAAAAAGATAGAGAAAAATCATATTTAATACGTGATAATATAGGGTGAGCATTACTAGCAACACATAGTGATTAAATGTAAACACACTCTATATTAACTCACAGCACTCGTACTATATTTGTCTTCTTGATCAATATTAAGCTGAACCTCTAATAACTCTAAAAATGATCGTTTCATTTTATCTCTATGTGATAATGCAAAATGACATAACACAGCATATAAACCAGCGGTAAACTCTGCTCGTTCTCTCATAACCCATTCAAAACTATTAGCTGCTTCTTCTAAACGACCCATTTGTACAAATAACATTCCAATGTTATGCATTATTTTTATTCTAAGAATTACATAGAATTAATAAATGAAATATTGAAATGAAAGAAAGCCATACGATTTTGTTATCTAATATCAGTTATGTTAGTAATTTAATGTATACGTTAACATACCTTAAATCCTTATGAGCTATCGGTGCTTGATCAAAAGCCATTCTATACATTTTAATTGCCTGAGATAATTGTCCCATTTGAACATAAATATTTCCCATATTTACTTTCAATCTTCCGCTGTTGCTGAACATTCTGTTTCTCGTAATAGCTTGATAAGTAGCTATAGCTTCAGTGTACATTTCATTATTCGTATATTGTATTGCTAAATTGAATAGTACCTATATGTAAACAATATTTAAGTATTCATCTAAAAAATTAATAAGTTATAAAATAAAATTAATTTCTTACAGCAAATGTTAAATCAACGTTATGAGTATCACTTAAACCAGCTTGTTCTTGTAATCTTATAAGAGCACGCTCTCTTGACGAAGCTTCTCTGGCTCGTTCTAAAGCGACACGCATGTTGCTACTACCAGCTGCATCAATAGAGTTTTCTATCAGTTCCATAATCTTTCTTTCACTTATTTTTATTTTTTCTTCTGGCCTTAAATTAAAAAAAATCAGTCTAATTAAGTTATAATAAATCATAAAAAAGGAAGTTTTATAAATAATACTTACGTGTGTTCTTTATTACTTTCTAATGGAGGAGCAGGTCCTTTAATACTACTGCTCATATTAAGAGGATCGAATATTTGTCTATTACTCGTATAACCAGCACCTCTAACTGCGGTCATTGGTCTAAGTCCGCCAGTATTAGGTCGCAGAGATACTGTAGTTCCAACTCTATTAAACTAAAATCATAATATAATAATATAATTAATATAATTATTCCTTCACACTGATGATATTTTGTATTGTCATAATCATGTATTTGCTTACTCCGGTTGAGGTTCCAAGACGCATTGCACTGCCTGGGATTTTTGGAGTTTGCTGTAATAAATGAATGATACAATACAAGAAAAATTTATAATTATTGATAAATAATAATACATACTATTGATCTTTTCGCATAACTTGTTTTAACAGCTTCTTGAAATAATTCATCTTGATCAAGATCCTTAGTACTATAAACGGATGGATAATCGTCATAACCTGAATAAATGTCATCGTCAATAATCCCAACTATAGCCATTGCACATAAGTTTACATTAATATTTTAACTATAATATTTATATTATATATTATTATTAATGTATATATATATATATTAACTATTAATTATATATTTGATATTATTAATATTATTAAAAGATGTGATGCAAATAACACTCTCAATGCAAGATAACGTCAAATACAGCGACTCTAGCGCACCTATCGCCAAAATATGGAAATGGTCTGCCCTTAAATTTATAAATAAAATGCTCTTAATAAAAAAACTTGGCTTATTTGATAAAAATCTTTTTCAGATATTATACATTTATAATTTGTGTTGAAAAAATAATCTTTATTATTATTATTAAAAATTCTCTTGTTTCATAAAATATTATTTTCATAAAAAGTATACTTAAAATCTTATTTATTAACGTTCAGTGATTTATAGAATAATTCCTTTAAAAGAAAGATTTCTTTTTATTAACAATCGGTAATAATGGATTATTATTTTTCAATAATTTTAATGAAACACAAAATCTTCTTCAATTTATTCATCATTTTTATTATATTCAACAAAATTATAATCATGTTTTTGAAGAACACCTAATTGTAAAAACGTTAAAGCAATTAATAAAGACCAATTCATTTGGTCTTTTATGGAATCTATTTGCTTATTATATGTTTGCATTATTTTCTGTTGTATATATACACTAATAGGATTTTTAGTTTTTATATTTGTGCCATCTGTTTTACATAATAATCTTTCAATTACTGTCGCAGTAGACGTTATTTCTCGACCAATGTAAATGTCAAATAATTTAGCAATATCCTCACATTTCAATAGATAAATATTATTTGCGTCTGATAAAACTTCATTGTTTTCTACAATTTTAACATAGAAGCTATTAGTTATCACAGAAATACACATAAAAATTCATGATTACTTTAATAATTATCATTTGATTAACATACCCCGCAATGATAAATTCTTTTCTGTAAGAAAAGCTAAAATCATTGCTTTCAATTGCTCTTTTCGTAAAAATCGTTGTATCTGTCCCATAGATTTTACCATGTGAAAATTAAAATTTGTATCATTTACTACATAAATGTCAGCCTTGGGAATCTTATCATTTAATGTACAGGCCTGTCATTAAAAAAAAATAATCTTATGTATTTTATCTCTAAAATTAATGAAATTCTTAAAGTAATATAAGTGACTACAAAATATTATGTTATTGATGTTGATTTTTTATACATACACATGAAAAAAGATAACATATATTTAATATTTACCAATTTAAGTAGTTGAGAAGTACTTTCATGTTTAGTATTTTGTGAACAATTTTCATAATTCCATTCTAATACATTTTCTTTAGTTTCGAGTAACGTCCAACTAATAATATTAGCTTCTATATAGATCCCTAATATAGTAGATATTTGCTAAAATAATGTTAAAAATAATATCATATCACTCATTTCTACGTATATTTATTATATTTAAAAAAAGAGTAAGCAATTTTTTTACCTTTTGTGAGATATTTCGTATTGAAGACGAAACAATAGATTTTTTCAATTTTTTATCTTTTTCAAATTGTTTACAATTAATAATTGATAGTATAAATTTATCTAATGTCTCTTTTGTCATACCTTCTATTTTAAATAAATCTTTTAATGATTTATATATACCATTTTTATCACGATATTTGTGCAATTCATTAGCATGAAATTGAGAGATTTTATACCTAAATAAAAATGACTTTATTGTACGTTTTTAAGTATTTCTAGAATTAAAGGTAAATTATTATAACTAACCTTTTAAAATGATCCACTTTTTTATTATTTAATATTTTTAAAATATAATTAACATGGTCAGAAGTATAATGTAATTCGTCAGATGTACTTTTAGAGTACATTTGTTTTCTATAAGTATATATTACAGATTGAATTTGTTTTGCAGATAAATTATAAACTGTATACTTTGTAAGCATATCCAATCTTTTTACTAGAATCACACAATAAAAATTCGTAAAATAAACATAAATCCTCTCACCCTATTCTTTAGACAACTATACAAACATTTTTTATGTAAATCAAAACACTAATCACTTTTTAAGTTATATCAATTTATAATAATTTGTGTGTGAGAGAAATCAGATTATAAAATATATTATTTTTACAATTGTAATATATTATAGCATTTATTTACAACTTCCTACCAAATTAGAAAATATATTACTTACTAGACATATTCATTTTTCAATATCAATATGATTCGTTTCTTTATCTAAAATATTAATATTCTACAACGTATAAAATATAATTCACATCTTCATCATTTTCTTAATTGGTAAACGAAAATAATTACAATATAATTACAATAAATATTTAAACTCATATATATAAAGATATATTAGCATATAAACTTCATATAATAAAAATAATTTATATTTTATATATCAACAATTTTCATCCAGATAAATCTTTTTTTATTTTTTTCTCTCTTTTTCAATGGAAATACATATATCAATATAATCTAGAAAATTCCGTACGGTTAAAGAGAAATAATATCTTTAATCTTTTTTTGAGATCATGTTGCAATCAATAATTTATAAATTACCAAATTTATAAATAAACGATTGATTAAAAATATAGTTGATACACGTCATTTCCGAGAATAAAAAAAAGAGTACTATCAAAGGTATGGCCGTCACGCCAAAACTTGGCACAGAAAAAAAAAGACTAGAAAGAATGGCATCAAAGTTTATATATTTTTAACAGTGCCATCTACCGCAGTAATAATAATTTTATTGATTATGAACAAGAAAGAATTAATAATCTTACAATATTAAAACAAAAGAAATCAATCGCAAAGTCAATAATAATAATAACAGAATATTTTTTGTTATTATTAGTTGTTAACATAATATCACACAATGAAATTATAATTGGAACATTCAACGTTGTTCTCGTAGCTTCTCGGCAGAAATTAGTAACAGAAATTATTAGATCTTACGTTTAATATATTAAGTGTAAAATTAAATAAAATTAGATTAAAATAATAAATCAAATATCATTGAAAAGATTCCCATATTAATTGAATTAAATATAAAGAAATTTAGAGAAACGATTTTCCGGTATTGGCGCTAGTGTCGCTTGTTTCTTGTTCGGTGGTCGTTCGTCATTGTTGCATTGGCGCGAGAACGTTAGACCTGTTCAGTTTCTATCGTGTTGATCTATATTAACGTATTGGAAAAGCTGAAAGTATTATTGTTAACATTAATATAATTTTGTTTAATTCCTTCCAAAGTTGTACACTAAACAATTCAAAATGTTTTGGGGTAAATAATAGCTTTATTTATAGAAATATATATGATTTTTTGTCTTAATTTTGCCGGTACTGTTTTCACAAGAATGGCGCCGCCATGTGCTTTCGATGATAATTTATACATATTCAAGAAAAGGACAAAAAATACATAATATTTCAAGATTTTTTCTAATTAACATAATATGTATATTTATTTTTTCATTAGGTTTGATAATGGATCCGAATAAACGGTATACCCAAACCGTTGAAAAGTCATTCCATCTGTCTATGGCAGCTTTGGATGTTATATGCGCCGGTAAGTTAAACATTTACGTTACATTCTAGTTTTTATATTTGTGTGATGTTTCTTTTTACACTTTATTGGATTATAATGTTTATTTTTTATATACTTGGTTATATTCAAAAAGCTACGGTAAAGGTTATTGCTACAGTTAGTAATAACATTTAGATAATTAATACAGTTTCAGATGATTAAGTATTTCTGAATAATATGAAAATATATCCTAATAAGAATTAGTTAAATCTTTTCTGTTGTAGACGAAGATGTAGTACAAGTGACCCTCGGCTATGATGGTGCACATTATTTACTCTGTAGTTTAAAGAAAGGATTAGTGTGGCAAGTACCTCTTGACTTACACTTTAAAGTGGGAAATCAAATAGCTTTTACATGTAATGGCCAAAGTCGTGTACATTTAACTGGTTACTTAATACCAGAGGATGATGTAGATTTAGATGAAGATTTAGAAGAAGAAGAAGAAGAAGAGGAGGAGGAGGAGGAGGAAGAGGAAGTGCCATCTCGTAAGCGCTCAAAGAGAAAAGCGCAAATAGCTTCACAAGGAAATAAAAAAATTAAACGAACGAAAAAGAAAGTTGAATCGTCAGATGATCAAGATTTAGATGAAACAGATGATGAAGATTTGGCTAAATACAAATCTCTTTTAAATGATCTTCAAACTTGTCGTTCGAGTGAAGGAGAGGTAAGCGATAGTGATGATGAAGATGATAATGATGACGATGACGATGATGATGATGAAGTTGATGATACTGATGATGATGATGATGATGATGCTGAGGATGCTGAGGATGATGAGGAGGAGGAAAAAAAAGAGAAAGTACAAAAAAAATCTAGCAAACCACAAGGAAACAAAAATAAGGAAGTACAGCAGCAGCAACAACAACAACAGTCAAAAAAGAAAGATAAACAAAAATTGGTTAATGGAAAGGTTGCCAAACAAGGCCAACAAAAAAAGAATAAAGGAGAAAATCAACAACAAAATACTGCGAATGAACAGAAAAAGAAGGTACTTGAAGGAGGTGTAATAATAAAAGAATTAAAGAATGGTACCGGTGCACCAGTAAAGCCAGGAAAGTTTATTTCCGTTTACTTTGTGGGACGATTACAAAATGGAAAGAAATTTGACTCAACTACGCAGGGAGATGGGTTTAAATTTAGACTTGGAAAGGGTGAAGTTATCAAAGGATGGGATATAGGTATCGCAGGCATGAAAGTTGGTGGAAAGAGACAAATTACAATACCTCCTTATATGGCGTAAGTATATTTATTATGATTTAATGCACTATCATGTTGTGTTTATTTCTTTAAATGTAATAGTTATTTTTAATTATCAGTTTAAAGTATGTTTATTCTATAAGTTAATTATTTTTTTTAGGTATGGTGCTAAAGGTTTCCCACCTACTATTCCTGGTAACAGTACACTTGTTTTCGACGTTGAACTCAAAAGTATCCATTAACATGTCATAATCTGATAAATATTTACATACTTCTCATAATTAATTTTAAAAGGTTTTATTATTTGTCTATAAAAGGATGTTTGTTTTAATATTTTTATGCTAATATATTATTAAATGTCTTATACTAAATGTAATTTTTATTCTCATATTACGATAATCTATGCATTTTTGTTACAGTATTGTTTAGATAATTTTATGTTTTTTTGTGACATCTTTATATGTTAATGAATAAGTAATTTATCAAATAAGAAGTTATGAAATTTTTGTTTATGAAAGAACGCCTAAGTAGGTTAAAGCAGTTTAAGTTGTCAGATATACGATAAAACAAAATGTTGATGTTTTTGATAAGAAGTTACATTAATGCATTGCATTTAATATGATGTATACAGGCAACATATGATACAGCAGTCAAAGTACATTGTATACAAGTATAATACATTCTATATCTCACTATAATTAATTGTAACATCTTACAGATTACTGTTAAATATTACACGAAAGTAACTGACATTTTCAAGTAAATTTTTCAAATATTCTAGTTCGCATATGTTTATTTAAACTTTTCTAATAAAATTCGTAAAATCAATTTTTAAGTCATATGTATCATAAAAATAATATACACATTAAATGTATTAATTAATTGTATTCATCGAAAAATCATGTAATAAAATGAAAACTTCAATTAAGTATTTTTTTAATATAATTTATCTCATATTCATTGTGTTAAAGGTGAACTTTAAAATATGAAAAATAAATTAAATAGAAAAAAGTTTGTACAGACTATTGTATCTGCATAGTAGCAGTCTTTGGAATGATTTGCTAACTTTTTTCAATCAAATTTTAATCAACTTTTCCTATGTCTTCGTCCTTTTTCGTCCATGCTAATGTACATACTCCATTTTTACAATCTTTAACTAAATCTGATGTTGGTTCTTTTTCATTAGTACATTTGATTTTGTTTTTTAATTGCCACCATTTTAAAATAATCGGTTGAATTAAAAATCTCCATATAATTAATAATATAGGAATAGCAACGCATGGTACACACACCATTTTATTAAATTCTTTTTTCTTTGATAACCTGTAATATGAAAATAATAATAATTTGAATATACAAAAAATACATCATTTAAGAAACCATTTAAATGCAAATGATATTTTCCAATCATAATATAAGTACAATTTATTATTGTTTTATTAGTCGCTAATATTACCGATGGTTTATTTTTATGTAATAAATAAATATTTATTTAAGAAACAAATGAATAACTTCAATGTAACGATAAGTCAGCAAGTATTAAGCTTAAGCAAAAATATCAAATATAGAGTGAACACCAATAAAATTCTTATGCTCTTTTTCGTTGCGACAGATTAATAATTCCTATCATATCGACAGGCCTTAAAGATAGCGCAAATAAACCCTAAATAAAAATATTAATTGTAAAACACATCGTGTAGCTTAGTCACATGGCATAATAGTATAAATATATACATACAAATGTATTTTAATATATAATTAATCTTATCATCTTTTTAGCATTCTCTGAAATATCACAACTATTTGAATTGCCGCTTTTTTTGATAACTTTTTGAACTGTATGGAGATTTTTGCAACTTTTCTAAAATCCCTATGAGACACAATTGGAAGTTTCTAGGAACTTTTCTAATGTCCCAAGGAGCCGTTACATATTCATTTAGAATTGAAAAACTATTATACTTATTGACTAACCTAATAAGATATCGAAATCTATCTAAGTTTATTGTTTTCATGTTGAGTTCTTTCAATTCATATATCTCCACCATAGTAACCAATTTAGTGGTTACTAGCATTTCAGTAGGATTCTAACCAATTTTATCCATAGAGTATACTTATTAATATTTTGTATTAAATACATACAAGCATGTGTTTATTACGAAGGAATCTGTTAAAGCGTATCTTCGGTATATACTGATCAATTATCTTTTTTTTTATTGAAATGAATATTTATTGTTATGATAAAAATTAAATTAAATTAAATTTAATTAATAATTGATTATATACACCTGAGGTAATATTTTGAAAATATTTGTTTGCGAGATTTATAAACAAAAAGATACGATGTCAGGATTATACGAACAAATTAAACTTTTATACAATCAATCGTTATATTCCAATGTTATTTCTCTCGTAAGTTGAAATTTCTTTTTGTTATTAATTTAAGAATATACTTTATATATAAAGTTTCAAATATAGATTTGTACTTTCATTTAATATAAATAATTGCTTTGTAATATTAATTTTATATAAGGTTTTTTTTTTTTTTTTAATTATTACCTCCATTGTTCTTTTACTAAAATTATTAATATAACTTACATATAATTTATGTTAAAAATAAAATAGATACTTAACAATTTATAATTTTTTTCTAGGCCAATCTGGTTTTATCCCTTAGCGAACATAATTCAGAGCTTTTGCCAGTGCATGGAAAGTTTCACGTTTACGTGTATTACGCGGATGCCCATTTTTATTTAGGAAAATATAGGAAAGCGGAAGCATTATATAAGAAAGCATTACAGTTTCGAAAGTGCCTTTTAAAATCTAAATGTGCTAGTAAACCGTTACAAGATGGTCAAAAAGATTTACCATTGGATATAGACATTAAATTTCAGATTCACTTATGTTTAATCAAGTTGAAAAATTCACAGGAAGCACTTCAAGTTCTTCAAAGTATTCCTGGTAAACAAAGAACTGCCAAGGTATAATTAATTGTTTATAAATTTGTTATTTGTCAGAAAATAATTTATTTTAATTTTGTTAATTATTGTTCTTCTTTCGCAGATTAATATGGCATTAGCAAAAATGTTTCATGAACAAGGAATGGAACGATCTGCCATTACAACGTATAAAGAAGTATTACGAGAATGTCCTTTAGCCTTGGAAGCTGCAGAAGGATTATTATCTTTAGGAATAAAAGGAATAGAAGTTAATTCTCTTATAGTTGGATGTGCAGCAAATTTATCTAATTTAGAATGGTTAAATACTTGGATTAAGGCACATGCACAAATTCATAATAGAGAATATACTCATGCCGTAACGACATTGAGAACCTTGGATACTATTAATTTACTAAGAGACAATTTTAATTTATTATCAGCAATGGGTGAATGTTATTATTATGCAGGTGACGATAAAAATGCTCTATTGTGTTTAAGGAGAGCCCGACTTATAGAACCAGATGTTATGACAGGGTAAGAGAGAATATCTTTATATGCTAGAAATAATATTATAAACATATTATATCTTATATTTGTATATTTTGTAGTGTCGATATTTATGCTGCTGTTTTATTTAAAACACATCACATAAAAGAATTAGAAAGGTTGATTTCTGTGATAACTACAAATAGTGAAAATATAGGTGAAATATATGTAGCTATGGCTTATTCTTTATATGCATCCAAAAAATATAATAGAGCCAATACGTTAACAGCACAAGCATTAAATCTAAATCCTAATGACATTGAAGCAACGATTTTAAGAGGAAATATTCTTATTGAACAAAAGAAATATCAGGATGCATTATTTTTCTTTAGACATGCTGTGCAATTAAAACCATATCGTTATGAACCCCACAAAGGTTTGATTGATTGTCTAGTTGGAATGCATAGATTAAGAGAAGCTTTAAACATTGCAAGTGGTTCCTGTAAGCAGCTAGGTCATACTCCTAGAGTATTGACAGTGAGTATTAAGATATGCACTTTAATGAAAAGCCTATAAAAACAAATTATGATTACAAATTATGATACTAGAATTATGATTACAGTTATATGCTTCTGTATTAATGAAAGATCCTGTATCAGTCGGAAAAGCTAAAAACCTTTTGGAAAAAGCATTAGCTCAAGACGAAGTTCATTTACCAACCGTATACTTGTTAGCTGAAATATATGAACAAGAAATGAACTTAGAAGCAGCAATAGAATTACTTGAAAGGCAAGTTGAAATACAGCCTACTTGTAAATTACATCAAATGTTAGGTGATCTCTGGGCAAGGGTACATAATGATGAGAAAGCTTTAGATCAGTACGCTATTGCTTTAAAGTGAGTATTTTAATAAACAAAATTCTATTTCAAATTTTAAAAAGTAGTTAATTCTAAGCTAATTTTAACAATAAACAACATATTAATATAAGATAAATTATTTTTTAATTACGACAGTTTGGATCCAAGTAATAGAAGAGCGTTGGAGGGAATGCATAGACTTGATAATACTTCAAGTAAATTAGATTCGACATATTACATGACTGTAGGAGAAGAACAAGCAGATACAACTTATGACGTTGGAGATGGTTTACCAGATACTGATATTGATGAAGCACCTGATGAAAGTGAAACTGAAGCTGTTTGGTCTGATATGGATCTTGAGGCTAATAGCCAATAGTAATACAATTTATTTATATGAAATGAACTAATTTTTATATGTAATTATTATGTAAAACACCATAGATCTATTATTAATTCTGAATCATGAAAATTTTCATCATATAATATTCTATTATTCGATTCTATAGTATTCCGTATTTATTATAGATCGACATAAGAGATTTACAAATAGATTTTTTTTTGCATTAGACTTCTCTTATCTGTTTTGAGATGTTATTTAAATGATTATGCATTTTGAAAACATTATAATTAAATTTATTAATAATTACTAAACCAAAATAGCATCGTAATCAATAATACAAAACATTAGAATTACTTTAACTTATTTTGTAATTCGAAAAACAATTTCTAATTCTAATGTTTATTTTTTATTATTGTTAATGAAAAAAATAAGTATTATTCAGTAAGACATAACCTTGATGCAATTCTTTATAATTACGTAATAATAATATAAGTATTGATTTTTAAGCAGCCGTAATAATAAGAAATTGATAACATTAACAAACCTAAGTACATTTAATGAAATATGAAGTACTGTTATACTTCGGAAAAAGTTAATAATTGGTATGTATATATAAAATATTTGTACAATAATTTAAATATTATAATTTTCCTCATGATAACAATTATGTTTGTCTATTATAGTATATCATCGCTGTTTAATTTTATTTTATTTTGTATGTATATATATATATATATTATTTTTTCATATAGAATAGAATTGTGTTGCTGTTGAAGATTGCATTTCTATTTGACCCATCTTAAATTGTAGTCTGTGTAACCATCGTAAAAGTACTGCATTTGATTCTCGTCTGATTGAAACAAAATGTTCAGCAGTTCTACTTGGTGGAAAATCACGACAATTTTGTAATCGTACTTGTAAATGCCCTGGTAACTACAACACGTTTTAATTATTTATTTTTCTTATATATTATAATCATAAATCTTATTTGCATTTATTTTCTTAGATTTGTTTACTACCTGTGCATGATGAGAAAATAAAATAGGACTCCAAAGAGGTAATAATTTACTTAACACAATGGATCCGCATTCTAAAAGTGCTTCCAAAAGACTCAGAAAATGTAAGTTTACCATTTCTGCAAGCTAAACACACACACACATTCATATTGATAATTATATTATACATATATATATATTTAACAAATATTAATAATACTTACTATCTTTGAACAAGAAACCAATTGAAGGATACATGGTGTGATTTTAGCCCAAAATTCTAGCAGGGTATTCATGGTAATATTCTGATTCTCACTATTTGATGAATTATTTTTCGATAGTTCTTCTAAGTACATTGTCCATAACTACAATTTATGTATTAACGTTAAGCTAAGAATGATTTTAAGATTATATATCATAATTTGATAACATACCTGACAAAGAATAAATGCATGAAACAAAGATGTCATATGAAGCACAGAAGCTTTTGATTGTTCAGGAAATGCTGAAAAAATGACTTGTATATGATTTGCGACATGACAAGACATTTCCTGGGGTATTGGTTGTACAGATGAGAATTGAGATCCATGACTATGAGGGTTACTATTACCAGCAAACATTGCTGTATGCGTAAGAGAGCCGAGTAATAACCATGATAATAATCTGATATGACCGATACAATCCACGTATTCACGAGCCCTAAATAATTGTTATTATAAAATAACTACTATTAAAGTTTTTTAATTATATCAATTAATCGATTCAAATCACCCTTGTTGTATGATGGATGGTGTGTTGCAAAGCCATGGTAGATATCGTCCAACAGCTCTGTTTTCTCTATTATTTCCTTTGGTGATTTCTATTGCAACATATTGTGCCAAACCACACTTCAACATTCCACCCAACGTATCTTCATTCAAACCAGCTTGTAATCCTTTATTGTAACTCTAGAATAGACGATAGATTCGTTAGAATGATCGTAAACAAATTATTTTTTTGCATTTCTATAAAATAAAATAAAAACCATATTACCTTGATCTTACTGAGGGTATGGAAATCTGCTAAAAATTCAAGGACTTCTAATAATTGACTTTTTAATGAATCTGACGCATTAGTGTTATAAATTGAAGAAACATCGTTTTGAATTTGTTCCATAGCAACAGTATTAGGTAAAGCACCTCCTACGTCCTGTATAAAAAGAAGTTTCTTTTTATTTGCAAAGATATGAGACATCCAATACTGTTATAAATAAATCGTTACCTGAAGTACAAAATGAAGTAATAACAATAAATTGGAATCTGGTATGGTTGTTTTAAATTTAATAACTTGAATTAATTCAAACACTATAGTTCTGCCCAAAAAATGCCTATCTCTGTCACGAGTAAATCCTTTATGGCAACAATAGCACAAATCTATTAAATTACTGTATTTCAATGTAGAATTTTGTATGGCATAGCTTAATACTTTAGAAAATGGATCTAGCAGTCCCTACAATAAAACAAGATATAATATAATAAGATAAATATAATACAATCTATTTGGTGCAACATTACTTTTGATTGTTGTATGCCCGGAACTTTTAATACAGAAATCATAATTCGTAATAATGGTAAAGTGTCTTCAATCGATGAGAGCATTAATACAAGTCTACGAAATAATCCATCAAATTGTGTTAATAATCCACTCCATGTTGCTGCACCAGGACCTAAACCTGCTTCCAATGGTAAGCAATCCAAATAACAAGCTATGTTGTGGAGTATTATCGGTAAACGTTCCACTGGTAGAGTTTTTTTTACATTTAAAGTCTAAAATAAATTTTTATTTACAATCAGAGAGATAAAGAAAATGATTATTTTATTAAAAACGAACATATTGATATTACCTCTAATAATAACTGCAAGGGTGCTATTGGATTCAATTCATTAAAATCGACTAAAGCTTGCGCAACACTTTTGAAGAATTGCATTCGTGTAGATTCTGTAAATGGTTATAATAATATATTGTAATATTGCGTAAAGATTATACGTAAATTTATGTACCGTACCGTTAAGGTGTGTTTGAAACATTTGCATAAATATCCCATTAGGTGCTAATTGATGAAGGACACATCTCAGGAATTGATGAGCCACGCTAATCGCACCACCAGGTAGATGCATGTTAGTTTCACTTTGCCACGGATACATAGCATGTAGAGCCACTCTAAAAATTTATCATTTATCTTTGTTTATCTCTTAATTCTAGAATTAATAAATATTTCATTATTGAATATACATTATACGTAATACTTACTTTGTTACCACACTAAGAATTTCTGGTAAAAGAGGTGCAGCTAAGGATGGTTCGCGATGTATAAACGTTCCTAAAATAATTATACATAAACCAAGTTCTTCATCAGAGTATTCTTCTTTTACAGTTCCACAATCAGAGCATCTGTATAAAAAAAGAATAAAAAAAAAACAATGAAATGTTAAAATTTACAAAGCGCAGATAAATATCTTATTACAGATATACCTATCGTAGACACAGTCATCGCCAATACGAAATAAACTTTGTTTTAAATTAAAGTCAGCATGATATGCTTGTTGAGATACATAATCTAAATTTGATTGCATTTGTGGACCAGACCTGTAGCAATTTATAAATATAAATTTATTTCTTTTAATATTATTTTAGAAATATTATATTTGAATATTTACCATGAATCCATATGTCTTGTAAATGCTACATCCGAAGCTGTTATAGTTCCTACTCTCCGAGCTTTATCTCTTTGTATGCGTATCTGATCTTTTAATTTAGTTTTTTTCTCGTGCTCAAATATTCGCGAATTAAAATCTGTTCCCTCGATTGTTGGAGGGGGTGATTCTAAAGCTACTTGTTTGATTAATCTTCTAGGACTTGTTGATCTACTCGAATGTATTTCATTTGATGTTGGCACAAGTGAGGTAGACTAGAAAATAATTATTTATTCTTATATAATAATATTGTAATAATTTATTATTATTATTATTATTATTGTACTTAACATCATATTATTACATTGTAGACATACCATGTTTTCTGACGTAACGCTGTCTTGTTTTAAAGGAGTATTCGATTCATCCTTGATATCATCAATTTTTCTATTAGTATCTAAATAAAAATAATATAAACAGGTAACATATTAAATTAATATTTTACATAAATTTATTAAAAGATTTAAAATACCATCGATGTCAGGTACACCAAGCGCTTGTCTAACACGTTCGGCAAGACGGGATATATCCCTTTGCGGACCAACGGGTAAAAGTCTTTCAGGCATTGGAAATTCAAGCTGAGAAATACTTCGTGGACTAGTAACATCACTAGACATACAGGTTTCACTATCTTGTTCAAACGATGAACCTTGGCCAAAATTGTATAATATATTATTAGATGATTAATAAACATTTTTATTTTGTTTTTTTTTATAGTAAATGAACTTACTGACTGTCAGCATATCTATTTTGGAAAGAGGTGATTCCGGAGATCCATATGTATCCTCGCATCGCAATACACGCTGAGTAGTTCTAGAAGCTGAGGTAAGAAATTAAAGTTATCTTTAATGTTTTTCTTATCGTTAGAATTTTTTGTTATGAAAAATATTTGAATTGAATAAACCTGTTGGCCGAGTTGCTGTACCAATTGGTAATAATCGTTCGATCGTCGGCGTTACCATCGGAAGTTGCGGACTTCCCAACCAACTTGCATGTTGTCCATTTTCTGTGCTTGTAATTTGAGAAGATATAGAACTCATCGCTGGCGAGCTAGATTGATCGCTGCTAGTAACTGTAATAGCTTGACACGGAGAAACTGGCGATACCATAGTTGTTGGCTGTTCCACGTGCTTTTGTCGACCTAATTGTTTAGAGTTAGGTGAATCTGTCATTTTTGGTATAGAAGGAGATGTTTTCTCTGGTGGAGGTTCGTATCTATGATAATAAAAAGAAATAATTTATACGAAAAATTGTTAAATTTGAGATATCAATTAAAATGATAGTAGTATGTATACCTTTGAATATGAGATATACTTGTAGCCACAGCAAAGGCACTGGACAATCCAAATGGCCTTGTAGAAGTACTGTCTCCATTAAATGGCAATTGGCCTTTTTCTTCCGTGATTGTTACTTTTGATGGTTGTTTAGAGGAATCCTGTTGACCACCTAGAAAAGTACTTGTCACCATCATTTTCACGCCTTCTTGAACGCTCCACTTTTTTTGAGCCCCAGATTTGTTAGCCTGTTGCAATCAAACATCTTGTCTATAATTTTTCTATCACCTTGTATAATGATAATGAGGATGAGGATTCACTAATTAACTTACTTGATGGGCGTCATCCTCGCTTCCTAAAAACCAAGTTGGTCTCGTTGCTGGCATTCCGGATTTGATGCGACTCGAGTGATTAACTTCGATTTTCCCGACTATATCACCGGTTGCAGGCATTTTGGTACCGTGTATAGAAGCACTTCGAGTGACAACGGCTGTACTTTCCTCCAGTTCACCAAGAGATCCTCCACTACTACCATGCAAGGTGCTGTCAGATTTTGGACTCTCTGGTATTGCAGCCAGCTCGGACTCCGTATCATCCGCATTGATCGAACAGCTTTGTACAGGCATTCACAATAGCGAAAATTGTAACAAGCAACTACTGACATAAGCACAGGCAGGTGTAACGGCAGGTGTGAATACATTATTGTCCGGTATAACATCCTTTCAAAAATGGCCGAAATAAATATTTTTAGAAGTTTAATTTTGAATAAGAATAAAATAAAGTTATTGTTATAGTAAATCCTATTAAGAAGGCAACGATAAAGATAGATTAGTGGAAGAATCACGTTGTCGTTCTTAAAGAACATATTTCCCTTGGTCTGCTTGGGTTTGTTCTAATTGTTAAATATATCTAATAGAAAGATATAATTATATTAATTATCATATAGTATAAGTATACCGAAAATCGGTAGAAAAAAGTAATTTTCTAAAAGTGCATGTACAGAATAATGCATGGAAGTGCATAATTCATACGTAACAGCTATGTATAACATTCCAAAAAAAATGCTTTCTAATTTTGGTTTGTTTTTTCTTTTTTTTTTGAGAGTATCGTATCACCTAAAATGCTCGATGTAATGTTTTATTAAATAGACCTTGAATGTTTGTTTGTGTAACGGCAAGTTGGGCCACTCTCTTCCCAATGAGTTTCCATTGCGAGAGATTGACTGTAAATGACACTTGGACTACGTTGATGTACCGATATCAATGGTGTACGCATCGGTGGACTTTCGCTATCCAGTTCACCCATTGTACTAGCTGCCAATTCATGGTCTACTCCTAAAGATGGCTGCGATACATCTATAGTAATTTGAATCGTATTAATCCCTATTCTATTAGAAGTATACGCTTGAACTTATATTTTTACCACGTGATCTAGATGGGGGTCCACCCATTACAACTGTAGCTGGTATTCTCTTACATTGATGATGCTGTGCATCCAATGTATTCAATACTATTTTTATTAAAGCTTGCAATTGGTTACACCACGGTTGTTGACTGTATTGACACTAAACAAAAAAAATATCGAATATTTTTCTCCTATTATTTTATTTCGTTT
Organism: Polistes fuscatus; assembly: GCF_010416935.1. NCBI lineage: Eukaryota > Metazoa > Arthropoda > Insecta > Hymenoptera > Vespidae > Polistes > Polistes fuscatus. The sequence goes on along the minus strand of NW_025113107.1, from coordinate 10,717,182 downwards.
ATTAAATCAATCTGAATGTTTCTATTTTGTATTACCTTATACAATATAACAAGAAGTGACATCAACCAAGATCGTCTAATGTGTGGTTCTAAATACCAGAGACTATACGTAGGCTGTTGATGATCTGTCGGAGGAACACCTTGCGGTGGACAAGGACAATGTTGTAATATAGCTAAAACTGGTGGTGTCATTACCCAACCCATTACATGATTCTGATCCAATAATTGTGGTAAATTAGCCACGAAGACATTGAATACTGGAGACAGTCTGTTAATAAATGGGAAATTACTCTTTCTGCATTATACATTTTTCTATGTAAAAATTATTTTGAAGTAAGAAATATAAAGATGTTACCTCAATCGTTGTGGCGATATGTGAAATGTTCGTTCCGTTTGATTGTATCCTAGCAAAAGGTATAAATGCCTTAAAACTATTCCCTGAGTTTTCGATAATGGTTTTTCATCCGTCGGAAATGCCTATTTGAATGTTTTTAAAATGAAATTTTGATAATGTATAAATTAAACGTTTTAGTTTTGTTAATATTAAACTTACTTGATCTTGCCTAGAAAGAAATTGCATTAAAAGAAAAACTAACAAGTGAATGGTTTCTTTGTCAGCTTCTTCAAAATCAACAATTTTATGCGTGTAATTTGGTAAAGTACCTCCTTCGTCGACCATATTCAATGAATGTACATGGCCATCTGTAAATATTAAATTATATTAATTCCCTTTTCATAAGAAATATTATAAATAAAAGTAAGTAATCAGATTACTCGAAAGAAAATTGCTTAATTATTTCGCATGCTAATAAGTACACGTTATCGAGTACATAATAAATATTACAGTCCTTGATATTGCTTCTCGTTGATTCAAATTAATTTTATACTATGTTTAATAATCTAAGAAGCACAGTAAAAAAAAACGTGCGTGTATCGAATAACTATTGTACAAGCTTCTGCGATCATTCATTTATTAGATAAATGAAAAGAAAAAAAAACAAAAAGGGAATCATGCGAAGCGCGTACGTGTATTACTATTAATATTCTTCCAAATAAAAATGAAAATATCGAGATAAGAATAAAATATCTGTTAATTATCTGGAAGAAAATACAAATGAAATCGAATTTAATCAGAATAAGAAAACTTGCTTATGTATTATTTAGTTTATATTCCAATATTATTGGAACATAATAACGGACTTACCAGACGATCCATATACTAAATTTATCTTTTAAAATCCTGAAATGTTATGTTGATCGCGTACACAAAGGGGGAACATTTATGCATACATATATTGTTAATATCTAAAAAGCGATGCAGTAGCGACTACACTACCTGGAATACTGTTATTAGATGGGGTGGGCCCCAGCAACTGACCCAGTCCGAATTTGGAGCTCTTGCGTTTCAGAATAGGTGCAGAATATTGTCGACTATAGATCTTTTCCTTTTCTGCAAGGAAAAGGGAAACGGGGAACGATGATACTAATATCATTTGAAACTGTGATGATGCAACGTGCATCGTGATTGTTTAATTGACTAATATTGTGGACACTAATTATAAGTCTAAAAGATTTAAATATGTGGGAGTGATATTGACTGTCCGCTAAAAGATTATTCATTCACGAATTTCGTTCCCATTTTATTTACAATTGCTTGTCCCATTAATAATTGTAATATAATCGCAGGTCTAATAATTCAAATAATCGTTCTATTTTATATAAATAAAATAATTGATTGTATTAAGAGTATAATATAAAATGATCATTTGAAATGATTTTGTTTATTAGACCTGAAGTTAATAAATATAATGTTTTAATCAAATATCATCTTCATTCAAGTTATAAATACCTTGTTTAGTGTCTTGCCTGGGGATCATCGATGCGGGTGCTGACATAGTTCGTTTATATGGCCACTTTGTTCCGAAACTCGCGCTCAGAGTTTTTACCGAACTCGTTCCACTTCCATCGGATTGAGAAAGTGCTTCGTGAGCTCTGTGCAATTTCTTTATGAAGACTTCGCTATGCAAATCTGTATTTCTGAGATCTACGCGAAGGGATATATCGATCGTTATTTGATTATTCTTTTCTTCTTATTTTTTTTTTTTTAAAGATTTTTTCGAATAATATTAAATACAAACCACGTAGATAAACGATGTCTCCTGATTTTTCTAAATTGATTTGTGCTTCGAGAAATACAGCATCGAATCGATTGAGAAAAAATTCCCAAGTTAAAATACGACGATCGCTTAAGCTATTGTGAAGTTGATAAAGCGATTGTAACACCATTGGCCGATCTTCGATGACCAAATCGAATTGAGTTTCCAAACAAAGGATTAAAGACTGACAAAAATCATATTGTTATCTTATATTTTGTGGTATAAACTTGTTAAAATTATTCATTCAAAATTAATAATGGACATTACTTACGCGTACGGAAGTATCATGAATCGTACCAAGATAAAGAGTTGCTCTTTGTGCAACATAAACGTTGCTATCATCCATACTAGTTATTAAATAACAAAAAGCAATAGCTAATGCAGCTTGTAAACTTAAAACGTTTCGTAATGGTGTTGAATCCATAAATCTAGCAATTAATGTTATTCTTTCAACTAGAAGAAAGAGAGTAATATTATTATTATTATTATTATTATTCAATTAAATATAATAAATATGTGAAATATTTCTTTTTCGTTTACCTGCTAAAAATCTAATACGCCAATCAGAATTGTGAAATTCTTCTTTGATCAACCGACAAAATGTATCGGTTCCACAGGGAAGGGTCACGCAATGCAATAACAGAGGTACAGTTACTTCAGCTATATGAGAATGTTCAGCGTTTAAAAGTTCCCATAAACTAAAATATTGTAATCAATCTCGCTTAGAAATCATTTCAAATTGGTGAGTTAATTGAAATCGTTCAAACTTACTTCCTTATCAATAAGTTTTCTTGACACCAAATGAAAAAGCCTTGATGATCCTTTACTGCTGTACTAAATGCATCCCCATATAAACACATAACGTTTAAACATTGCAGCATGTAATACAAAATGTCGGCTTTGTCGATCGTTTGAATCTCCTAGAATAATATCAACGATAATAGTAATAATAATAATTATAATAATCACTCTGGCTCGTGATATTTAAAATATTTATAATTTAATTAGAACCTTAAGAAGTTTGTGGATGTATTGCAACTGTTCGGGTAATTCATCGATGGAAAATCGAAATTTTCCGACAGAGGTTTGCCAAAAATCATCCAGCTCATTCTCCGGACTGCAGTTCAAAGGTTGATCGTTTTCCCCTATAAGATGTGGTTTCGCTACGCTGACCGTTGCCGTAGCTACAATTATTTTTATCAAAAAATCCTAACGTAGCTAAAATTTATTTCTATCGAAAGAATCTCAAAGTAATTGGTTTAAGAAAACCAATTTAAAAGAAAACCATAGGTAAAAAAAAGAGAAATAAATTTAGGCTTACCAACATCCGTGTCGGAAAGGGTAACGGCTCGTGCTACGGCTGACATGACTTTTTCGGTTGGCATGATAGCTGCAAGATCCAACTGCTCCGAAACTGTTTCTACTGTGGCTGTCATGATCTGTTCGAAGAACTGATATAAACGATCAAAATACCCGTTATTGCACAACATAGATTAGCCTACCGTGTTATTATGGTCATACAGGCCATTCATTTTCGTAGTAGAAGTTGAAGAAGAGAAAGAGATAGAGAAGGAAGAACATAGAGTTTAGACGAGCAGCATGCTGCGTTTGTTAGCACAGATAGGTGTTGTAAACAGTGATTCAGTGTATTTGATAGAGCATACATTTTTGTAGAGGGTCGAGGGGGGGTGGGTTTGGCATATAATTTTTAGTATCTAAAGAAATGTAACATACGTGAGGCATATGAACGAGGACACCACCAACGGAGTGTAAATCTGGAACTGGCATATTAATGACAACATCTGGTTTAGATTCGCTTTTCCTTGTAGATTCTGGTGAACCCTTACGGCCGTGATCTTCAATTGTTTCATCGACTATCGTCTGAAAAACATCATTTTTCTCATTGTCAGATAATGAACTCTTGAATTATTTCAATAATAATCAACTTACATCCGGTGGATAAGCAGGATTTTCTGGAGCCATATAAGTGACTAATTGTAAACACAATTGGTGCCATATCACTCTTGATTCGCAATAACTGCATTCGTTTTTTGAATCACATATATGACAATTATTCCAGTTAGATGCTATTATTGATTTCATAAGGTGACACGCGTTTTTACAGACCGAGGAATTAATGCCCGTGTGTTTATCGATATCTTGTAGTTCCATCTTTTTTTCAAGAAAGAACAAATACAGTTTGATTAAACGATCGATGCTTTTAGATGTTGTTTCAAAATTGTTTTAAATGTCTCGTTTAAAATTACCTGCTTTAAAAGAATGTCAAGCATAAGAATGCAGCAGGATAAATTTAATTCCGCGTTGGTATTAAATTCCATATGCCTTGGGGTAGGCATAGCGTCATCAGAAAGTGGCGTTGATTTACCCGACTCATTTTCTACGACTGAACTTAGAAAAAGAAGTATTTACATTTCTTGATTAAAAGCATAATTAGATTCAAACATTTTTAGATAATTTTACACCACTTACATATAGTATTCTCACCATCCGTACTTTTCATAGTTTTGTTAGGCTTTTCTTCGGATTCGATAATATTCATTTTACCCATAACCGCAACACCATCACTGAACATTGAAAACAACTGGCATAATGGAATCCTAATTTCTAACATCGTCAATGTCTGCAACCAATTAAGCGCTTGTTCTTGCACTTTTGGGCTGGTATTGACGAATCTTTTCGCTACGAAATTATACATCTTTTTTGCATCAAAACCCAATGGGCTCATGTCCGGGTCTAAAATTTTACTGCAATTCAAATGTAATAATAACATATTAAAATTAATTATATATCGACAATGACAAGTGTAATTATATAAAATATGTATACGGGTGATTAAGATTAATAGAATTTTTTTCGAAAACGGGTGCATCAAGTGAAAAAATATCATTGCTATGTTTTAACTTATTTTTAAATGTAAAATCATTCCTACGAATGTACCACCCGTCGAGATACATCCCTGTACACGTACCAAAGGATCATCTTTAACTCGTGAAGTTCATGTTCCGGTACGTCATTAACCATAGCTTCCATCCAATGTGGCATGACATAATCCCATACATCGGTAGTGATTACTTCGTAGGGAACCAAACAGAATAGTCGATTTAAACCGTCTTTCAAATGTGATGTTCTCGAGGCCAAGGTTTCCCTTAATGAAATAACAAGTAATATCCCAGTTACGGGATTTTTTTACATTTTCGTAACATTGATTATAATTAACAAGGTGTTGTACTTGCAAGTATTTTAGAGAATATATATAAAAAAAAAAGTGTTTAAAACGATACTTACCAATGACCTCCGACTCTGATGTAATCAGCCGGTTTTGGTAAAAGGCAGGAAATGAAGACTTTGTAATGAGTCTTCATAACTTTAGATAACCAACCACAAACGTATTCTGTCTTGAGTTTTTCAAGTGCACTTTCAGCTTGACCTATTAAACGATTAAAAAAATGTTATAAATTGTTACATGTAATTATATATTACATATAAGAAACGAACGATCAGGGTATACATATGTACACATCGGAAAGCACATTGTGTGTGTTCGTTAAATACTACACTCGTTATTGTTATACGAAAGTACGAAGGATACGTAAAGCTAGCAACCATAAATGGACAATGACAATTATTAGGTATATTTTTAATTATTCTGATTTATAAAATATATCAAGATAATTTATCAATTTTTCTTAAATTTATTTATTTTACTTTAATTATTGTAATATTTAATTTAAAGCGAATGTTTTAATCTCTTTTGATTATCTATAATGAAATTAGGTATGAACCGATTGATCTATTAATGCAAAATTGATTATCGATATACGCGAATAATATTAACTACTATTTTTCTATACGTTTAGTTTCCATGCATAGAATTCAATGAGTCGAATAAAAAGCTTGTATGTACGACAATATATATGTATTAAGCGGTATCATTAAAAATATGATTGTCTCCTTTTCAAATTCTATACATCGAAAACAAAGTATTAATAGCCGCGACGCAGACGCACTCGCTTCGTTAATATTTATTCATATCTATCTAACAAAAATATTTTGTACTTTTTCATATTTCTCTTACTTTTTCTTCTGGATCGTGTAACACAGTATGATTAATTTATATGCAAACGAATATGTACGATAGACAAATATTAATTTTTTTTTTAAACACAAATATACGCGTCTCTGTGTGTGTGTATATACATACATGCATATGCAGAGGCAATGTATTGTTCAACGTCAACATGATGCGATGTATAGGCGCCGATCTCGTAAAAATCTTAATTTAATTATTAACAATTTTTTTTCAGAAGAATATTGTAAATGTCAAATACCTTTCAATTATCAATATTGTAATGAATTTTTTTCTTTATAGGATGCGATACAAAATCGTATTATCGAATAAATTTGTAAATAAGAGAAGAGATAGTTTTTAAAACGAAATAAGAAACAACAAAAAATGATTTGTATAAATACGACAAGCATCGATATGTTAAACGTACGATTTCGGAATATTTATTTTTTGCATTCGGCGCCTATATAACAACGAGTCATAACAGCGTGCCACACACAATCGAAAGACATCGAATATATAGATCGAATGTTTCGATCGTATTTTAACGGGATACACAGATACATGATACGTACATATATATATATATAAATATACATAAAAAATTTGTAAGGTAGAAAGCACAAGGTCTACAAAAATCGGTTGAACGTTCCATCGGAGAGTGGATACGACAATTAATCTTGGAAATAAATAGCATAAGCACGGGACACAAATAACACCGATCGTCAGTAAGTGTCAACAATTACTTAAATCGAATGAATATGATGACAATCAGCGACATAATATTATAATAATATATTACATGTTTTATAATGTTACGATAAGTATACCGATGCGTCGAATGTGCCTACGATCGCGGCCATTTTCTACCTACGTTCATCTACGTTCTACTTCAAAATAGTGTATATGCGAAGTGTTAAATTACCAACAGAAAAGATAAGGTGCATAAGGCTTTTTTTAGTACCATCGAAAGAGTAGGCAGTGACATGAAACCAATGAAATAGCATTGACAATAAACGCCCGAGTATTTCGTTCGGGGTATCCTGGTTTGGGGTACAGAGTCCCACGAGTAGCCAAACGCCATATCTTCCTAGAAGTTGTCTCTCCTCGAGTGTCGTGGGATCGCATTGACCTGATCCACCAGATCCAGAAAAGCCACTACTTCCAATACCGCCACCGCTAGCACCACCTCCAGGACCGGCACCACCTCCGCTAATGCCGCTACTGCCACCACCACCGCCACTGCTTCCTGAGAATCCTGTGCTGCCCTTATTAGTACTTATTTCTGAGATGTCGCGGTTACTATCCATACTTAGCGGTTCAGCTTCCTTGAGCAGGCTGCAAATAAAAAAGAGGAATTCTGTCAAAGATCTATCGATCGCGATCCTTGGTCACGTCCGGTCGTCGTCGGTTATTTTATCTCTTGGCAAAAGTTTTCTTTATTTTTCTTTTTCTTTTTTTTTGCTACACTAACTTTATTTGATCACTTTTTTATCGGATCGACATTCTCCGTGAGTAGGTACGTAAGTAAGTACACTACGTATAAATATGTCCTTCAAAGTTTGTATTAATTTTTCCTTATTATTTCATAAATCGTTTTATTTCGTATACATATTAATATACATATCTAATAATAACAATATATGTTTTAAGATGTACTTTTTATTTTTTCTTAACTTTGAACGACGTTAAAGTAAAATGATCGAACGTCGAAGAAACTTTGCTTCCACGTTCAATATCGTAGCGAGTCCTTTCATAATACGAAATTTTTTATTGATCATCATTAACGATAAGAAAAGTATAATATTATCGATATTAACATTAAATATTCACTCTCGTAGCTATAAAAGGACATATCGCGAAATTTTGATAATAAGACAATGTCGATCATTCTTGACGAAGCATTTTTCATAAGAAAAAAAATTTAAATATCGATTGATGTTAATAACAAACCTATCCATCGAATTTACGTCGACCACAACTTTAATTGACAGCCGTGACTTAGGATCGCGATTATTAATACTAAATTAATAAATATATACGTGGAAAGCTAAATAGAATGATTCTAAACAGAGGATAATAGTGGATTTCTGCAGTTTGTAAATAGAAGTTGACGCGTCATTCTTTGATAATGTGATCATTTCAATTTCAGCTAGGAGAGTTAAACATTCATATTATACGAGTAGATTAGGTATATTGAAATATAAATGAAAATTAAAATAATCAATACACACACATTTGGTGATCGATTAACCAAGTAGACGATTGTGCGTGGATAAACCGAATAATAATAGTTTTAAAGATAGGTATCGCAAGCAATCATGCAGCATACCAGTGTACTCTAACGATTATTTGATTCAAATGTTTCCTTTTCCTTTTGACAGTGGTATTATCTTTTTGTTTTATTGTTTGTATTGTCGTAGAATACCAGGAGTGCTGTTGTGCGGTTTCCAGGATGTGCTTAAAGACGGCATCTCCGGTAAGGCATAGAGGAGCAACTTCTAAGGTGCAGTTTCCTATGTTCTACTGTGGGTTAATGCTTTTCAATAATTACATGTTTTGTGGAAAAACGTATAGTAAATAAAAATTATACTAAAGTAAAAAGATAAACAGGTACTAATGTAAGATAAAGATAAAGAGAAAGGGTATAGTGTTTTAAAAGCGGCTGGATGGAACTATGCTCGTTAAATTGTTTTTAAATGAAATTTTCTGTGCACTATTCTAATTTCCTTGAAATTATGTTATACTATATATTATATTGAATGTTTTAAATTGTCAGCACGGGCATCGCTTCATCCGCTTCGTATATATCCAAGGAAAACATACGGAGCTTTTTTCGATCACATTTGATGGACTTTGATATAAAAAAATATTCGATGAATCGATGAGTATAATTAATCGTTGTCCTTGTTATATGTTATTAGTCCATTAAAAGTGATAACTCATAGCATCATGTCTTACCAAGCAGGTTGGACCAGCACGAACAAACACGTAAAGCAACAATGAACCTGCGATTGTTCATTAGTACGCGATTGTGAAATTTAATAATAAAAATTGTTAACGTATAAAGGTCTTGTGTCTTAATGATTTTCTTTTTTGTCTTCGAGGATACGATTGAATGAATTCCTTTGATTAAGATATATTTGTATATTTGTTGTATAATTCGAATAAATTTTCATAAATATACGAAAAATTGTTCAATCGCATCCTACGGGATGAGAAACGATATTGTTTTTTCTTATGTATTCGTATTTGTATAATCGTGCACGATATACACGTTTTTATGTATTTTTAAATACATTTAATACAATCGCGATGTTAAAAACCATTTGAGAAAATGAATATTACACGAAATATCGTTTAAATGTGAAATAATTACGTTTTTTCATTAAATATCTTTCTTTTGTATTTTTTTGATTATAGGGTGAGTCATATGTGAATAGATGATCAATCATTCTATCAGAATATTATCGTGATGCATAGTGAGTCATAGGAATGTATTTGTACCCTCCCCCTCGCTGTTAATTTTAAAGAATTATTATTTGCTTGTAATGCAATATTTCTAAATTATTAAACACAGAAACGTATTTTATAATTGTCAAATAATCTCAAAAGTATAATAAGATACAAAGGAAGGCCCACCAAGTACTTGATTAACAAAAATAATAATTGCATTTTTATTACATCTAAATATGTATTTATTATTACTATATAAAATGAAATAATCTCAAAATAGATATATATATATATATATGTTTAGAAGAATTTAGAAATTTTGCATTGCAAGGAAATTTCAATGATTTTAAATTTATAGCGAGAACAGGCACGAATATTCCTGTGACTTCACTATATGTATTTAAGTATGTACAAAAAAATATGTAATGTGTTTTTTAATCGACGTGATCCGATTTAAAATGAGATTTAGAAAGCGACAAAAAAAAAAGAAGGAAACAAAGAGATACAATTAATGTTATGCGATCACACTCTTTCTTTTTTTAATATTTTAAGTGAAAATCGTGATTACCATTTACGAGTTTAACCACGACGTCTTTTTTATCGCGTTATAACTTTCCAACGTTCGTGCAAAAAAATAATTTCTTTTTTTCGATAACTTTCTTCTCCTTTCATTCGTCATTTGTAAACGATAAGCGATACGTGATCGTTCGGGAAACTTTATAAATCGAGCACTTGCTCACCTGACGATAGCTTGTACCAAATATGTTCGAGTTTGGGCATCGAGTTGGGAGATATGTGGTAGAGCCATGTGATAAATGTGATCACCACCACGACGATTATTATGTCGAATATTGTGACACTGCTGACAATAACGAATTGGATGATTTCCATTATAACTTGCACATTCCGTTGAAAAGCAAACGCTGATCGCCGACTTATCCGAGGCCCTGCAATTCTTAAACGTTTACAAATTTCTAATCAAATATCTTAATATAATAAATTACAATATACATAATATTATAAAATATAAGATAGATAAATATTTTATTATATATTATAATATATTTAATGAATTATTTTATATTTGATGAGTGCACTGTACCACCTCGTTCTATTCGAAATAATTTAGAAAAATATATTTTCATATTTATACGCATACCCATGCACATGTATTTACGCATGTATGCGCGTAATTTATATAGAAAGAAAATATGTGATTCTCACCTTGTTTTCACAAACCATTGACACTTGTTGCATTGGATGTAAGATATCGTAAAACATTTGATTTGGATGTTCACGATGAATTTCATTGGCACATTCAATACAAAGATAAAGTGGCGGTGGTGATTCGGTAGCGAAAGTTATCGAAATTTTGTGATCGTAACAAACTTTTCCTGCTTCGGCATTGCCAGCATTTGGACAAGAATCTCTTTGACAAACAAAAGGGGATAGATCATCTGCAAAAATTATATTTTATATTTTTATTGATCATAACGAATAACCATAACGTATAGAGAGAGAAAGAGAGAGAGAGAGAGAGAAAGAGAGAGAGAGAGAGAGAGAAATATAACAATCATAGCTTACTTGCAAATTTAACTAAAACTGCTCGACGATCGAATAAATTAGGATTGAACGAAGGCCAATAGTAAAACAATAATTTAGCAGCTGATGCTCTTGCTGGAGCGGTGCCATAAGCGATCACGCATAATATGTCTTTAACTACGCCTGGTTTCAACGTCATTAAACATTCTAATAATTGACAATGATGTGCTAAAACCATAAGACAAATATATATATCATGTTTATTTATTTTATCCTATTTCAAAGGCTTAAGTAATTATGACAATAGGAAAGAACCTGGATTAGTGGAATATTGAAAAATCATCATTATTACTGCCGCGATCGATTGACTCGCAGAATTTTCATTACCATCTTCGGTTTTTCTTGCTAAAATATAAAAAAAGAATAAAATAAAAAGAATATATTATACCAATTCAGAAACGCTTTAATTTAATGTGTTTGAATTTGATTAACAATGTAATCGATCGAAAATACTTACTAATTGTAAATGGTAGAATATAAAAGCATAAATAATTAACGATATCTTGATGAAGTTCCATCGGTAGGACAGAAATAGAACTTGCAGCTAAATAAGGCATATTGTCGATCAGATCATGCTCGAGAAATGGTAAGAGACATGCCAAACATTGTAACAAAGCTTGTCCAAATGCTAAAAAATAAGAAACAAAAAGTATTCGTATAAGATTTTGTGTTAGGTCATTTTTTATAAATTTTTCTATATTCATCAGAACTTTTTCGTGTTGCACCTTGTAATGTGTAAAAAAAGCATTGAAGTGTATCTGTATGATGACCTTTCAATGACCTTGATCACCAAAAATGTAAAAAAGGAATTATTATTATTGACGATCCGTAAGTGTAGGAAACTACTATTATCGACATCGATAAATTGTATAATAAAAATCTACTATTTAAATAGCTTCCTTTAACCGAGACACCCTGTATAATAAATATAAGAAAAAGAACGTACCTTGTAAACCAATATGGATCATTGGGATAACATCCATCAGCTGAGTTAAAGCATTATATAATTGTTTGTAATCCAAATTAGGGTAAAGAACCATGCGTTCGGAATCAAATTTTTGCGACTTGATCATTTCCAATGGTGCTTCTCTGACTTCTTTCAAGACAGCTAAAATTAATATTAATAATATGATTCGTCAATAAAATAGTAATGATCGTAAAGTTAAATGGCCGATTACGTACACAACAAAGTTTGCGATAAATGTTTGACGGTATTGGCCATGTCAGTGCCAGATGGAAGTGGTTGACTACCGTGAAGAAGTTTTTGATAATATTCATTTAAATTTGTTAATTTTAAAGTATCTATAAAGAAACATATTAAGTATAATTATTCCAAACAGAGAAATGGAAAAAGAAAATTCATTAGATATACTTAAACGAACAAACAATACGCACACGCTGCTAATTTCGTCCCCATTGCGAATCTTTTTCTTTTATTTTGTTTTTGCAGCTATTTCACATATATCTATCAACGAATCTCAGGATCGTTTGAATGAATAATTTTCTCGTTAAGAGCTTTCCTTAGAAAAAAACACAAAATTCATTCATAAGAAAACGATGAATCGATTACATCACTGCACAAGAAAATATTGATAATCAATTTAAACGAACGAAACATTTGAGAAAATAATTTTCAATCGCGACAATTTAGTTTCCTTCATATTCACATATTTCTCGACTATAGATTTCATATGACAACATCATCAAAATAGGTTCATCTCAACGCACGCCTCAACAACGAATGAGCGCGCATATGCAGTATCGACCTGTTTTTAGGGAAGAAGAAGAAAGAGGAGGGTTGGTTTCACGATACTGCGCCTTCGCATCTTTCTTCGCATCCCTTTCGCTCTATCAGAAGCTGTGAAGGAAAGAACTATGTACTTTAGATAATTCGATCAAATAATTAAGAATAAGATTTTATTGTTTAAATATTTTCTATATGTGTCGATAATTTTGATGGGAATTAAATTACAAAAATTAATACAATGTATTTTATAATTTATTTTATAATATAAAAAATAATAATAATAATAATAATATATTACATAGAATAAATCATACAATATATTTAGATTTAATTAACTGTTATTATTATTATTAAAGAAAGCTTTTTATACATAAGTTATACTTATTGTTAAATTAATAAGATTTAATCGATGTAAAACGATAAATTTTTCTTGCAAATTGTGGAACGCGAAGAATCTTGTAACTTACAATTAGAATAAATTCTAGGTCGGTCTATGACGTATTATAGCGATCGATATATTTTTAATACGATATAAGTACGTCAAAGAGAGTGATGAAGTCATTCTCAGAAATAAAAGCACTCCGTCAGACACGGAAGCACCTTTGACTGTTTAGCATTTGATCGATAGGATATAAAGCAGTGTTTCATACTATAAGCGAAATGTATCATTTCTGGAAATATACAGAAACAAAAAAAAATCAAATCTTATCTGTGCGTAATCGAGCAAAATTTATCATTAAAATTTGTTATATTACATTATATCTAAATTGATCGAGTATTATTTCAAAAATGGAGGCAACAATAAGAATATTATTTGATAGCAATACTAACATAAGTGATCTCTATTAAAAAATAAAAGAAAACAATATTTTCAATATCATCGATTTTTTATTATTACACGAAAAGGTGGAAATAGATGTCTTGAGGAGGGGTTTAAGGTTTTGAAGAAAGAAAGGCAGGTGACCGGATCGATTCTACAATACGATCGTGTATAAAGACCTATGTAAAAAGAGGAGCAAAAGGAGGAGAAGGATGAGAGAAAGAGAGAAAGAGGAGGAATAGAGTTGCGTGAATAACGTGTGTTGAACGAACGTATTATACCTATAACAACCGCGAATACATGAGCGCATGCGTATTGGAAAAAGACAAGTTGCCTAGGACACTATGATGGTGTACGAGGTGGTGGTGGTGGTACAACGTTACGATACGACGCGTCGTTGGGACGTACGAAAAGAAAGAGGGTGCAAGGAATTGTGACGCCGTAGTCAGAGCAACCCGTCGAACAGCGGCGTATCGTGTAAGCAGTATTTACGGAGCAGACCGCGAGCTAAGGTTGTTCTCTTTTTCGATCCGCTCTTTGATCTGTTCTCCGATCTACGTGTACAATTCTCGTAAGTGTGATATTTGCGATTAGGATGACAAATGTTGTTTATTCGTATAAAAATGAATAATGACAATATTCATAAAACTTCTATCGAGTTTAAATAAAGTTACCATCGAGTATATTTTCTATTATTAAGAAAAAGTGAATACCATTTGGAATCTAAAATATCTTAATATACCGTTGTAATCATAACGATTTATGTATATCGGTTGTGCATATACATAAAAGTGACTTTAGTTTTATCGACAATGTTAAAAACAGTTTGTCTCTACGGCTTTTTCCGAAGCAACAATTTACTACTATTCCAAGCCAACCAATCGATCGATCATAGCTGACCTCGTTAAGAACGTAAAAATAGCCTTTTCGTTTATTGTATAGGGATTATATATATATGAAGTACGTATAATAGATAATATTATTTCGTTTTTATTAGAATTCTTAAAACATTAGAATATGTAAAAGTGAACTTTGTGTAATAATAGTTTATCCATCTTCCAGTCCATTCGGACAGCTTGAATTTTGGCATCGTAAATTGATTATCGGCACCCCCTGAACGACATCGAATACTTTCTGGTGGCGTTGAGATAATAAAAAGTAAACAGATGAATCAACTCCTGTATACAGGAGGGCAATATATACAGGGCCGTAAAGAACGAATAGGGAGAAACGGTGATGCGCGAAAGAAAGTACGTTTTCTCTTTTTCTTCCCTTCTCTTCTTCCTCCTGCATACTATTCTCGCGCAACGTTATCCGCTTGCGGAGTTCCACCCTTCCTGAAACGCAGACGACGCTCTCTCTCTCTCTTGAAGATTTTCGCTCCTGTATATACGCAAACTCCGAGGGTCCATGTGATTTGATTACGTTGCTAATACGCACCGTATGCCACCCCTAATCGTTGGGACACGCACGCTCGCATCTCTACTCCCTCTATTGTTATGTGATCTTTCTTTTTATTTTCTTTTTTATTTATTTTTTTTTACAACCGTACCTACCGTCTAAATTGAATTACGAAAAAGGAAATTTATATGATTTAATAATAGCCCATCACCGACACCATTCGAGAGATTTTTCCTAAAGATCAATGATTTCTTAGACAATTTTAAACGATCCTAATATCAGTCTCTTATGAATCATACATATAATATGTAAGTCAGCCAATTACTCAGTCAATTGATAAACTTTCAAAGTCTTTCTACAGAGGCATCGTTTGCATTCTCTTTCTTTTTACATTAATTAGTATAACGTAATCTTAAGCGTCTTCCCTAATTAAAATTCCACGAGATAAATCTTTAGCATTTTACTTTAATGCGTTTACCGAACTCGACTCGAGTTCTTGACAAGATACAAAGTATCGGCCAAGCTTGAGTCTTAAATCAGTGCTCGATAAATGAGCGACCTCATTATACGAAACCATCTGTCGACTGCATTCTTTACATCCTGTTACTCGAACGTATTCGATTACGCAGCGATTCGATTGCACGTTAAAATGACGTTTAATCGACATTTTTGAACATTTTCTTACGGTTCATGTTGAATTTCTAGAAACGATCGTTCCAATTTCATGTGTCAGTTAGAAACAGGTATTAGTTTGGACAATCGTTATATATTAGAAACACGTTTTAAACGAACTCAGCACGCGGTAGCTACTACGCTACCCAGCGTTAGAAAGAAAAAGGGAGAAATAGAGAGAGAAAGAAAAGAGAGGGAAACGACTAACCATCGAGTAGAACCTTTCGTTCGTGTCGGTAGACACAGTGGTAGTGGCAGTGATCCTACGTGGAAGCATAAAACACAGTCGGAGTCCTTGCCGCAGCCTTGCGTTTTCTCCTTGAGGCTGAATTCTATTTAAATATACACGGCATGTAGAAGGAACGAAGGAGAGAAAGAGACAACTAAACGGAGAAGTGAGTTTCTCTTTCTCTTTCTTTCCCTCTTTCTCTTTTACTCGCTAATAATGCAGTTTATAATCTATCTTTCTCTTTCAATTCACTTTTTGTATACTTACAATGTTTTTTTTTTCTTTGAAAAAATTTAATAAATTTTCCACGACAGAGTACTACGGACAGATAATTTGGAATAATAAAACCAGGAAGATAATTTCACAAATAATTTATTTTAAATTCACGTTGTAATATTATGCTGACGAAATAAAATGAATAAATTTGTAACATCGCATAGAACGATTTAATTCAACTTTACGGAAGGGCATCATGGCACAAGGATCACTGATCGTTAGGGACAAAGAAACCGAAATATACATATATATGTATATACCTACGTGTCTCGTTTACCTTGGCGGTCGTCGCTCGCAAGTTCCTGTTCCCTCTCGAAGGTTTCGCTTTAGACGTAATCAATGCGATCATGAGTCAAACTTATCGGTTAATATTCTGATCTGAGAACGTACCGAAAAGATCTGAATCTGATCTTTCGAAAATTCTCACAGAGAGAGAGAGAGAGAGAGGTGTTCATGCGAAAAAATGGAGTGTCTCTATTTTGGGAATCGGATTGGCGGCGGTGACGCGCACAACCACCACTGTAAAAATGTACACATGGCGGCTGATGCACTTTTCTTGCACGACCTTCGACTTGTTCGTTAACTTGAAGAAAAATAATGCTCGTCATCGTCGTTGTTGACACGCCGTGGACCGATATAACAAGAAGAGGACGAGAACGAACAAAGGAATCATGAATCAGACACACGTAGGCAGTTACTAATTTTCTCTACAGAATCATATCCCCATTCGTTTTTATAGACGGCTTACAGAATAACTCGACCTCGATACAACACGGCTTCTAATATATCTACTCGTATATTCATCGGATGACGAACTTTTCTTCCTTTCGTTAAAACTCTCTCCGTTTGACTTTACTTCGTATCCATAAATTTTGTTCGCAGATTCGATCGAACGTTTTTGCCATACGTGTGATATTATATCACTTCGATAAATGAAAAAAAGGGGGGGATTCAATTAAATTGTTAAATTTGTAGAGATAACATAAACAAAAAAGAATTGAAAGAAAAACAAAAATCGTGACAATTTTGTAATATTTTTTTTACAGATTTATGAACCAAAGAATAAAAATAAGAAAAAGAAAGAAAGTAAAAGAAAGAGAAAGAAAAATAGAAATTATCGATCAGAGAAAGTGACAAATTTTTCTTTATTTCCTATCTTATCAAAATATCCTGATTAGTTTGACGTGATCGAATCTCAAGCAGAAAAGATTTTCGTTGGCTAATGGGTTGGTCGATGAAAAGAAAAAAGTAAGATAGACAAATAAATAAGAGAGAAAAATAAGAGAAACATTGAACGAGTACTACCGGCATGGCCCTGTTGTACGAGAACGTGCGACCTCCGACAAGTCTTCGACTTCCCGGTACGTGACTCAGGATCTTAAGAATCGAGAATCTCGCGAAGGATGAGCGCCAAGATTTCGCTTGGCGGTCGCAATGCGAGCGACCAGTCAACAGTGAACCATCGAACTGGTAAACCATCGACGGGACTGCTTCTCGCAAGACCATCCGTCAAAAGACCCCCATCGTCGAGCAGTAAGTTATTTTTCATCACCTTACTATCACCCTTATCTTTCCTTTTTATTCTCATTTTTTCCATCGAATTTCAAATAATTTTCTCGATTTTTCTTATAAACAAGTTATTATTATTATTATTATTAATATATCTATACGAAATTCGATATATTAAATCGCGAATTGACTAATTAAAATATGAATTATTCATAAATGATAATTACTTCGGATTCTTATTAATCCTTTTCGAGATACAACGAATTTTTCGACATTTATGATAACATATTTATTATAGTCATGACGATTTATTTTACACGTGTCATTTTCTCATTACTCATACATTCTCCATTGCAAAATAACTCACGTAAATCGCCTGACTCGACTTGACCAAAATATAACGAAGCATTGCTTAGGTGTTGTAAAAAGAAAAAAAAAGAAAGATAATAAAAAGAAGAAGAAAAAAAAAGATCGAAGAAGAAGAATATTTCATCAAAGAAATACGAAATCAAAACTTTTCGTAACCGATTCGCAACCTGTCGTCGGTCTTTCGAGTTACACGATCCAATAGGAGCGCACGTGTGACTTTCCCCCACCTCACATCGAATCAAGATTCATCGACTTTTATCCCTTTATTTCCTACTACCGAATCAGAATTACTCATTCAGTGTTGTAACTATCTACGAATACGTATTAAACGATGTCACGTCAAATTTTGCAATCAATTTAATGGATTAATGACACATACGTACGTATACACGCGCACACACGAGCACACATCAAACGCGCGCGTGTAATAAACATATAAACATTTACACGAATACCAAGAAATCTCGTGGAATCTCACGTTGTCATCGATATACGTATTTATATATAGTTTCGTTTGTAACATAATATATCATATACCTACACGTTGAAAGATTGAGAATATAAACAAAGAATGTGTTCATTAGCATTAGAGGTGAGTGGCATCGAGGAAAGAACAGTCAAACGACGAGCAACCGTCCCTAAAGAGGAAACATTGCCTGAAGGTTCCAACGTTAGGACGATAACGACTACGTTAGTGGACTGTGAAGACCAGAACGAGATGCCAGCCCTTACGTGTGCTTATACTACTGCCACTTTACCAAGATTTAAGAAATTTCGACATGGCGGTAAGTTTTTAACATTTTTCTTCTACGTTATACTTGTTTTTATTTTTTTACCTCTTTTCTTTTTCTAAATCATATAACATCGAAAAGAAATGAATATAATTTATTTTTGAATATATATATTTATCAAAAAATAAATGAATATATTTATTACTTAACACCTATTTACATATATTTATGTGTATAAATTATATTTATTAAATGATTTCAAGAGAAATTATAATACATATTTATATGTTTTATACACGCGTAAAAGAAAAATGCGAGGATCAATACTGAAAATAAGTTTCCATCGATTTCTTGTTAACACATGAGACGGAATATGCAAGGAATACGTAATCGATGGAATAATTCAATAACGATTTTGATTTTAAACGTAAACGTATGTAAATAGTAAGCGAATTATCATCGACTACTTGACGTTCTATGTCTAATAAGAACTAATCGAATTACTCGTACGTTGAACGAGAACGATCGACTATGTTAATTTAACACTTATGAACATAATATTTTTTTTTGTTCTTTTCTTTTTTTCTTTACGTTCGTATGAACGCGATAATTAAATTATAAAAAAAAATATATCAAAAACTAATCTAAGAAATAATGACTTAATCCACTATATATAGTATACATTGATACGCAATAGACAACATTCGTAGGTGATTTTTTTTGTATGTATTCACGCGTCATTCTACGCAGATATAGCTACGATAAGTTTTCTTATCGACGAACCTTGCAACATTGGATCGAAGCTAGTACGATGAAACGTGTTTACGCGCATGCGCTTTTAAAGGTTCGCATGCTTCGTTATCATCATCGACTCTATACAACGAACGCAAAAAAAAATAGCTACCATAAAGTCTTGACATTTCGAATCTTTTGTAATTCTCGATGATGCTTCACAAATATTGATCTCATTATATCTTATTCGAGAAGTACATTTCAATGCACTTGTTTATATTCGACACTAACGAGAGGATTTTTCGATTCATCACTTTAAGTGTTTCTACGTTGTTGGCAAAATTTTCCCTTCTTTGTGAAAAATGTAAGATTAGTAGTTATAGATAAGCGATGGAAACTTTACGCAGAATCAACGAATTAGATCACGAATCGTAGCTATTACTAGACATAAACATACAACCATCCTCCGAAACCTTTGAATTTGTCTTTTCTCTCTCTCTTTCTCTCTCTCTCTCTCTCTCTCTAAATAGAATTTGAATAAAACCTTGATTTTATATTTTTCTGGCTTACATTTATAATTTAAAAGGTATATCTCATACTTGTATTACTTTTTTAATTATTTTTCTTTTGTTTTCTTTCTAAATTAATTTTCTCGAATACATACACGGTATATTCTTTAAAATAATTTCCCCTTTCTTTTTGACTCCTTGAATTCCATTAGACACGTAATTTTCTTCTTCATTTCAAACAGTTCGATACTCTGCTCTTACACTAACATGCTTCTCGCTAAATCGTTAAGATCAGCTACGTCGGTTGGTGCATTGCAAGATGTCAATTGAGACAGTTCTAACAGGCGGTATAAACCTTTCGTGTACTAACTCACACACACACATACATATACATCTATACACAGGTCGTATGTTTGCGCGCTCGCGGTCCTCTGTTTATCGCTCCTTCGAGCCGAACGATGTTCGCGTGTATGATGTCAGAGTCTATCTTTGGCCACAGAGTAGATGACCACGCACGAAAACTCGTGCTCGCTCGCGCGCACAACAACTCCACCCTTAAACTTCCCCCCTTTCATCCCGGTCCACCCACCGAAACCTACCTATTCTTAGTTTTTCATTAAATTATTACCATTGTCATCATGAACGTCATCATCGTTGTTTGTCATCGTCTAATCGATAAAATTTTTCTAATAATTTAACCGTAAGCGTAGATATCATTTTCGCGAAGAGACACGATTACGAAATTTAATACAAAAATTTCGATTTATATTTTTTGGTCTCTCTTCTTCTTTTATAATTTTTGTTGGAATATTCCTAAAGGAAAAACGTAAAAAAAAATAATAGTATCGCGTCGTTTCTTATCGATTGTACAGACAGATGCTCGGCGAAAAGTCGACGATCAAATAACTAATTGGATTCATATTCATATGAGTGTATTTGCCATCTGGTTGCTTCTTAAAAGAAGTCCTTTTGAATTATGTAAATGAATTAAGTAAGTAAGTAAGTAAGTAAGTAAGTGTGCGTGTATATATTATTTCTCAGGAACTCGGGCTAAGAACTTTGCACGCTTATGTTTTTTCATTTTTCTCTACTTTTTTTTTCGTCGCTAAATAGAGATTATCAACGAATCAAGAAAATACAACGTATGCGTGTTGACGTATTAAAGAACAGCTGAAAAAATAATAGTGACCTAGCTTCTTCTTCTTCTTCTCCTTCTTCTTCTTCTTTTAAAAATGATTTTTTTCTCGACATGCTTAACTTACCATATTAAAAAGAATTCACACGTTTAAAATCATTTCGATCGAATTGTTGTTAGACAAAATCAAAAAAGAAAAAAGAAAGGACAAATAAATAAATAAAGAAAGAAAAGAATTCATTAAAACTGTGCTTTCGCATAAACGTTTTCTCGGCATTAATGTTTAATGCCAAAGATTGCACTCGAAGATAGCACGGAAGAAAGTTTTCTCGTATCTGCCGAGCACGTCGTACTTTCTACTTTAAGAAAACGAAGTGTATACTTATATACTTACATACCGTATAGTAGACATACTCTCTCATGGCCAGTTATATCTATCTATTACTCTTGATTTTGATAACGACGGATAAAATAATACCCGCTACTTGTTTCTACCTCCTCCATTATCAATGACCAAGTTTTCACGCGTTCGATCTATCGATGATTGGTTGCCGTTCGCTTTTATATAAGTAGACGAGTTACTTCATAACGATATTCATATTGTTTTTATCGCGAACTTTGTCATCGATAATTGTAAAAAATTATTATTAATAAAAAAAAAAGAAATAATTATTATAAAAAAACAGGAGGGGAAACCCTGTACGACACAACGGAGTATATGCGACGTGTAACGAGCGACTCGCGGTGACTCATCGCTCGGTTTTGTCGTGTGTATGTGTACGAGCACTTACGAGATCGCATGTATACGTGTGTGTGTGTGTGTATTTGTACGCTTATGCAGCGACCTCACATCGCGCGAGCGCAGCTATCGACAGTGCTGTAGCTATTTCCAAGACAATCCTGTTTCAACAACTTGAAAATATTACAAATTTTCGATAAGAAATTATGTTTGATTTTGATTAAATCGTTTTTTGATTTCTCTTATTTTTTTTTTAACGTCAAACAATCCGTAGGTTTGAATTTAATATCGTAGCGATAAGATGAACTGCCCGTATCAGCAAGAAGGCTAGATTACGTCATGATATGATCGGATCATCGTAGAGCATATACTATTGTTCCACTTTGAGTCACTGTACTCTCAATGACGTGACGTTAAATCAACGCACTCTCTGGACAACGACGAATAACTCTGTCCGATGAAATAAAATACATGTAGTCAGCTCAGCTCAAATAAGAAATAAATATACGAAGAATAATCCTACATATCTATCTACATATTTTCTTTCGTTCGATAATCTCGCATACTTTAATAACGATATCTATATCTTTAAGTTTGTAGAATACGATTATTATAAAATATCTTATATTATATATAAATATATATTTTCTAAAATAAACTAAAAGATAATAAAACGATAGAAAATAAATGAATCGGGAAATAAAATGAATTAAGTAAACTTCGTCGCAGTTGAAAATCTAAATATTTCAAGTTATTCAAAATGGCGGCTGAAATATATCGAAACCGTCATAAAAAGTAGGGTTAAATGTATTTTTACGATGATTTAAAACGAGGTTGTATTGATTTTAAGTAGATATTTGGTAGAATTTTGTTTGTAATTGAAAATAGGAAATATTTGGGATGTTTGAAAATGTTATTTGGTTGGTGGCTTGATACGCTCCTTTGAAAAAGAGCGTTCGCGTTTGCCGGTGACTCGAGTCCGCGAGTATTCCTCCTCATCGTCCTCCACTCCACTCAACAGAGTCTCCGGACTATACGTTCCTCCGCAGCGGCGCGACGGTAAGCGCAAACTATACGACGAGAAGGGAAGGAAGTCGAGTCCCTCAGTTTTAACTCGTCGGCCGTACCGATCGGATCTACCGGTCGCGAACGACGCGATTAGTTTATTATCTTTATTTTTATTCTTACTTTTATTCTGCTTACTTATTTTATTTCCTTCCTTTATTACTTGCTTGCTTGCTTATTTACTTACTTACTTACTTACTTACTTACTTACTTACTTACTCATTTCCTTAGCTAGTTAACTAGCTAGCTCTAGCTAGTTGAACGATTTTTCTTGAACTTTATCAGTCGACCGTGAAACGCTCGAAACGTAAGAGCAGACAAAAGTTATTTCTTAATAACGTATTTACTTTCGGAGCACGCGTCAACTTAAAATAGGGAAAGAGGAAGAGAGCCTGACTCCGTTACGCTCGAAAAAACATGCTACCGCGAAAAGATCGGCACAGGGGCCGGCGGACCCGCGTGCCGAATCATTCCTAAACGATTTCCTACCGTCTTCCTCGTTTGTTCTTCTTTCAAACACGAGGAACTTTTTCTTCCTTCTTCTTCTTCCTCTTCCTCTCCTACCTCTTCTTTTTTATCTTTCATTATCTTTTCGTTTCTTCCTAATTCCTTACGATATTCCTCCTCCTTCTTTTTTTCATTTTTTTTATCATTCTTATCAATTGTTCTTACAATTCTTCCTATTTTATCCCCTTTCTCTCGTTGTCATCTTTCGTTTCTTTTCTTGCTTACAATTAAACTTTTTCCCATCTCTCATAAACGGTGTGCTTCGCTGATCGCACGTGGATTACTCGTATGATCGTAAGAAGCTTTCTTATCGCCAAACGCCAAAGTGCAACCTCGTGAATCGAGCTTAACGAAGGTTCTGCGTCAGCGACCCCTTGCAAGGCGGTTACCCGTCTCGTCGTAAAGGCGAACCGGTTCGACGAATCGGGAAAAGGTAGGTGGCTCTAAAGAATTGCGACGGTTTCTGACCCTTCCTCTAGCCACCTTTTCTTTCAATCGGTCTTTCACTTTCTTTATTTCTTCCTTCCTTCCTTCCTACCAACATTCTTCCGCTAATATTTAACCTTGCTTTTTACGTTCCCATCTTTCCATAGGTCAGGAACCAAGTATCCCGACCTGATTTGAAAATTGCCGCGTTTTGCGCGAAAAAAGCCCGCGAATTTTCATCGGCTACGATCCATCGATCGATTAGTAATTATCCATCATATTTTAAAATAATAGATATATTGAATTTTATTTTATTGTATATTATTAATCGTAAAATTGTTATTTCCAACGACAAACGCGGC
Source organism: Polistes fuscatus (assembly GCF_010416935.1). NCBI lineage: Eukaryota > Metazoa > Arthropoda > Insecta > Hymenoptera > Vespidae > Polistes > Polistes fuscatus. The sequence continues at coordinate 10,692,653 of NW_025113107.1, read as the reverse complement.
TACGTTACTTTCGAAACTTTCTTTTTATCTCGATTGAAACTACCGAGTCTAGGAAGTCTAGGAACGGCAGTAAATTATATCCGTTCTTTCGAAGTTGGCACGTCCCCCATTGGCAATCGGAAAATGTAAATACAACGCATAACGTTGACATAATAGATAAAAGAATAAGAAGTAAGACCCATTGCAAGATAGTTGCACCTGAGTACTCGTTACACGATCGTTAAGACACTAAAGAATATCATTTTTCAAGGAAAGAAATTTCCATTCGATCGAACGATCAATAATTCGATAGAACGATCAAGTTCATTGGAATCTTGAATAAAAATTTATTGAAATATTACGTTTCACAAAGCAATGCTTATCTCGATATAATCGATTAATAAGAAATTCAATATTTCACGATGACAAATGATAACATTAAATATTTCGTTTCTTAGATAAATTATTTAATCGTTGATAAATAAAATTATGACGAATCTTTCGAAATATTTAGTAAAAGGGTTTAAAAAGGTGAGAACGTCGTCTTCTCGCGACGACGAAAGTTCTAGCATCACCAGCACCAGCACCAGCAACAGCAGCAGCAGGTGCTGGCGCTACACCTGTCCGCAGGCTGAGAGCACCGGTCAGCTTGTGCACCGAGGTCCGCTCGAAGCGTCGAATTCCACTGTGTTTACTCATTCGAAAAGAACGTTCCAGCCGAAGACTCCCGTAGTCGGCCGAGTCCAAGAGAAACCGCGTGTCCTCGATGGCGCTACCATCGAAACTTCTTCGGTTAAAAGAGAAATAAACTTTATATTCTAACAATAAGATTTGTGTGTATATGTGTGTGTGTATTGTGTGTCGCGTGTGCGTGTGTTCAATTTTACATATATGTATGTATTTATGTATGATTTCGTACGAGTGTGTTGCGTGCATATTTTTGTGTACGCGCGCGCGCACGCGCGTGTGTGTGTGTATAAGAATGCATGCTTCTGTATGCATTTATTTTTTGTGTTTGTGCGGATGAGGGTGAAAAAGAAGAAAAGAAAGAGAATGCAACAACAGTCTAGAGGAGAATGGTGAAATAGAAAAAGAAAGACTAGGCCAGGGAGCAGCCTCTTCACCTTCTAATATTAGTTAACTGAGTCACTACGCGATCCTCCCCAATCCTCCGGCGTCTTCTTCTTCAACTGTCGTTGTCATTTGGACAAATAATAGTATCAAGTCCGTTGGCACGGCATTGACACAAAATCAAACGTTTTCTCGGGTCACAGCGACGGGTCATTGAGTCCATGCGAAAACACTCCTTTAACGTTTCCATACGGAACTGTTGAGGAAACAGGTTCTTAACGAAATGTCTTGCTAATATTGACGAGCGTTCTTGATTTTGAACGCGAAAATAGAAATTGTTTGGAATCTTGAAAAAAGAAAATAATTACTTACTACATTATGTTAATTTGATGGAATAAATGTCGAAAGACACGAATACTATTATTTGATATTTTTTCCTAGCTTCCTTTCATTTCTTTTTTCTTCTTCTCAACAAGTTTTATAATTGTTTAATTATTTTACTCGTCGTTCGGTTTATCTTGAATGAAAATTGTAATTTATAATTGTTAATGTGTAATTTGAATGAAATTTAACGAAGCGAATGTTACTATCTCGTAAACTTCAAATTGAGTTTCATCGTAAATAAAAGTTTGAATAATTTTATAAGCTTCTGTTCTTTTTTCTTTTTTTTTTTTTAATCAACTCGATTAAAATCCTTAAGATTTCTTCTCTCGGTTAAGACATAACGAAAGCTTCGAACAAATCTCGTGGTATATCACGTAATTTCTAAATCAGGACATCGTGGCATACGGTGGTTGGTTCTTTCGTAACGTCGAAGACGTTGGTCGTATTCCAACTTCCAAATTAGAATTGTGTTCTATGCTCGAGGTAGACTCATAACGATTAAACGTCATTTTTAGAATGATGGATGCCGATTATGTTCAACGTCGTCTTCATAAATTCTGATTGACTGCATTAATGAGAAATTTCTTGTTTACATTGTCATTTAACATATCGTTAATTCAAAACTTACGATTAGGTTTATCATCGATAGTTTTACTTAGCACGCGTACAAATCTTGAATATTGTTTCGCGAAAATATTCGTCAGGAGAAGTACGTGAAATTTTGATGATTGTTGTACAGGAATCAAATCAGTTTCGTATTCTTTGAAATTCTTCAAATAAGTCAATCAAAGATCACCCTAATCTTCATAAATATTTTTAATCGTATATGTATACATATATTTATATAATCATTTTCAAAGGAGACACGATTAACTGGTATCAAAGAGAACGATTGACTTTATTAACCTTGGAAGATGTCGTTCATAAACGACCTGAAATAATGGCGGTGGCTCGCATTGCATAATAATCAACTAAGCACCGTCGTTGTAGCGAGAGTGAAAGCAACTCGTAGATGCGAGCTGGGCACATTAGAATCGTCTAACCGCAGTGGTATGGAGAGCTCTTGACTGTATCTTCTATTTCTTAGCTGTAGATAACCAATTATATGGAACTGCATAACGAAGCTTTTCTTTCGATTCATACAAAAAAAAAAAGAAAAGAAAAAACAAGATTCCATTGAATATTTTTAAACAATCGAATCTTTTAAAAATCAATTTCAATTGATTATTTATTTTTAATTAAAAATATCTGATTAATACGTAGTCAGTTTAATTTTTATATCATATTTGTTTGAATTTTGATATATATTTTGTTTGAAAATAATTATCAAAAGTAATTTCGACGAAAAAAAGACCTAATAAAAAAACTGGTGTGTGTACTTATGTACGCACGTAAGAAGTTATACTTCTTTGCCGTACCAAAACGAACATAACCTCAATAACCTCAAAAATAACTTCAAAAAAAACTTCAAAGAAAAAAAATAACTTAAAAAAAAATAATAATTATTATATATATATATATATATAAAAAGAATAAAAAAAAGAAAAAGAAAATATCAAAATATAGGTCCACACTAAATATAAGAAAGATATATCGAATTACTTCACGCATCAACAGCCATGGCGCGATTACAGCATTAGTTCTCGCTCGATTATTTAAGTAAAGCAGAGCTGAGTACGATTATTATTTAGATGGGTGACCCGCTTGAGAAAAAAAAGGGAAGAAGAAGAGAAGACAACTTCATGCCGTATACTTGAAATCGCTTTGCCGCGCGTCGTCAATACCGACAAACTTCATGGTGTCGTTTTTCCAGACGCTCGGAACAAAATTACTCCCCATTACATTTTCCCCAACGCGCCAAAAGAAGTATAACTTCAAAAAGATATAATTTATTAATTTTTTTCGTCGTATTTCTAATTTAGCATACATTCAAATCGTAAAAATATTTCGGTAGAATTTTAATGTGAAACTCAAGTCATTGCACCGATAAAATCATGAGAAGAAAAACAAGCGAGATGAATCGGAAAAAAACTATTTATAAAAAGACACATTGAAATACTGGCTGTTATCGTTCGCTTTAAGCAGAGAAAGCTTAAAATAAGTATAAAAAGAAGCATCAACGGCATCTGTTTCGATGCTTTTATTGTGAAGAAGCAAAAGGGGAAATAAAGATAAGGCCTATAAAAATCCTCACTCAGGGGCATTACTTTCGTTCATCTTTAACTATACGGCTTACGCTATAAATATATATATATATGTATATACACACATCGTAGTTTGTGATTCACGATTGGATTCGTTCATTAAAATCCCTCTGATTATCTCCTTATCTTTTCGATCGCGTAATTTCTATTTCGTCTTAATCAGATTTTTCGACCTCGATAAATCATTAAAAATGATCATATTTATTAAATTACCATTCGAAATTACTATTATAGTGAACGATAAAATAAAGCATATAAAAATAAATTTGTTTAATTAGATCGTAAATACAAATTTACGATACGGCAATCGAATGTTTACAATTTCGTAATAATTAATTGGATCACATTGACAGATGATAAATTAATATATTTGAAATTGTGATTGATAATATGATCATCAAATATTATCAAAAATTTTCTAATAATTTATATTAAGTATAATTATTATTAGATTATTCGTTTCAATACTTTGAAGACGATATAGAAATACTGCAATACATGTTAACATCGTTTATATGTATGTAGTTACATATATATATCGACATGTGAAGCATTTTAATATTCGATAGAGGAAAACATCTACGCTAGCCACCCTAACTGACTAATCCACTGTCCACAACTCAGTCTAGTAGTCAATATCTATGCGTAGAATATCCTCCCTAGTATACGCGATTACGTTACTGCTAGAAAACGTACGAGGAAACCATATAAATGATCAGCTACGTGCAGGCACAGTTTGGTAGACGTTGAGATGATATTTGTATATATATATATTTGGATTTCAAAGTTACTCTACCGCGAGAGAAAAAAAGGGGAGGCAAATTATAAAAAATATTTGAAATAAAAAAGAAAATATATCTTTTCTGCCAATTTATATCGTCGTCCTCGTCGTCGTCTGCAATAGATCGCAACATTTTGACAAGAAACTTATCTTTGTTTTCCATCGCATCGTTAAAGTACACCCACGCTTAACCTCCCGTCAACTTATGTTTTCAAAAGATACAAACTTACACCTGTTACCTCAAATAAGCGAGAAAGATTAGCAGGAACAACCTCGAACGAGAATGGCAGACGTTCTTGTCTCGACATAAATAGAATTAATAATAATACATTAATTCGAATCTAACGATAACTTCTTTTCGGATTTTTAGTGTTGTCTTCGGGAAGGAGTCTCGATGTAATTGTACCAGAAATCGCTGATCGACAGCGTTATCGTCAACGTCAGAAACAATTGGAACTTCCTCTTGATCGTCGGTATCAACAACAACGAGAACAGCAATATAAACGAGGAATAGGAGGAGTTGAAGAAGAAGAAGAAGAAGAAGAAGAAAAAGGCAAAGAGGGAAGAAAAGGAGCAACCTCGATGTCGACTCTAGTGTGCTGTGAGCCGGTCTCGGCCGGACGGCCGCGAGACAACCTCAAACTCGTTCTGAACCGCAGTTTGAGCGAGCCAGGTCCACCGGCGACGTCCTCGTGCTTCCTCTCGTCGCCGACGTCGCCCGTATCGCCAAGTCCCTCGACTACCAGCAGCGTCGACAGTTGCATCACCGACGTTAGCGGAATAACCGACATTGCCAGCAGCATCAGCAGCACCAGCAGCACCAGTAGCAGTGGTATCAACTGCAATAGTATTAGCAGTGGTAGTAGCAGTACCAGTGGCCCCGGTAGCATCATCATCGATAACGAACCTATCACCAGCGACGTACATCGTCATTATCATCATCATCACTATCATCATCATCATCTTCATCATCATCATTACCATCAACACCAACTTCATCCTCTCTCAGCCTCGAAGCGTTGCAAGCTGGAGACGGTTAGCCTTCCCGCGAGTCCTTGCTCCGAGAGCAACAGTCTTCAAAAACAATTAGTTCTCCAAAGAACCCGTACCATAACACCCAATGAGCTGGCTCAACGAATTATGGAACATCCCACGAGCAGTCCTGTGCTCTTAGATTGTCGGCCATTTATTCTCTACAACGTCAATCATATTCGAGGTGCCATCAACGTAAACTGTTCCGATCGATTCAATAGACGACGCTTGCAACTGGGAAAAGCAACATTGGCCGATCTTGCTACTGCCAGAGAAGGCAAGGAAATCCTACGAAGGAAACAGTATAGAGAAGTCGTCGTTTACGACGACTGCACCGCCGAGCTGGAGTACCTTCCTATTCAGCATCCCTTGTTTCTGGTACTGGCTGCTCTCGTAGAAGACAATCGAGAACCCGCTTTACTTATCGGTAAGTAATCCAATTATTTTTCTTATCTGGTCGGACTAGATCGGATCGAATTATTTTCTCGTTATTATCTATAACTATCGTTACGTAATAAGATTTTAAAAAACCTTCAAATATTTTCAACGTTTCTCGCGAGATTATCGGACAACGATGAATCTTATGGAGTTTGTAATTTTCAATTGTTATGTAGGTGGAGGATATTTAAGAACGATGACTTTCGTATATCGTGCAGAGATAATAGATTCTTATAGAGAGGAACATACTGTGATTAAAAGCTGGCTCGTACTCGTATCGACCTTGGCTTTTATCTCGATTTTATAAGAACGTAGATACATGTGTAGCATATATACATTGTCAACAGATAATTTTAATTGAAATATCATCCTTCGAAAAATAACAGATAAAAATGAAAAATAAGTACAAACAATAACTGTTTTGTCTTTCTCGAAGTTTACCGAAATTTACCGAAGTTTACCGAAGAGAGAATGTTGTTCGTCGTTTGCATGAAAAGTTCTACGCTCCGTTTTCGAACTTTCCGAAATAACGATGATGTTATTAGGATGATATTCTTGCCCGCTACCGCAACCGCCTCCGTATCTTCTAACGCGTGTAAATTTTCCCACGTTATTTTTTCATCCTCTTTTACGCGCACCATTTTCGTTTCGTACGAACGTTGCCAAGATGAGAACTTTTGTCTTGAGACAATTTCGTCGTAGCAACGCACGGTCCAACTATTTCAATATTCATTTTAATTACATTTTCATCAAAATCAATTTATATAATTTATCACTTGATTTTTATTATATTTCTTTTTTTTCAAATATTTATAATTTACTAAATAAATTTAAAGAATATATTATATATTTCTTATTTACTTCATTAAATTATATATATTTTATACATAAAGGGTGGGAAGGGAGGAGGGGGTCGGAAAAGTTTTGATCCACCACAAATGCTCTCGTATTTCTTTTTCGATAAAAAGAAATATTGATTTTAAACGAACAAAAATTGTTTCTATATTGGGTTCGAAACCTTTCGATCCACTCGCGTATATATTCATAAAGAAAAGAAAAAGAAAAATAAAATACTTTTGTTTCGATGATACTAAAAGAATAACAATCATATTAAATGTTTTTATCGTTGCACGAGGAAAAAAAATAGAAAAAATAGACTATTCTAGTTGATGATTCCGGTGCGTGGACTTCTAAATGAAATTCAACTCGCTCGATATTGCGCAAACGTCAGCCTGGAGTTGAATGGAAAATGTTGAAGGAAACGTGGGAGGAGGAAGAAGAGCTGGAGGAAGAGGGTGTGAAGGGGGAGGGGTGAATAGAACGTGCGATAGTCACCTACGAGCCGCGTATCACCACTAGGTCATAATCCTCTTAACAACCGGTAGTCAACTAACAATAAAACACACACATGCACACAATACTATAATTCGAGCGTATTTATTATACCGACAACTAAACTCGTTCTATTTTCTTTTCCTTTCTCTCTTTCTTTTTTGTATCTGTATATTCTATAATTAAAAGATTATAGAATAATCTATATATATAAAAATGAATATTTGTCTGTATGTCATTTATAGAATCGTAAACTATGCATTTGATCATGTGATGATCTTTAGCAAAGTTGTTGTGCATGAGCCCACGAAGGTTTCTGAGTTGGTACGACTAATTTTCGACAATTTTGATTGAAGACATATGTTTGGCAATCGCTAACAAGGCACTGGTGCAACTGGGAATGCTTGCTCAGAATCGACCAGCGAACGACCTTTTCGATCGTGATTTGCAACGAGAAAATCACTTTGATTCTGACGAACTAGGGACATTTGTTCAGACAAATCTTTCGCAGTTGGTTCCAGAACAACGCATTGCGTATGACAGAATTATGCGTGCAATCACAGAACAAAGCGGTGGACTGTTTTTCATAGATGCGCCCGGTGGTACAGGCAAGACTTTTCTTCTTTCACTCATTTTGGCAATCATACGATCACAAAATAATATTGCACTGGCCATTGCATCATCTGGAATTGCGGCAACTCTTTTGGATGGTGGCCGAACAGCGCATTCAGCATTGAAACTGCCGTTGAATTTGCAAAAGACTGAGGCACCAACATGCAACATCAGCAAAAACTTTGGAATGAGCAAAATACTTCAAGCGTGTCAAATTATCATATGGGACGAATGTACAATGTTACACAAGAAAGCATTGGAAGCGCTTGATCGTACACTGCGAGATTTGAGAGGAAACGCACGGATCTTCGGTGGCGCACTCATTTTATTGTCTGGTGATTTTCGACAAACACTCCCGGTTATACCACGTTCAACACCCGCTGATGAACTTAATGCATATCTGAAATCATCAGTTTTATGGCATCATTTACAGAAATTGACTTTGAAAACCAACATACGTGTACAACTACAACGGGATGCATAGGCTGGAAATTTTGCAAAACAATTAATGGATATTGAAAATGGGCGAATGCAAATTGATGAATCTACGCAATGTATCACCTTGCCAGCAAACTTATGTAAGATCACAGAAAGCATAGACGAATTGATGCAAAAAGTTTTCCCAAACATTGTACAGAACTACAAAAATCATCAGTGGCTCGGTACGTGTGCTATATTAGCGGCCAAAAACATCGATGTCAATACCATCAACTTCACTGAATAGTTCTGAATAGAATGGAATACCCGGCGAAACGACAACATATAAGTCCATCGATACTGTGGTGAATCAAGACGAAGTTGTCAACTATCCAACTGAATTCTTGAATTCGCTTGATTTGCCAGGCATATCACCGCACGTTCTTACATTGAAAATTGGCGTACCCATCATTCTTCTTCGAAACATAAATCCACCACGACTTTGCAACGGAACCAGACTCTCAGTCAAAAAAATGATGAACAATGTTATCGAGGCAACAATTTTGACTGGAAAATTCAAAGGTGAAGACGTACTGTTGCCACGTATCCCAATGATCCCGACAGATATGCCATTCGAATTCAAACGTTTGCAGTTCCCGGTGCGACTCGCTTTCGCAATGACTATCAACAAAGTACAAGGATAATCGTTGCAAGTGTGTGGATTAAATTTGGAGAATCCATGTTTCTCACATGGGCAGCTCTATGTGGCCTGCTCACGCGTCGGAAAACCTTCTGATTTATTCGTTTACGCACCAGATGGAAAAACAAGAAATATTGTGTATCCCACAGCACTTCAATAAATATCGTATTGAAACGAAACGCTGCAATGTCACAATTTTTTCAAAATGAAAAAAATCAATAAAATGACTCAAAATGAATTGAATATTTGTATAATGTCTTTCTTTCAAATTTATTTTAGTTGGTAGCGTAGCAACGCGCGCAGGGTACAGCTAGTATTTAATAAAAAAAAATAAAAAATATGTTAGATACGTTTTTTTTAGAAACAATAAATCATCGTCCAAAATATTCGAATGAAAAAAAGCAATGAATGTAACGTTGAGTTAATGTGTTTTATATATACATAGACAGTAATTTTAGCGCGAGTTTTGTTATTTTTCTTTTCTTTTTTTTTTTTTACCTCGACATGGAATAAAATGGTATAATTAGCGGATAAAAATTCTTGATAAAGATTACAAGGTCGATAATGAGAAGGAACCGGTCGTTGATAAATTTACCGCCTAACGAGCAACCCCTTGTTCCGTCGCGCTCTAATTAAATAGCTTCTGACTAAATGGTATCATCCTTGATGCTATAAAGAAACGAAAATTTCAAGAAAATACGTTTACATAAAAATCTAATACATTCGTACCTTTTACAATGCAATTAACTCATTTGGTATCCGTATCAAAACCGTATTAAACGAAACTTAAAAACTAGTAAAAGTAAGAGGAATGAAATGTATGTTATAATTTCGATTTCACAAGTATGTTTCATGATATTTGCTAGAAACGATATTTTCATACGAAGCAAAACAAGTGTGAGATAATAATGGCTTAGAAGATATTCAACTACTTGGCATAGAAGGATGTAAACGTGTCATTATTTTACGTAAAATTAAATACAATAGTTGCTTTTCACGTTAAGATTTTTTTTCTAGTCTTTGTATTTGTTCGTATCTCGTATTATCTCAATATGGATGCATTTCCGGTTATTACCTTATTAAAAAAAAAAAAAGATGTAATGATCTTTATAACATTTAACGATCAAGGGATATTCCAGTGCAAGGTATTTAAATATTACTGACAATATTTGTTGATACTTCTACGATAAAAAAAGAAAAGTTAATGATAGAAAGAGATATGACTCGTGAAAATATGCGACTCTTGATATTAGGAAAAATATAATGTAGCAGAGATAAATAGGGAATTATTACATAGATATATATACACGTAGATGGGGGGAAAAAAAAACATTAGAATGCCAACGCTTATCGCTGACGCCGTTTTACTGAAAGTTTCGTTCGTATCGTCAAGGAAAATCATAAGTTCGTATTTACTTACTTACTTACTCACTTTATCAAAGCTAATCTATACGTGTAAATAACTTCGGTTTATATTATTTTTTCGCAAAATAATCTGCGACCGAAATGATTCTCGATGTTTTAAAAAGTATCTATGAAATAATTGACTTACGTGTACATTAAAATATAATTAATCAATGTTTTCATTTCGATTCATTAACGAATCTCTTTATTGTGAGTCATTGATATGTCTTATTAGGATCAAAATATACTGGAAATCATTGAATCACTTATTTCGTAGACAATACTGTGAATCATTGATTAAACTCTCGGTAGAATCATTTAATTATCTCGTTTATACCGTCCCGATTTATTTTTAAATGGAGAACAATAACCAGAGCTTCGAATATTGGACGAAGTTATGTAAAATACTATCATCCCTTAAAATGACGAATAATGATTCTAAATATAGTACAAATCTCATAATTCTATGATCTTAACATTGTAAAACTACTAATTTATAAAACAACTCTTACATTCTACAAATATTTCAAACTGTATTAAACAATAATTCTATTTTAAACTGATAATCATGAGAAAATAGAAAATAATATTAATTATAATTATAAGTTATTAAATAATCTATCGAAAAAACATGATAAAAAAATATCAAGAAATAAACTATAAACAAATTTAAAAATAAAGCTACTTATTATATCTTTAAATAAAAATCTTCAAACCAAATTAAAACAATTTCAAATTAATAAGGATTGATATAGCATTTGCATAAACTTGGTCCAATTGTTTAATCAAAAATTCTTATCATATGATTACCTTTAATATACATAAAAATATCTTTATGTATATACGTTCCTCAAAAAATAAAATAAAGGGGAGAGAGAGAGAGAGAGGAAGAGAGGAAGAGTAAAAAAAACAAAGATAAAAAGAATTCCATATTATCAAGGTTTAGTAAATTTCTCCATAAACTTGGCCCAATTGTTTAATCAAAAATCCTTATCACATTGTGATTACCTTTCGTGTGTATAAAAGAATTTTTTAGCAAATACGTACCTGGAAGAATAAAAAAAACGTGATAGAAAGAAACAGAAAAGGAAGATAGATGAGAGGGAGAGAGAGAGAGAGAGAAAGGAAGAAGGAATAAAAAAAAAAAGGTGAAGAGGTGCTTAAAGTCATCGCGACGACGCGATGTATACGCGCGCAACGGTCGAGGCAAAAGGTGGAGATCTATTCATAGGGAATGACTCACGTCGAAGATGACGTCGCGAATAGCGGCCAGAATTTGCGCACTACACGCTTTTGCTACTACTAACACACACGGACAAAGAGAATACACCTATAAACGTCTCTCTCTCTCTCTCTCTCTCTCTCTCTCTCTCTCTCTCTCTCTCTCTCTCTCTCTCTCTCTCTCTCTCTCTCTCTCTCTCTCTCTCTCTCTCTCTCTACGCATATATATATATATATATATATATATATGCATATACACATATATACATATATAATACGTGTATGTATAAATATATCTATGCGCACGTGCATGTGTATGTGTATGTGTATATATGACATGTGTATATATATTTATACAAATGTGTGTGTATATATATATATATATATTTATATAAATGTGTATGTGTGTATATATATTCAAGAAACGCGATGCGCGCGATCTCATTTCCGATTTTCCTTTCGTTTGGCAAAGAACAAATTTTGTGACGCGCATGCCCGCAAACGATCGAGAGAACGGAGCCAACGAAGAAGTCGATGACCGTTTCCAATGTCTTTCTCTTTCTCTTACTCTTTCTCTTTCTCTTTCTCTTTCTCATTCTGTCTTTCGTTTCTCCATCATCGTCGTTTTACTGCGACCGCGTTTTCGGCGAACTCACCAATGAATCTTCGAACTTCCTGTTCCGTATTCTTTCTTATGTTTTAACGAGTTTAAATATCCTTGATTTTATCAATGATCGATCATACCTTTTTTATTGCAGATTTTTTTCTTCCTTTTTTTATTCAATTTTATATACACAATATTTGTTATTTTACGTGATTTTATCTAAAAAATATACGATCAATTCTGATCTATCATTCTTTTTTTTATACCGTAAATTATTCAATACAATAACGGAAAATAATAAATATTGTAAATGCGAAATGGACTAACAAAAAAAAAGGAAAGAAATTTTTGAACAAATATTGAGTTGACCAATATGTGAAGTCAGTGCTTCTAATAAATTACTTATAAAAAAAAAAGAAGAATAGTATTGTTTATTGGAAACATACTTTAATAGTTCGTATCTAATTGTAAATAATAAAAAAATTACTTATTGATCAAATTGAATAATTTGTTGAAAAATAAGATAGTCGCGTACGTTCATAAATATATAAATAAATAAATATATATATATATATATATATAATTATTATATATAATATATAGATTATATTTATTTAGCTGGAAAATTTTACGAGACAAATGGAGAGAGAGAGAGAGAGAGAGACAATGAAAAATCGGACATCACCCCCCAAGGTTAAATTTTGCGGGTACGTTAAAAAAAAAAGAAAATAAAAAGAAAGCATACGACATTTCATACCGGAGGTTATCGACTGTTCGAACTTGTGCGTTATTCTAAGGGGCATGCGCGCGCTCGTGCGCATCACGAAAAATACGCGCACTTTTTCGACCGATGACGGGAGCAGAAGTCATGCTAAATTCACCGATGAGCTAAGCCGGACTTCGATGCGAAAAGCCGCGACAGAGAGAATAATAAACGATCTTCTCTACTCGACCCGTACCGTAAACTTCCGCGCGAGAAAGACGACGAAAAAAAAAAAAAATATATATATAGTGAGGGGAAAGAAAGAGAGAAACAAACAAGTCTCTTCTTTTTTATTTCGGGAGACAGAGAGAAAAAAAGCGATAAAAATATACCAAATATCATTCGAAATAACAATAAAAAAAAAAGAAGAAAAAGTTTGCCTACGCGTCGGTATTCATTTCTAATCTTTATTTCATATTAATCATCGCTTCTAATACGAATTTAAAATGCAAATGAATTTTCTAACGACGAGAGAAATTGACTAGAGAGAGAAAGAGAGAGAGAGAGAGAAATATTGATCGTCATCGTACGAAGTGTGAAAATAAAACTGTATTTGAAAAAACTAGTTGGCGTATCGAGAAAGATTTACGCTTTATCGCATTTTATTATTAACATTTCTATCGTAACGAAGTTAATTAAATTTTTATAAAGCGAGACGAATGTAAAATTGTTTTTTAATAGAAAATATTTATGCTCGTTAAATTACGACCAATAGATTAACAAGTTAAACAAAATATTAAAATATAATTGATTTTATGATTTACTTTAGACACGTACAATAAATCATTGCAATATAATAAATCATAAAAATCGATTATTTTGCCTGTCATAATTACTGGCACATTGAATTTCGTAAATGGTGATTTTTTTCGCAGGTAAATTCTATTTATCTTTCTTCCCTCTCTCTCTCTCTCTCTCTTTCTCTCTGCTGCTTTCTCTCTCTTTTTTTTTCAAACAAAACAAGAGATCGTGACTCTCGATGTCGAAGTTTGTTTTTCGCAAGAAACACGAGAAAGATAGATGTAGTAAGAGAAAGAAAGAGAAGCTAAATTCACCGATGAACTAAGCGCCAGGCTTGCTGCCACCACCTCGAGAGCGTTAAATATCTCTCCGAGTAACAAGTAATATAGTATATATAGTATGTGTAACAGCAACGAAGCAACAACATTAGCAGGGCAATAAGATAAAAGAAGGAGAAAACGGACGATTTGAATCTTGAATCGTACTGATGCTGTATGTTATGTAAGAAGCTTTACTACGTTTCTCTTACGCGTTTTTCTCTTCTCGTTCAAGATAATATAATGGTTCGATCATCTAAAAGAGAAAATAAAACTCGAATAATCAAATCAATTGCACTTACCGCAGATAAATTAATCATTAATTTATTTTACTTTCCTTTCCTAAATACGATGAAAATCCTAATCAAATGATAATTTTGCGTAATTTGCTATATTTCGTTGTTTTATTAAGTTAAATACAATTTCTGTATTTCTTTATCAAGGGTGGTTTTTTGAAAATCTCGCGAAATTAATATACGCGTGGGAAACGCGCTTGTGAAATGGTTTAATCGAGTTTCTCGTTAGGTTCGTTAAAAATAAAATAAAGCAAAAAAGAAAATTTCGTATCGACTATTATAATTATCACAACCGTATCACGTGATATAAGAAGCTTTCACAAAGTTCCCTCGTTATAGATTCATTTGTCATGCTAACATAAGTCGTAGATCTAACGACATTTTTTTAGCCAACATTAGAATAAACCTTCGCACTAAGGAAACATTGAAAATAATAATAACCACAACATCATAGACTCTATTTCTGTTTAAACTCTCGTATTATTTTAGATCTTTAATATTTTTAGGAAAGATTCATTTGTGTCGCTGGGTGCTTCGAAAAGTGCATGCCATCGTTACTAATGTTAAACGTTAAGGTCAAAGCAACAGCCAACTATCGCAACAGCCAATAATTCGCATCTTTTCTAGTTATATAAGTCGCGTCTAAATTTCTGATAGAAAATAAGGAAGAAAGTGAGAACGAGCGAGATAAAACTATTCCCTAAAAAATAAAGACAAAAAGAAAAAAGAATAAAATATTTCAGAACGTTATAAGTATTTTATAAACAATTCGTTTATGTCGTTGAACATTTTGAAAAGTGCATAAAATCTTTATTAATTTTAAACGTTAAAGTCAAATCAACGGCCAACTATCGCAACAGCCAATAATTCGCATCTCCATTGGTGATCTGATTGTGAGTCACGTCTAAGTTTCCGATAGAAAAAGGAAGAAAGTGAGAGCGAGTGAGATAGAACGATACCAAAAGATAAAAACAGAAAGAGACAGAAAAAGAAGAGGAAGAACAGGAGGTGGAGAAGGAGGAGGAAAAGGAGATGCGTTATGCAACCGTGATTTTGACATACGGCTCGTTCGTACGCTTAGCCAATGTAAACATACTGTGGGGTTAACATACACGGTGACTCACCCGTTTTAGTATACACGTCAAAGAAAAGAGTAGTAATGTGTGGCGGGGCTAACGAAGCGACCGACCGACTGAACGACCGTCCCAGTTGATGCCAAAGTACTACAACGACGCTAACTCTATCACTTTAATGTGCCAGAATCATTTACTAACACCCACGGATATGCTGCTTTCGATTTCGATCCCTCTTTTCGTTTCGTCGTATTTCCTAAAATGCAATCGCAGCAAAAAAAATTTGAAAAAAGAACTGCTTTAGCTCTTATCCGAAATGAGATTTATCACGTATTCATTTTTCTTCCCTGTATTTATTTATGCATTGCATAATTAGTGTCAATAATGTCGTAAGTATTCGGAGAATTGCATAAATGCTTTTCCTTTTTTTTTTTCTTTTTTTTATTTAAGTGGCATTCGAGACTCATGCTTGAGAAAGCATATATACATATTTTTCAATATGTTTAATTGGTAGAAAAGGAAATATTATTATAGTATCGTATTATTATTTTGTTTGCATTGTACTTGCATCAATGCTATTGTTTATCGTATAAATTAGAAAAACAAAGCTTACGTGTTTATATAAATATATTATATATGCTGAGATAATGAATCATAAAAAAAATTTGTCATCGTTAAAATCACGTGAAAAATTATAGGGGGGAAAAGGTAGAATTCAAACAAAACAGAAATAATTGAAAATAGATACAAATGTAAATGTTTCATAGAAATAAATAACAAACAGAGAGAGAGAGAGAGAGAGGGAGAGAGAGAGAGAGTATGTAATAAAAATCAGTATATTTCAACGATTGATCAACGTCAGTGTCGACAGTAGCGATTAGAAAGACGGAAGTAACGACCTACGAAGAATTAATTAAAAGAGAAGAAATAAAATAAGACTCGCGTACATATAGTGAGCGCATCAAACGACGAGACACGTGTTTGTTTGCAGGCATCGCAGTCTCTTAATTCTCACGATTCTCTTCCCTGTTCTCTACTTGTCGGAGAACAAAGCATCGTTACGTGTACACCTCGCGACTTCTGCGTGTTTCTTGCCATACGTAAATATATTTCTGTGTTTATGTGCATGCGCGTATGTAAAATTGCTTGCATTTACGTATAATACGTAACGTATATACGTATATAAGTATGTATAATATGTATTTATGTATATAAACGTGCAAATGAATAGGGAGCCGTGTTACGTACCGAGAAACGAGTAATGTAATTCATGCAAATTACATTACGTCGACGAGCATAGCTGACCGACGGTTATCACTAGACCGAAACTTTTCATTCAACGAACATGCCGACGCACATATATACATATATTACATATGTATCACCGTTCGTTCGTCCATTGGATTAATCCAGTAACTTTTTCAATAATCTATCCACGGCCATCGGAGGAACGTTCTAACACGTGTAGTTTTTTTCCTCGGTTTGATCAATGAGAAAAACATAATCTCTTAATGCAATAACATACTTATATCGACATATAGTAGCAGTAACTTAAATGAATCTTATTGGTAAACGTTTGGCGTTCAACAAACGGTCCGTGAGTCTGATTGATTTGGATGCACCTTAACATTCTAATCTGAGAAGGGCTTTGTACTAGATGATCCACACTCGTAATGACAGCTCATAGTCCGGATGAAGAGAAGAGCCAATAGAAAGACTCTCGCGAACGTATGTTGCATAGACCATTCATCGTAAAGAAAGCGAAATAAAAAGAGAGAGAGAGAAAGAGAAAGAGAGAGATTACATCCGAATTAAGAGAAAAAGGAAGAGGATGGAAGATGAAGCGCGTACACGTCATACGCATTCACAGCGTTGCCATCGGTGAATAAGCCCTTGAATTAGGGCCATTTTTGAGGGGCGGAATGAGGGTTGAAGGCCGGACTAGTAGTAACGCAGACGCGATGTTTGCGGGACGAGGCCAGCGGAGAGTAACGAAGAGAAGGAAGGTACTATGGTATGAGAATCAAAGGGAACTCTGTACTCTTCTTCTGTACCTAGATAGAAAGAGAGGGAAATAAAGGGATGTAGTACGGGGGTAGGACTCGCAGCGTGCGCCGGACACGTTAGTCATTGATACACTTTAAACCGAGCTCTAGCGGGTGACTCATATATAATAATCGTCGTCATCGACAGCTGATCCAGATGCGCTCTACGACGCAAACCACGTTCACCACCCTTATTCGATCGGACAGAAAAGTGGGGGTATCCGTTGCTATCCCCCTTTTTTTCGGCTTCTCCTTTGGGCTCTTAGGGCCAGAGAAAAGTTCACAAAGGCAAAATGCGACACCGCCACCCCCTAAACTCAGCCCGGTTACACCCCCCCAAACCCCCTTCTCTTTTGACTACTCCTCTCAGCCTCTCAAAAAGCGATGACTAATTCATTAAGTCCCTTTTCTCTTTTTCTCTCTCTCTTCCTCGCAGCAGCAGCTTTTTTGGCACATCAACCCCGCGACTATGACGAGCTCTTCACGCTTCTACGATTTTCCGATTTTCAATTTGCTTCGGGGGGGGCTCCCCTTACTCTCATGAAAAGGAATATCCCACGGGCATTCAACCAAACTAACAAGAATTTTTCTTCTCATTTAACCAATTTTGTTTTCTATATGCATACTTGATCGTTTTCGAATTACAAATTCTTTCGTTTTGTTTAACAGATCAGGAAAGTGGGTAGTAGGTAGGTCAATTGATTCGATTAAATTCAATTGAATTTATAAATCCTTCTATATATTTCGTAAACAATAAACATGTGAATGATAAATCATTTTATTATATTAATCGTTTAAAGAAATATCATTGTTGTCCTATGTTAATCGTTCGGAACACATAATAAAGAACTTTTAATTTTCTTTATCATTTTCACGGTTATTAAACACAGCCGTTACAGAACATTAAGTTAGGGTTGCGTCTATCATCCGACAGTTTGCATCAATTAATGTCATTTATCTACTTTTTTGCAAACTCATGCTCCTTCTATACTTCCTTTCTCTCTTTCTTTCTCTCTCTTTAACAAGATGAGTACCGAATATATTTTCTTGATAAAAGATAAAATAGGGAAATTTGTTGGATATAAAGTATCTAACAAACGTTTTAAATAAAATCTGAAATTCAAATAAACGACTATCCCGTTATGGGATTTGAATGTTTCATAAAGTGACTAATTGTAAAATCTCGAAGAATACGATCAACTCATCGCGTAGTATGATCTCGTAATCTCTGAACAAAGAAAATTTTTATGGGACCACGTAGTTGACGAGGAAACAGATGACGTAAATATTCTACGTGGTTCCAATTCGTGGACCATGACGCGTAAAGTTAATTACAATTTCCTTGAAAAAGTCTGATCGATATTGTTACCTTACTCGTTCGATTATTGCTACGTGAGTCATGCACGCACTTTTCATTGCTCGAGTCACAATTATTTGTTAACATTACACGTCCTCCGATATTGACTGATTACTCCTCTATATCTCTTCTTCATAATGTTCAAATATTTGCTAACGCGAGTCAAACAAAAAGAAAAAGAAACGAGAAAAAAGACAAGTTGATGCGAAAGTAGATCGATTGATCGATTGATTGATAGATTACTCACCTGCACCACCACGAGACTCCCGTTGATTTTTGACGATATAATCGATTATCCTTATTGACATGCCATGCGTCATTGAAAATACGGAAAAATACCGAATGAAAATGACAGAAGGAAAAATCGTCCAATAAAATATCTATTTCAATTGAAAATTTATGAATATATTTATAACAATCGTTAGAAATATTTGAAATTCTCCGTAGTAAACTTCTTCAGGTGACTCACGCCGAACGATAATCTCAAAACTATAAATTGTCTTTCTTGTTAGTTACGATTAGGTTGGAATTTATTGGGAAAAATGAGAGAAGAATGAAAATAAGTGTGAGAGAGTATCGTAACGTGGCCGAAGGAAAAGATTAAATGAAGGAGAAAAGAGTAACACGATTCTTCGAAAATGTGTGCTGGTTTTCTCCACGATGGATAGTTATAACGTGACTCATAGAAAAATGATTGCCATAGAGGAGCAATTATCTCACAGTGTGCTTGACACTTATAATAGAAGTAAACTAGAAAAAGGGGAAAATACATGGGGCTGAATATATGCTTTCAAATAATACTATTTTCTAATATCAATTGTCATTACGCATTTATTGAATGAGTCAACAAAAATTATTATAATCTAACAAATAAAAGTATACAAAAATTAAAATTACGTAAATCTATAATAATTAATATAATTTTATATTACAAATTATATATATATATATTAATAAATTTATAATACAAATATAATACAAATTTATTAATATATAAATTATATATTAATTGTAATATAAAAATATAATATAATTATTATTTTATTTTTTAATTAATATTTTTATTATTGGAAATGAAAATAAGAAAAATAGTAAAGCAAAAGTTGAAACAATGTAAGGGAATGGGCCGAGTTGGTGGACTCTCGCGGTGTGCTGTTTCTAATCGCGCCTTCCTTCCCAAGTTAGTTTCTTCTGGATCGTCAAAGCGTCGAATCACGAATGCCTCGGTTGCTTACTTTCTCTCTGACTCACCGCGGCCTCCTCGGGGCCCGTCATTGCCGTTGTTGTTATCGTCGTTGTTGTCGTCGTCGTCGTGGTGTCCTGGTGTCGTTCACTTCTATCCACTTGTTCCTAAATCCAAATAATCCTCTAATTCGACTAAAAGTACGTTTCGATGGGAAACAATTAAGTTAAAAAATATGTTAAAATAAATTCAATTTTATATAGGCAGGATGAACAAATTTTCAAGATATAATATACCTTTTTCTAAATCATAGTAATATCGTAAATAGAAATTCTCTGACGTTAGGCACGGTGGACATTTTGATTGGTATCGAGCGAAAGTAGAAGAATCAGAGCAGAACGAAAACATTTTCTGTCCAGTGTAGTTTCATATCAATCAATATATGTATATCTCGAACTATACGTTTTTAATAAAAAAAAAAAAAGAGAAAAAAAGTGAAAAAGAACTCGAAGAAGATCGAATTTCCAAGACATATTTTAAATACATCGATACTGGTATTTGAAAAATATCGATGGATCGAAGTGAAAGAGAGGCTTTCGCTCGAATAAACTCGTAAACATTCGGTCGAGATATTCGTGAGATTCGAGGTACGAGGAATTCGAAATGAAAAAAAAAGCAGGAATTTGTGAAATTTCTCTCTCTCTCCCTCTCTCTCTCTCTCTCTCTCTCTATCTATCTATCTATCTATTTCCTAGTTTTATTTAAATAACTAGATATGAAAGTTAAAAGCTATTCCTCGTGTATATATTCTGTTACTCGACTTGGAAAGTATGTAAATAAATAAATATGAAAGAGTTCACACATAGGCGTCTATCGGCGCTAGAAGGAGCTAAAGGCAGCCTCCGTATCTGGTATCTATGAGAAAAGTGAGGTCATCGACTGAATGGGGCCAGACAAGGTTCGTCGGCGTCACTATCGAGATAGCTTCTCCCCTATCTCCCTTCTTTGTCGTCCCGGATTATCTCTTGGCAAAACTAATGACTATAATGTAGAGATTTAACGATGGTATAAATCATCACATTTTCCGAACCGAAAAGAAAGAAATAAAAAAAAAAGAAATAAACCACGAAGGAAAAGTACCAATCGTATCACACTCTCGATGTTTCTTTAAATTTTGATTAATGAACGAGGGATGATTGATTAATCGTACATACAATTATTACATTTTTTTCGGCACGTAGAGAAGGATATAAAAAAAAAAACAATTAAATACAATAAAAGTGAAAGATTAAAAAACTAAGAATGTATGTAGAATGAATAGATTGCTTTCGTAATCATTCGATCAAAATAAAAGTATTACAGTATATCTAGGTCCCTGAAACAGCCTTGTCGTATATAAATAAGAAGAAAATAAAAAAAAAAAGGAAGTAAGACAAGTGTTATGAAGGGGAATATAAAATAAAGATATAGGAGTGTAAAACTGGCGTCAGTTAATCATTGGCTCAGGTGCAAGTAGAGACATTAGCATTCCTGGTTGCAACTTGCACGTTGTAGTAGTATACGTGTACACATAGATCAGGAGAAACAGGTCGATACTTTACAATGGAAAGTTCAACGCATAAGAAAGAGAGAGAAAGAGATATGTCAGTTGTGTTTAGGAAGAACCGATCGATCGAAAGTCCAGGATATCGAAGAACGAAGAAAGAGCTCCGAGATGCCGTTGGAATGCCGCCCATTGGTGCAGACCTGTACAAACGAAGAAGAAGGAGCAGGGGAACTCGTGGAGAGGTTATAAGAAGGAGGGAAAAGGATCGTAGCTTGCTTTCCTCGCACGGCCTTCACACCTTCGCTTCACCTCACCTCACCTCACCTTTCCTCACCTTACCTCGCCATACCTCAACTCACCTCACCTCACCTCACCTTACCATACCTTACCTTGCCTCTCGTTCTTACACGCAACTATACAACAGTCCTGCACGTTCCGGCTATGTATATATACAGGGTGTCCGAGGTTTCAGTGGTCAAACCTCTTGTCACTTTATTT
This sequence comes from Polistes fuscatus, assembly GCF_010416935.1. Classification (NCBI taxonomy): domain Eukaryota; kingdom Metazoa; phylum Arthropoda; class Insecta; order Hymenoptera; family Vespidae; genus Polistes; species Polistes fuscatus. Next base: position 10,670,655 of record NW_025113107.1, on the reverse strand, counting down.
TATGACTCTAAATAAGATAACAATGGTATATAAATATAAATCGATTAAAGCTTTTTTTAAAAATTATGATAAGAACGTAGAAGAGAAAAAACAGTACGTGGGCCATGCGATTGCTGCAAATTCGTAATATATAATAATAAAATTTCATTTTAAAACTAGCGTCAATTCTTGTTTTGAAGAATGTTAAGCATTTTGAAATAGGATATAATTGAATTTTTAACGTGCTGCGATAAATTAAGAGCAATCGTAATATCTTTAACAACTTCAGATAATATAAAAAATTCGCATAAGCAGAGATTAAATATAATATATTACTGATCTATTTCTATATTCCATCGCAGTATCCGCGAATGTGATACTGTTACTTTCGTATTCCATATTATTGTCATAACTTTTTAATGAAGCTTTAAACCACCTGCATTTATATAACATTTGTTTGTCATTTAACCCCATAAAATAGATCAAAAAAAAATATCAATTAAAATCTGGAACAATCTATGCGTGTACACATAATTTTTTTTGTATACATGTGTGATGCGTGTATGAACAAAACACACATAGCAAAAAAGGTTGTATTTCAACGGCAATGTTGTTAGATTTCTGCATCAATGATCCTATCGAGTCGGAAGTAGATCACACGAAATTCGAGCTCCGCCTTTTTTCTTTCTATTCCTAATGATCATTTTAATCGACGAATTAATCCCGCCTCGTGTCATTGATTACGCATTGGCTTACAATTAGTAGTCAATAAAATTTATCAATTCTAATACAAAGATACGCATGTATAATATTTCAAGTGTTGTTTCAAACTAACGTTTAGATTTATTTTTATTTTTTATAAGACGAACGATATATCTGGGAAAACCGTAGGTATACGTAATCAATTTCGCGTATTAGAGACAAAATTTATACGCGGAACTCATGCGGATGGACACAGACGAAAGAACACCGACGATGATGATACTATGATTTTGATGAAAAACTAACTTTTTATAGCTTAACGATCAACCAGAATTACGAATGAGCTAATCGACACGGAAAAAAAAATTCCGCGCGTCTGTATGTGTATATATGATTAGTCCCGTGAAATTTCTATGAAAAAGATATGCGAAGAAGATGACTGAATGTAAACGAGGAATCACAGTCAGGTACTAGAAGCACGAGAAAACGTTTATGGCGATGCGTAAGCACGAGGCTTTGTTTCTTCGAAATTCATTTCCCGAGGTCGTCGATGATAGATCATTAAAACAAATGATATTTCTTTTGAATTAACGTTTAAAGGATAAAAAATAATAACAGATAAATCATAAAAAAGATTAACGTAAGTTTATTCGAAATATTAATGAATCGAATGATTAGGACAGTTGTTGCAAAAAAATAACGAAAAAAAAAAAATAATAAATAAAAAGAGAAAAACAAGAGACAAACGACAAATGAAATAAGTATAGCTTGTCTTTATTGCTATATTTTTTCGTTCTAAAACGTTCTATTTAAAAACAAAATTATTGTATGAGAAACAATCGATCGATAGAACAACAATTGACAATTTTGAACGGATTTTTTCGTATTTATTTCCATCTCGTAAAATCGAGGAAACTAATTGGGCATTACACGGCAAAATGGTTAAAAAAAAGTAATAGCGTTCAGTTTTAAATCGGTTAGATACGACATACCTATATTTATATATATATACATAGGAATACGCAAACTTATTTCTCATTACCACGGTGTTGGCAATCTTTTGACACGAGAGGATTACTCAAAGATATATTTTCCTTGTCGTAAACTAAAGTCATAACTTTTATCTCGCTTGACGTAACAAACAATCACGTATTTCAAATGCAAGGTGAATATTTTCCCTGGGAGCGTATTTTGCCACTTATCGTTCGTAACGATACCATATCCATGTTG